>NW_025533594.1:0-307500 GCF_020615455.1 Coregonus clupeaformis
AAAAGTATTTAGTCAGCCACCAATTGTGCAAGTTCTCCCACTTAAAAAAGATGAGAGAGGCCTGTAATTTTCATCATATGTACACGTCAACTATGACAGACAAATTGAGAAAAAAATCCAGAAAATCACATTGTAGGGGTTTTTTATGAATTTATTTGCAAATTATGGTGGAAAATAAGTATTTGGTCACCTACAAACAAGCAAGATTTCTGGCTCTCACAGACCTGTAACTTCTTCTTTAAGAGGCTCCTCTGTCCTCCACTCGTTACCTGTATTAATGGCACCTGTTTGAACTTGTTATCAGTATAAAAGACACCTGTCCACAACCTCAAACAGTCACACTCCAAACTCCACTATGGCCAAGACCAAAGAGCTGTCAAAGGACACCAGAAACAAAATTGTAGACCTGCACCAGGCTGGGAAGAATGAATCTGCAATAGGTAAGCAGCTTGGTTTGAAGAAATCAACTGTGGGAGCAATTATTAGGAAATGGAAGACATACAAGACCACTGATAATCTCCCTCGATCTGGGGCTCCACGCAAGATCTCACCCCGTGGGGTCAAAATGATCACAAGAACGGTGAGCAAAAATCCCAGAACCACACGGGGGGACCTAGTGAATGACCTGCAGAGAGCTGGGACCAAAGTAACAAAGCCTACCATCAGTAACACACTACGCCGCCAGGGACTCAAATCCTGCAGTGCCAGACGTGTCCCCCTGCTTAAGCCAGTACATGTCCAGGCCCGTCTGAAGTTTACTAGAGTGCATTTGGATGATCCAGAAGAGGATTGGGAGAATGTCATATGGTCAGATGAAACCAAAATAGAACTTTTTGGTAAAAACTCAACTTGTCGTGTTTGGAGGACAAAGAATGCTGACTTGCATCCAAAGAACACCATACCTCTGTGAAGCATGGCGGTGGAAACATCATGCTTTGGGGCTGTTTTTCTGCAAAGGGACCAGGACGACTGATCCGTGTAAAGGAAAGAATGAATGGGACCATGTATCGTGAGACTTTGAGTGAAAACCTCCTTCAATCAGCAAGGGCATTGAAGATGAAACGTGGCTGGGTCTTTCAGCATGACAATGATCCCAAACACAACGCCCGGGCAGCGAAGGAGTGGCTTCATTACATTTACATTTACATTTTAGTCATTTAGCAGACGCTCTTATCCAGAGCGACTTACAGGAGCAATTAGGGTTAAGTGCCTTGCTCAAGGGCACATTTACGTCATTTAGCAGACGCTCTTAAACAGAGCGACTCACAAATTGGTGCATTCACCCTATAGGCAGTGGGATAACCACTTTACAATTTTTGGGGGGGGTAGAAGGATTACTTTATCCTATCCCAGGTATTCCTTAAAGAGGTGGGGTTTCAAATGTCTCCGGAAGGTGGTGAGTGACTCCGCTGTCCTGGCGTCGTGAGGGAGCTTGTTCCACCATTGGGGTGCCAGAGCAGCGAACAGTTTTGACTGGGCTGAGCGGGAACTATGCTTCCGCAGAGGAAGGGAGCCAGCAGGCCAGAGGTGGATGAACGCAATGCCCTCGTTTGGGTGTAGGGACTAATCAAAGCCCGAAGGTACAGAGGTGCCGTTCCCTCACTGCTCCATAGGCAAGCACCATGGTCTTGTAGCGGATGCGAAGCTTCAACTGGAAGCCAGTGGAGTGTGTGGAGGAGGGGGGTGACGTGAGAAAACATGGGAAGGTTGAACACCAGACGGGCTGCGGCATTCTGGATGAGTTGTAGGGGTTTAATGGCACAGGCAGGGAGGCCAGCCAACAGCGAGTTGCAGTAGTCCAGACGGGAGATGACAAGTGCCTGGATTAGGACCTGTGCCGCTTCCTGTGTAAGGCAGGGTCGTACTCTCCGAATGTTGTAGAGCATGAACCTGCAGGAGCGGGTCACCGCCTTGATGTTAGCGGAGAATGACAGGGTGTTGTCCAGGGTCACGCCAAGGCTCTTCGCACTCTGGGAGGAGGACACAACGGAGTTGTCAACCGTGATGGCGAGATCATGGAACGGGCAGTCCTTCCCCGGGAGGAAGAGCAGCTCCGTCTTGCCAGGGTTCAGCTTTAGGTGGTGATCCGTCATCCATACTGATATGTCTGCCAGACATGCAGAGATGCGATTCGCCACCTGGTTATCAGAAGGGGGAAAGGAGAAGATTAGTTGTGTATCGTCAGCGTAGCAATGATAGGAGAGGCCATGTGAGGATATGACAGAGCCAAGTGACTTGATGTATAGGGAGAAAAGGAGAGGGCCTAGAACTGAGCCCTGGGGGACACCAGTGGTGAGAGCACGTGGTGCGGAGACAGCTTCTCGCCACGCCACTTGGTAGGAGCGACCGGTCAGGTAGGACGCAATCTAGGAGTGAGCCGCGCCGGAGATGCCCAGCTCGGAGAGGGTGGAGAGGAGGATCTGATGGTTCACAGTATCAAAGGCAGCAGACAGGTCTAGAAGGACAAGAGCAGAGGAGAGAGAGTTAGCTTTAGCAGTGCGGAGAGCCTCCGTGACACAGAGAAGAGCAGTCTCAGTTGAATGACCAGTCCTGAAACCTGACTGGTTTGGATCAAGAAGGTCATTCTGAGAGAGATAGCAAGAGAGTTGGCTAAAGACGGCACGCTCAATAGTTTTGGAAAGAAAAGAAAGAAGGGATACTGGTCTGTAGTTGTTGACATCAGTGGGATCGAGTGTTGGTTTTTTGAGAAGGGGAGCAACTCTCGCTCTCTTGAAGACGGAAGGGACATGGCCAGCGGTCAAGGATGAGTTGATCAGCGAGGTGAGGTAGGGGAGAAGGTCACCGGAGATGGTCTGGAGAAGAGAGGAGGGGATGGGGTCAAGCGGGCAGGTTGTTGGGCGGCCTGCAGTCACAAGTCGCAGGATTTTATCTGGAGAGAGAGGGGAGAAAGAAGTCAAAGCATAGGGTAGGGCAGTGTGAGTAGGACCAGCAGTGTCATTAGACTTAACAAACGAGGATCGGATGTCGTCAACCTTCTTTTCAAAGTGGTTGACGAAGTCATCCACAGAGAGAGGAGGAGGGGGGAGGATTCAGCAGTGAGGAAAATGTGGCAAAGAGCTTCCCTAGGGTTAGAGGCAGATGCTTGGAATTTAGAGTGGTAGAAAGTGGCCTTAGCAGCAGAAACAGATGAAGAAAATGTAGAGAGGAGGGAGTGAAAAGATGCCAGGTCGGCAGGGAGTTTAGTTTTCTTCCATTTCCGCTCCGCTGCCCGGAGCTCTGTTCTGTGAGCTCGCAATGAGTCATCAAGCCACGGAGCTGGAGGGGAGGACCGAGCCGGCCGGGAGGATAGGGGACACAGGGAGTCAAAGGATGCAGAAAGGGAGGAGGGTTGAGGAGGCAGAATCAGGAGATTGGAGGGAGAAGGATTGAGCAGAGGGAAGAGATGATAGGATGGAAGAGGAGAGAGTAGTGGGAGAGAGAGAGCGAAGGTTGCGGCGGCGCATTACCATCTGTGTAGGGGCAGAGTGAGTAGTGTGGGAGGAGAGCGAGAGAGAAAAGGAAACAAAGTAGTGGTCGGAGACATGGAGGGGAGTTGCAGTGAGATTAGTAGAAGAGCAGCATCTAGTAAAGATGAGGTCAAGGGTATTGCCTGCCTTGTGAGTAGGGGGGACGGTGAGAGGGTGAGGTCAAAAGAGGAGAGGAGTGGAAAGAAGGAGGCAGAGAGAAATGAGTCAAATGTGGACATAGGGAGGTTGAAATCCCCCAAAACTGTGAGGGGTGAGCCATCCTCAGGAAAGGAACTTATCAAGGCGTCAAGCTCATTGATGAACTCTCCAAGGGAACCTGGAGGGCGATAGATGACAAGGATATTAAGCTTAAATGGGCTAGTGACTGTGACAGCATGGAATTCAAATGAGGAGATAGACAGATGGGTTAGGGGAAAAATTGAGAATGTCCACTTGGGAGAGATGAGGATTCCTGTGCCACCACCCCTCTGACCAGATGCTCTCGGGGTATGCGAGAACACATGGTCAGACGAGGAGAGGGCAGTAGGAGTAGCAGTGTTTTCAGTGGTAATCCATGTTTCCGTCAGCGCCAGGAAGTCGAGGGACTGGAGATTAGCATAGGCTGGGATGAAGTCAGCTTTGTTGGCAGCAGAACGGCAGTTCCAGAGGCTGCCTGAGACCTGGAACTCCAGGTGTGGGGTGCGTGCAGGGACCACCAGGTTAGAGAGGCAGCAGCCACGCGGTGTGGGGCGTTTGTGTAGCCTGTGCAGAGAGGAGAGAACAGGGATAGGCAGAGGCATAGTTGACAGGCTGTAGCAAATTCATAAGAAGCATTTCAAGGTCCTGGAGTGGCCTAGCCAGTCTCCAGATCTCAACCCCATAGAAAATCTTTGGAGGGAGTTGAAAGTCCGTGTTGCCCAGCGACAGCCCCAAAACATCACTGCTTTAGAGGAGATCTGCATGGAGGAATGGGCCAAAATACCAGCAACAGTGTGTGAAAACCTTGTGAAGACTTACAGAAAACGTTTGACCTGTGTCATTGCCAACAAAGGGTATATAACAAAGTATTGAGAAACTTTTCTATTGACCAAATACTTACTTTCCACCATAATTTGCAAATAAATTCATAAAAAATCCTACAATGTCATTTTCTGGAGAAAAAAAAAATCATTTTGTCTGTCATTGTTGACGTGTACCTATGATGAAAATTACAGGCCTCTCTCATCTTTTTAAGTGGGAGAACTTGCACAATTGGTGGCTGACTAAATACTTTTTTCCCCCACTGTATATGTCGTACATACTACGCGTCCTGTTGTATAAAAGTGATAATGCCCTCGAAGCAGGTGTTTGGAGAATATATTGGCACTTGGGTTGTTAGGCCTGAGACGAAGTCAAGGGCTGGCAAACCATTCCAATATATCCTCCAAACACAGGCCTCTAGGGCATTATCACTTTTATACAACGGGTTACCAACATATTCAAATAATGATTGACATATTTTCATTAAAAACGTCATCTTGATGAATTTATTCATCCTATTTCGTCCTTCAACAAGATATCGTCCCGAAACAAATCTGGGGTTGCTACCCAAGCCGGCTGGTCGTTGGTTCTATCGGTTCGGTTGCCATAGACGCGACCCAGTCGTTCACGTCTTTTTGTTCTGTAACTATGGACGCGACCCAGTCGTTCAGTCTTTTTGTTCTGTATCTATAGACGCAACCCAGTCGTTCAGTCTTTTTGTTCTGTATCTATAGACGCGACCCAGTCGTTCCGTCTTTTTGTTCTGTATCTATAGACGTGACCCAGTCGTTCAGTCTTTTTGTTCTGTATCTATAGACGCGACCCAGTCATTCAGTCTTTTTGTTCTGTATCTATAGACGTGACCCAGTCGTTCGTTCTAAATGTTCCATTGCCATACTGGCTGGCAACGTTATTATCCCTTCCTTGCTAGCTAGCCATCTATGGCTAATTTACAGTCACGTCAAACAGTGCAGCCAGAATAACAACAGTTGCTGCATTTGTTTAAACGGTTTTCTTGTGACATTTATTTGGATACATACATAACAATGAGCTAATGAGGCACGATTTCGCCTGGCATAGAAAATGTGCTCTCTCGTCAGGACACTGTTGGACAGAGGCGCTAGCCAACAACACAGCTAACACAATAACTTCAAACTGAAGCTGGAAAGACTGCAAACTAGCTGCACTTCGTTTCGTTTGATATCTTTTCAATTTACATTTCTTTGTACATATCCATAAAAATTAAGCCAGCTGATTCATGATTTCGACTGGCTGAGAAACGCTGCCTGCCTCTCTCTCTCCTCCCGACCCCGACACGTTCAATACTATGGGACAGTTGGAGATCGAATTTGAATATTGAAACAATGTTGCAAATGTCGGAGAGACAGACAGCAAGGTTTATACAAATCTCAGCTGTTGAAAACTAATTGTTAGTGTCGTATATGATGAATGGTGGCAATTATCGCTGTCAACAAAGAGTTCGCCATACTGCATCGTGTTAGAGGCTTTTATTAAAATCACGAATCTACAGCATAGATACAGACTCGCGATGTCCGGAGAACGGCTCCCAGATTGATATGGCCGTTCTGCCGTCTAATCGTTTACCCCCTATTTATAAACAATGCAAAGGGAGGGGCTACTCCCTTCTTCTGGCCAATCACCAGTCTCCCCTCGGGCGTCACCCTCCAAGCGGCACATTTCAAATAACATCATAAAACATCCCCCCTTTGGCCTGAACAACCAACATTCCATTTCGTCATGAAAAACATTTAACAAAGGCATAATCTTCAGATACGATATTCCCCCCTTTCGAGACGAAATAAACGTCTCGAAAACAAACAGAATAAGATTATGACTATTAACCATTTATCTCATTGAATATTCTTAACCTTAAACCCAAAAACATTCTCCTCTAGAGTGTAAATACCTTTCTATGAAATACCTGTTTATGAAGTGTGAATACATTACTATGACCTATGAAGAAATCTCTATGGAGTGTAAATACATTACTATGACATATGAACAACTGTTTATGAAGTATGAACTCATTACTATGAATTATGAATAAATCTCTATGGAGTGTGAGAGCGAAAAACTGTCCAGCAGCCATCCATCCATATCAATCAAGACAGTAAAATTCTCTCACGGTCCCTCTGCCCCCGGCAACCACCGTCGGTACTCCAGATAACCTCATAACTCATGTAAATGCATTTGAAACTATGATGTAATTAAATACACATGTAAACAAAATCCTATCCATAAATATCCATTGTACGGCTGGTCCACCCATCGAATCGTACAATGAATCTCTCCCTTCCTAGACCTTCTGTCCCTAACCCCATCGAAATAAACAAAAGCATCTAATATCCTCATCTGCATTCAATAACATCAAACATCATTCTACTAAAATCAATACCTAAGAATATGACACAATTATGTATTACACATCAAATATGTCTATATTTCATTGCAGACACTGGAATGTAGTCCACTACACTTCCTCTTCCTGTAGTGTCCTCTTCCAATGGACTTGTTGATGATGGAATCAGCCACACCATCCTTGTTTCATCTCCTCCAGTCATATTGTCCCTTCATATTGTCTTTGTTTGAGTATTCCAATCTCCACATGTTCTCCCACATGCTTCTGGAATGACAAGAAAATAACCGACCAAACAGTATCCTTTGCAAAACAACCACTTTCAAATTAAACCTCCATTTCACCTAAGAATTTAAAAAATGATACATAAATGATGCATAAATGATGTATGAATCACATTAACCTATCCCCCCCTTGATTCATAAATCATACTAAAATCATACTAAAAAAATGTTTTCCTTGAAACAATAAAAATAAAATGATCAAATAATCAAAAAGGATATTTATCCATTCAGTAGTCCATCTAGACCCCCTCGTCCGTCTTCGTTCAGATCCGGAACAGTCAACACCGGCATCTGAGTGTTGTCTCCAGGCACCACTTCTCCAACCTATCTCAATCTCATAACTTTCTCAAAAGTCAGTACAAACATCACAGTGTTATCAAAGCTTAAACTAGAATCTGACCCATCACTGCCCCTACTGGCCTAATTGATCTTGCAACCAAATCCTTTCAAATGCATCCCTTATAATGCATCTATAACCCCAGTGATATTATCTGAACTATCTGGACTCACAGTAATACACTAATATTTATCAATATTATCTTCCCAAATGTTACACCATACCATGAATGAAGTCCCCCCTTCTCCCTTAAACTTATTCTTCAATGATAGGCTTGAAGACTATGACATGTCGCCATGTGTCTGCTAAATGACTAAAATGTAAATGTAATGTCACCCTTTTAACCCTAGATTTAGCTGTGTCCAATGCTATCCCTCTTATAATGGTAAAACCTCATATGGAAGCTTCAACGTTGACCTGTAACAACATCCTATCCCCCATAGGGTAAGAATATACTCTATCATCACAAACCCACCAAATATCTCTAAAAATTCCCATAGTCCCATTGTCAGTCAAAAGCTAATCTTTTAACCATCAAAGTCCTGCTCTTCTTACTACCTGATATATAAAAAGTAACCTATTATTTGTCATTACTACCCTTAAGGTCATACTTATCCAAAGTTATCATCTAACATCCCAATCTGATCTTTCCATAAACATACCCCTTACCTCATATGTTTTATTAGAACAAACACAATTTTTAGCCCTCAATATTTCACCTGAATACTTCAGGGTTCCGTTGTTATCTGATTTTCCTTTCCATCTAACAATTCCCATAGGGTAATCCCTTCACCCAAGAACACTTAAACCCTACTGGTCTGACAACTACATTATTTTATCGGTCAATGACTGTTGCCAATTCCACAGTCATGACAAAGCTCAAGACTGACCCACACCTGACAGAGGCTGCGCAACCGTCTAACAGGTTCGGGATGGAATTCTCAACAGACATGGACCCTCAAGATTCCCCACTGACCCTACAGAATGAGTTAATCTATCTCTAATTTCCACAACAGAGGAACGAGCAGCACTGATCAGATGCCCCCCCCCTCCGTCATCAAAATCAAAAGACCCCATACTGCAGCTTCCATGATGAATCTCTATTCTCCATTTCAGATTAATCTATATTGTTTCTATCTGCTCTATTTTAACCCCATTCGTACCATAACCTCCTGAGTCCCTCTTGCTACCTCTTTAATTTCAGAACAATTGTTGTCAGTATCATACTCCTATATTTGCTATTGCCATAGTATCATTAATCCCTTCCAAAGTTACCCTTAAAGTAGTTGATTTAGCTGCTGTATCAACCCTAATTACTTCTAGTGCAAAATTTCCCATTATCCTCTGTGTATTATCTACTGTTGGAGTGACTACTGTCCATTCAGTTCTACTCCTCCTGAACTCCCTCAATGACTGTGAAAACTTCTACAGACTTCAAATCTTCCATTATAAGCGTTACTTTATGAATTACATTGCCCTTTAACCAATAATTCCTAACCGAAACAAATTCTAATGCTTGCCCTAAATAAGTACACATATATTCTCCCTAACCTTTCTCTATAATATTACGCAACATAAGTGAACAGTCACTCCTAACCCTATTCCAAACTATACCTCCTTCTACTCCTGGTCCTGATAACAATACTTATTCTCCATAATTATCTCTCCATATGAGAGAAACGTCCCCATCTTAAACCCTAATAAGTATTTTTCCCCCTAAAATTGGTGCTGTATTGGTTCCCTTATAATCAAATGCAATATGTTTATGACTTTAATACCTATCAATGTTGAAAGAGTTAAATTGCTTCTCCCTGTTGTTCTAATAGACTGAAGTGTTAATGTCCTTATTTACTCCTAGTTTTCCCCCAAGACTTTGAACTCCTTCCTTGTACTTCCATCCATCCCCACTAGTGTCACTTTTTCCCCCTTTCAGTTCTACCTCTAAACTTTAAACCTCCTGATTATAACAAAATACACCTATAATGACCTTGATCTCCCTACTGGACAGTGTCATTCATTACTGTTCTCTCTCACTACTAACTTTAAAACTTAGCTTACTGTCTCAGAGTCCCTTCAACCTAACCTACCCCTAACTTATTTTAATCTAATCTTTTCTCTCATAACATTTAGAACCTTTTCCCCTGACTTATTGACAAAATCTCTTACCACCAAATTTTAGAATATGTGATTGGGAAAGTTCCCCACCTGCTTCTGACTCATTACACACAGACTTGGCAAAACCGACTAAACCCCTTTTAGCCTAACCTCAAATCTCTTAGTGTAAGAATGTAACCCAGAATAAACAGTCACCCCTATTAAGTTTTTTCCCAGACAGATTGTCTAACAGGCAATCTAATACATTATCATCCTTCCTATGATATTTATCTTTTAAGCAAATGATTCCCCAAAAACCCTACTTCTTAAAATAGTCTACCAGACAGTCAGTCGTCTAGTGTGCATCTTATTGTACAATTCAATTCTCTTCCCAACACTACAATAACAGTATCTTCTAATATTAGTACTTTAAGAGTAATTAACCGTTTTACTACCTCAAATCCCTATCCTAATTCGTTATCAATTAATAAGATGTTTAACCTCTTTAGGCTGAACACAGATAAGTTTTCCCCTATTCACTATCACTTCTAATTGTTGGTTGTTTCAACTGTTCGCTATTTTCTCTTCTTCTCTAATCAAGGCTCTCAGCAATGCACCCCTTCCGGATATTCTCGGCACTCTAGAATATTTAGTGTTCACCTGAAGCACAGGTGATCTTCACTTGCTCGTTGATCTTCCTCTGTTTCTTCTTCTCCAATTCTGTGTCTGTCCAGAAACTGACAGTCGATATGGAACATCTGGTCCCCCCTTGGTTGGTACAATTGCCTTTGATATTGTTCAGTTAAAGCTGTAACAGTGATTGTTGATTTGATTCACTCTGATTCTTCATAACCAACACTTATTTTCTTCTTCTCCACCACCAGTTATAAGTTGTATTTGATAGAGTTTTCTTCGTCCGGTTCTTCTCGTTGTGGACCTATCAGTATTCTTCAAAAGGTTATCTTCTAAGTTCTGTCCTTGAAATATCATCTTCATCATCCTCTCCACGTTCCAGACATCTCCTATTGTTGGGATCCTTTTCTTCATCAGTTTTTCTTCTCTTCATCTTCATCTTTCTGAACCTCCTTCTCTTCGTTTCCAGACATGTCGGTTCTTCTTCCTTCTGGAGTTTTGAATTCATCTTCATCGTTGTTTCTGCTGGTACCCTATCTATTATTACTCTATATTTCTGATGCAATAATCACTCCTGGATAATCATTGTAAGCTGAGAATAAACATCCCTAAGCTCTACTTTCTAAACCTATTTTATCAATTTCTGTTTGAGAATGAAGGGCAACTTTTGTTTCACTTGCCGGATACCCTAGCAACACTTTAGTTAAAGGATTACCACTATGCACTATATCAACCGGTGTACTGACTTTCCTAGTCCTGATATTTTTTATTATTATTATTATTTTTTTTTTACCCCATTGTACCAAGCCTTTCTATTCCTTTATTGTGAACTATCCTATTTTAAACCATATAGCTTATGTAGCCTTCCCCCCTGTAATTCTTAATATAACCTAACAACTCCAAATAAATCCAAATAAGTCAATTAAAAAATCATGAATAATTAAAACCAATTTTTATTCCTATATCCTATGTCACCACCTTATCCATTAGTGTTGAGTATATTACCACAACCCATCAAATGCAAGTAAATGCAAGTTAGTCATCTTCAAAGCAATCCCAAAAACAAAGCCTCTAACCCTTCAATACTACAATCCCCATAAACCCCCTTGCTCTATAGCTCTAATTATCATAAATTTACAGAAGAATCCTCAATCCATCCTGGATTCCCAACACATCTGTAATTAAACCCCAGTGATACAGAGCTTCCAAAATGCAATTTTTAATGAAATAGTATTTGCCAAGCCCATGTAAACTCGTCATAACATCACATATTCTGTTAGGATGAGTTTGTGTACTAGCCTGATCCGATCCTCTCGTCTGCCTCGTCACACCTTGTTCGTGACGCACACAGTCAGCCCCTTCTCTCTCTCTCTCGTCTCGCCGTTCCATGTTCCTCTCATATTTCACAAAAACATAGAAACACACACGATTTCAGCAGTTTATGCAATTAACCAAGTTATCCACATTCAATATTCGTCCGTTTTACATTCGCTCTAAGACTTTAACTCAGGACGAATAGATCGCTCAAAAACCTTTTTTTTATTTTAATCCGTTATTTAATTATTTAATTAAATGTATTATAATCCGCTACCATATATCTAATTTATAAATTCAATAGGTCCCAAGACAAGTTTCATCTTAAACTCTCCCTGTGCCTATTTGTTTCGTCGACCGCATGTCGTAGATTTAGTGCCGTAAACCAAAACGTTCCCTAACCTCGTGCCATAAACTCCCCTTTCTGTAGTGTAGTGTCGCAAAATTAAACGCATGCGCACAACCATTCAAAAACCCCTTTTCACCGTGGAAGAAAGATTCTCTCTTCTCTCTCTCCCCAAACAGAAAGAATAACAGCCAGCTGTAACTCCCCATTTCCCCCTTATAATCAAACAACATTTACCAGCGCTCACAAAACATATAACCTGACTTACAAACACATAAACAAGTTTAAGAGACTTTCACCCGTCGCAACGGAATCTCTAAGGATATCCGTTAGCATGTAGCACACAACACAATTAGCCTTTAGCCTCTAGCCACGATGTACCATGTAGCATGAAACACACTCCCATTTAGCCTTGTAGCCTTAGCCTCTAGCTAACGGCAGCCTACAACATGTAACAAACCCTGCACTGCCCTATCAATTTTAACATATTTATCCTACCGTTTTTGCTACCGGGACTAATGACCATTACACCGAGAAATCAGACCCAATCAAACGCCCCGTCGGATGAGAGTCAAATCATAATTACAATCAGATAAACCCCATGAATCCGAGCTCTCTTTAAGAAAAGAAACCCACCGTCCACCCATTCTATCGTGTAAACGGATTTGTAGGCCCGACATCTAAAATGGCCCCCCCTGGAGGTCTTAAGTGGTACAGTGCCCTAAAGAATGCGCATATCTTCCCAACATTTATTCTCTACTAACCCATTGTCACCCGTTACCAATGAATTATACACGTTCAATACTTAAATCCTACCGTTTCATGCTCTAAAAACTCCCAATTATCTGCCGTTTCCCCTGGGATAAATTTTATCCGACTCTAGTTGACCAGCAACAACGCCACCTGAGGCCAGGTTATAATGGAACATCTCCTCAATGTACACAAGTCATATCCAATCTAACAAACTCCGAAGCGGTAAGAACACTCACCCTTTTTTCCCTCAGAGAGAGTTAGCCCGGCGATTGACTGAAACACAGAGGAGACGCAAACCAGCCCCACGTTGGGTGCCATTATGTCGTATATGATGAATGGTGGCAATTATCGCTGTCAACAAAGAGTTCGCCATACTGCATCGTGTTAGAGGCTTTTATTAAAATCACGAATCTACAGCATAGATACAGACTCGCGATGTCCGGAGAACGGCTCCCACATTGATATGGCCGTTCTGCCGTCTAATCGTTTACCCCCTATTTATAAACAATGCAAAGGGAGGGGCTACTCCCTTCTTCTGGCCAATCACCAGTCTCCCCTCGGGCGTCACCCTCCAAGCGGCACATTTCAAATAACATCATAAAACATCCCCCCTTTGGCCTGAACAACCAACATTCCATTTCGTCATGAAAAACATTTAACAAAGGCATAATCTTCAGATACGATATTAGTCTAAAAGAAATTTGGGATAATGTCTAGATGCTTTTTATAGTTGAGATCAAGTTCATAACTTCCCTGCCTGGGCTGATGAGACAGTGGATTGCGCAGTCAGATGGAACAGAGTAAAGAGTCATTTTAACGTCATAGATTTAGCTGGTGGTAACTTGTGGAATAGACACCGGCTGGAATACGCTTTTAACCAATCAACATTCAGGATTATACCCACCCGTTGTATAATTACATTTATTTTTCTTTTGTTTGGCCAGATTGGCTTTCTCAACCTCGACTAGAACAGTCAGTGGGAAGATATGTAAATCCAAGTAAGGCTTTGATTAATTTATTAACTCAAAGTCCCAGTCATGTGTGATAATACATACAGTATTTGATCAGGGGTTAGATGGTTTAACACCTCTCTCTCTCTCTCTCTCTCTCTCTCTCTCTCTCTCTCTCGCGCGATCCAGAGGTGAGGAGAGTGCAGGAATATGCAGGTATGTACTTCCTTCTTCCTGTATCATGTTCTCTGTGTTCATGTGTCAAGCACATCATCGCTAAATATAGACACAAAACTGCTGATTGAACTCTTCATTGGTGACTGATGACTTCTCCTCCCCCTTTGTGTCTCTGTGTGTTTCTCTCTCTGCCCCCCTCCCCTTCTACCTCACCCTCTTTTCTCCCTCTCAGTGGATGTAACCCTGGACCCTCTCACCGCTCACCCCCGCCTGCTCATCTCCGACGACGGCAAGCAGGTGCGCTGCAGCGACCGCTACCAGCCCGTGCTGGACGTCCCCGAGCGCTTTGACCGCGTGGTCTGCGTCCTCGGGCGCCAGGCCTTCACTTCGGGACGCCATTACTGGGAGGTGAGAACAGAAGCAGGGTTTCATTCCAACAGAGCCATCAGGTCATAGGTCATAATGGGGCCCGATAGATGGTGGGGCTGAATGCCAAGGACTATTTGAATATATATGTACTCACTTTACAGTGTTGTTGTATTGCATGATGTTGTACTGCAGTGTATTGATATGTATTCTGACCTCACAAAATGGATTTAAATGGACAATAAAGTTATCGTATTGTATTGTAGGTGGAGGTGGGTGGGAAGACGGACTGGGACCTGGGCGTGGCTAGCCACTCCATCAACAGGAAAGGGAAGATCACAGTAAGCCCCGCCCACGGCTACTGGTTCCTGAGCCTCCGGGATAATAATGACTACGCGTTCCGAACTGAACCGTCGACAGCGCTGGGCCTCAACCAGAAACCCAACCGGATAGGGATCTACGTAGACTGCGATAAGGGACAGGTGTCGTTCTATAACGTGGACGCTAAGATGCTCATTTATACGTTCACCGACAGCTTCTCAGATGCCATTCATCCCTTCTTCAGCCCATGCACCAATAAGTCTGGCAGGAACGAGGCGCCGCTCGTCATTTGTCCTGTCTCGATGCCTCTGGCCGACTGAGATGGGTTTGAGTTTTTTTTAAGTCTGTCCTTGTTCAATGTCCTTCACTGATCCAATAGGACGGGACTGGATAGGTCAAAGCAATATTGTAGAAGCTATAGCTGGAGCACCCAGTTTTCTCATGTCAACAAAGGGAAGTGAACAAGGCCAGAAGAGAGGGAGCAATTTTCTGGAATGAAATAGTCTCTTAGAAACCTTTAGTGGATTTTGGAATGAGTCCATTCATAATGACCTCCTGTGTTCTATGGAGCTGACCAATGGATACTCTGGATACAGAGTCTGGATTGGACTGATCATTCTGACCAACTACAGTCCATCAGTCTGAGAATTAAGGATTTCACCATCTGTCCTTATCATACGATGGATTAATCTGTCTACCTGGGGTCATATGTGTCCCAAATGGCACCCTATTCCCATATAGTGTGCTACTTTTGACAAGAGCCCTATGGGCCAAAAGTATTACAATATTATAGGGAATAGGGTGCCATTTGGGATACAACCACAGTCATACAAATCAAACATATGACTTGTTACTTACTACAATGCAGTTTTTGAAGGATATCCACAATAAACCAAATGTGGACTATGTGGACTGGGAGCAACCGAATAAGACACAGAGACAAACACAAAACATTAGGAACACCTGCTCTTTCCACGACATAGACTGACCAGGTGAATCCAGGGACAAACTATGATCCCTTATTGATGCCACTTATTACATCCACTTCAATCAGTGTAGATGAAGGGGATGAGACAGGTTAAAGAAGGATTTTTAAGCCTTGTGACAAATTGAGACATGGATTGTGTATGTGTGCTATTCAGAGGGTGAATGGGCAAGACAAAATATTGATGTGCATTTGAACGGGGTATGGTGGTAGGTGCCAGGCGCACTGGTTTGTGTCAAGAACTGCAACGCTGCTTGGTTTTTCACACTTAACAGTTTCCCCGTGTGTATCAAGAGTGGTCCACCACTCAATAGACATCCAGCCAACTTGACACAACTTTGTGAAGAATTGGAGTCAACATGGGCCACCATCCCTGTAGAACGCTTTCGACACCTTGTAGAGGCCATGCCCCGACGAACTGAGGCTGTTCTGAGGGGAAAAGGGGGTGCAACTCAATATTAGGAAGGTGTTCTTAATGTTTTGTACACTCAGTGTATGTACAATAACTAACACCATATAAAAGGATGTCCCCTTGGTTGTGTTGGCCATCACTGATGCAGAATTACTGATCTTACACAGAGAGCACAATAATCACTGACTTCTGTCCAGATTGTGTACATGGGCATCAAACAGACATCTATAATTACAATTTATGGAATTTGGGGATTTAACCCTACCATATTGGATAGTCTGGGTTGAATGAGATAGAATACTTTTTGGAAAACTAGGCCTATATTAGTGACAGAATATATATGAATCATGTTGTAATAAGGCTAATCTAATAAATCATTGCTTGATTTTTTTTTTATAACCCTGACCTTGTTGAGCTGTCCATCACATATCTTCTTGAACTTTATAGTACAGTATATTATAGGCTATTATATTATATTACATTATACCCTGTTAGAGCCTATTCAATTATCATATTCAATAAGGCTACGAATAAAATATTTATCCAATTGATAGCCTGCATTTTATTACATCTGAAAGCAGGTATAGGGCCTATATCACAACTAATTTATGTAATAGGCAGAATAATTACAGTGTAAACGTGAAGTTTACATGAGGGAGGTGGTAAAACTTCCCGCCGCGATCCCATGCCTGCATCCGCCAATGACTGCAGCTATAGATCACCGAGACAGCGACGCGCCATGGATGTCTGTTGTAGACAGCGTCGGGCGGGGGAGGAGAGGTGGAGACGAGACTGCGTTGAGCAGAGCATCCGAGATAACAGATCATAAAAACACAGCAAGCAGCATGCCGTTTGGGATGGTAACGCGTTCCACTGTCAGATATAAGCACTGAACAAATCTCCAAAGCGGTAAGTGCGTCTATAGGGTTTTTATTCCGTTACATTTTTTCATAAAAGCTTTCTTGCACCTGTGGGGGATCCAGGTTGGAGGTTCATATCGAATTGACATTAACTGGGCGTAGGCTATCTGCCCGTCTGTCTGTCTCTATCTCAGGTTGAATAGATTCGATTTGATTTATGCCACAATGACACTATAACGAATATGTTGTCCAAATCTATTCGCTGCAGTTTTGCCCATCAGTTGAAACGACTGCGAATGAAACTCTGTTCGAATGGGCATGAAGTGTGTGCGATCATCAACATGAAAAATGTACCATCAGAATAAAAACTACCGGTATGTGATTGAATGGAACAACATTGAACAGGCTATATATTAATTAAACCACCCAAGCAGACTAAGGAACACTTCCTATTCCTAAGTATTTTGTAATTAGGCTATAACCTTCCACAAAAATGTCCCGGACTGCGAATTTATCGATGTCCCTCCCTATTGTTGCGGTGGTGGTGGCACGGGGCTGCGTCGGTCCCAACAGTGGCGCATTTTCATGTACAACAGTGACACTGTCAATTGAGGTAGAAGCCGACCTACCGCGATGCCTTTGCACAGTTCTATTGATAACTGCAGTGGTGTAAAGTAACAAAGTAAAAAAATACTTTGAAGTAGGCTACTATTTAAGTATTCAGACCCCTTGACTTTTGCCACATTGTTACTTTACAGCCTTATTATAAAATTGATTGAATAAAAAGATTTCCTCATCAATCTACACACAATCCCCCCAAATGACAAAGCGAAAACAGGTTTTTAGAAATGTTTGCAAATGTATTAAAAATAAAAAACGGAAATATTACATTTACATAAGTATTCGGACCCTTTACTCAGTACTTTGTTGAAGCACTTTTGGCAGCGATTACTGCCTTGAGTCTCATTGGATATGACACTACAAGCTTGGCACACCTGTATTTGGGGAGTTTCTCCCATTATTCTCTGCAGATCCTCTCAAGCTCTGTCAGGTTGGATGGGGAGCGTCGCTGCACAGCTATTCTCAGGTCTCTCCAAAGATGTTCGATCAGGTTCAAATCAGACCAGATAATCTTGTTTCTCATGGTCTGAGAGTCCTTTAGGTGCCTTTTGGCAAACTCCAAGCGGGCTGTCATGTGCCTTTTACTGAGGAGTGGCTTCCGTCTGGCCACTCTACCACAAAGGCCTGAGTGGTGGAGTGCTGCAGAAATGGTTGTCCTGGAAGGTTCTCCCATCTCCACAGAGGAACTGTGTTCTTGGGGTCTTCAATGCTGCAGACATTTGTTGCTACCCTTCCCCAGATCTGTGCCTCGACACAATCCTGTCTCAGAGCTCTATGGACAAGTCCTTCGACCTCATGGCTTGGTTTTTGCTCTGACATGCACTATCAACTGTGGGACCTTATATAGACAGGTGTGTGCCTTTCCAAACCATATCCAATCAATTGAATTTACTGCATGTGGAGTCCAATCAAGTTGTAGAAACATCTCAAAGATGATCAATGGAAACAGGATGCACCTGAGCTCAATTTGGAGTCTCGTAGCAAAGGGTCTGAATACTTATGTAAATAAGGTATTTCTGTTTTGTAATTTTTATACATTTGCAAAAAATTCTAAAAACCTGTTTTCACTTTGTCATTATGGGATATTGTGTGTAAATTGATGAGAAAAAAAAATATGAATCAATTTTATAATAAGGCTGTACGGTAACAAAATGTGGAAAAGGGAAAGGGGTCTGAATAATTTCCGAATGCACTGTATATATCATTAGACAATATTTTCTATCAAATATAAATGCTTTTGATCCATTTTGATGTGATATTTATAGAATTTCACAGTTTTCTTACTGCACATTTTTCCTGAAGTCCAATGTTGCATTTTTGCCATTCAGTTCCTATTGGGCAAAAACATAACCCAAAACACAACTAAAACAAACTGTAAATACTTTCCAAATGCACTGAATGTACTTTTTACTAGGCTTGTATTTTCCCTGACACCCAACAGTAGGCTAGGCTACTCCATAACATTCCAGTGCTTAGCAGGACCGGAAACAATTGTCACATTCATGCACTTATCAAGAGAACATCCCTGGTCATCCCTACTGCCTCTGATCTGCCGGACTCACTAAACACAGATACTTAGTTTGTAAATTATGTCGGAGTGTTTTGTAAATGGTCATAGAAATGTGAGTTATAGATCTGTCATTCTCATTGAAAGCAAGTCTAAGAAGTGGTATATCTATTCTATGTGCTCCTTTTCTATGCTTCCCATTCTTAAGTTTTATTTTTGCATCTTTTACTTTCCGTTATGTAACCAGCTTCAAACAGCTTAAAATAAAATATTTTTGGTTATGGAAAATATTTTTCACAGCGGTTTAGATAGTACAATGATTCTCTACTTGTTTGTTTTGTTACATAAACTGAAATTAGGCGAACTATTAGAATATTAGCAACCAGGAAATTGGTGGAGTGATTTCTGCATAGTGCATCTTATTTTATTTTTATTTTTATTTTTTTTGGGGGGTGGATCAGCTTAATATTGCAGATATATTGTATCTTCTATCAATGTAATTGTCTGCATCACTTCCAATCCCCCATGTTTTTTATATATATACTCCCCTTTATTACTTTTCAACCCCGCCATCCTTTCCCTACTTGGAGTAAATTAGTGAACAACAATGCCCAGGCCTCTACTTCCGGTCTATACTTACTATCTACACCTTATCGACAGAGTTAATTTTACAATAATAATATTATATATATATATATATATATATATATATATATATATATTTTTTTTTGCTCCTGAACTTCTTCTACTCTCAACCTCTCCGATCATTTTCATGATGTCCATCCAGGTTTGCTTCTATATGCCATATCTTTCTAACTGTGCTCTTTCCCAAAAGCTCCCAACATACAACCTATATACTTATTATGGACACAGTATGCTTACATTATTAGCTATCTTTGTTATTATTTGTTGTTATTTGTTATTAGTCCCATCCTTCAACTCTATTCAATAACTCCCATCTATCTCTTAACACCATCCATATAGGATTTCTATTTGCCATATATATTTCAACCGTACTGTGATGTTTTACAAAAGTTCTGAACCTTTCGATTCTCATTACTTCTACAGATTGTGAATTAAAAATAAACATTTTTGCTAAAAGTATTACAATCCTTTAGCCATTCCTGGACCTGTGTCCAAAAACAAGCTACAAATGGACAGAACCAAAACAAATGATCTAATGATTCTGTCTCTTCACAGCAAAATCTGCAGAGCTGGGAAGATTGTATCCCCCATATAAATAACATTCTATTGGTAGCAAGAATTTTATATAATAATTTAAATTGAAAGATTCTAATTTTTGAATCCGGTGTCGTTTTGCGTGTCAGTTCATAAACACTATGCCATGGGATCGGTACGTCAAAGATCTCTTCCCAACTATTTTGCAATCTATTTCTGCATAGTGCATCTTTAAGTATATTTAAAACCAGATACTTAGATTTGATTTTTACTCAAGTAATATTTTACTGGGTGACTTTCACTTCTACTTCAGTCATTTTCTATTAGGGTCTTTACTTTTACTCAAGTATGTCAATTGGGTACTATTTCCACCACTGGATAACTGTCGATGGTAACCTAAATCAATTATAAAGAGAGGGGATTGAGTTTGAATGTGGAATGGAATGAGCTTCTCTCTGTTCTGTGTTTTATTTTCTCCCCATTGTATTTTAGGTGACATAACACTCGAGGCTATTCCCCTTCCATTGTTTCCGTATTAGGGAGGATTCTGTGAATTTGGCTAGTACCCAATCCCCATGGTAAAACTGTAAGAAATGACTCTTTCTTCGTCTAGTCCCACGGGCTAAGCTTTGGGGACTGAGATAAGCTTCTTTAGTGAGCACGTCAGTGAGTCGTTTAGTCGTGCCTTCGTCTGCAACACTGGACTGGACTCACTGCTGGGCGCTTCTAATGATATGGAAAAAGCAGCAGTAGGATTAAATTAAAGGTCAAAGATTATTGTAGACGTGCGTCAGAGATGGCACCCTATTCCCCCATGGGCTCTTGTTAAAAGAAGTGCACTAGGCTGCCATTCGGGACACAGACTAGGGCTCTATCCAGCGGATTGATAGCCTACAGTACCAGAGTACGTTTGGGCAGAAGTTGCCACCTGGCACAGATCTAAAGAAAATGATCTACTTTACCATTATGACTTTGCCAGTAACACTTTAGTTGATTAGACTTTTACGTAAAGATATCATAGAATTATTCCCAAACACCTGCGACAAGCAACCTCAGATGTGTGAGTGCTTTTCCTATTCACAGGTCTATGATCAGCCATACCCAAATCATGACCGTAATTAGAGGGGAAAGTGTAAAACTGACCTTAGATTAGTGTCCAGGCCTAGGGACAACTTTGTCCTGCTTCTAGTTCTAAGAGGCGGTTGAGTCTGAGGGATCTTTTTGGCAGAAAAAGGCGGAAGCCAGAAGAAACTGTTGTTGAGGAGCTGTCACCGTTACAAAGACATCAGTGTGTGGTGTCTTTGTGAAATTGCTACTCGAGTCGAGTAGACACAGATATTAGTCTCTCTTTCTCTCTTTCTCTCCCTTTCTCATTCCCCATCTCGCTCCCCCTTTTTCTCTGTCCATCTCTCTTGTTCTCCCTCTCTCTCCGTCTCTATCTCCTTACATCGTTCCTTGTCATGTTCTCTGCAGGAGGGCAATGATGACATCACGTAATCAGACTGACACAGTGTGATCCATCATTCCTGGCCTGACATTGACATGGCAACAGGCAGGAAGGGTGAGTCCTTGACTTCTATGTGTGTTTGTGTGTGTGTCTGTTTCTGTCCGTCCATCCCTCTGTCTGTGTGAGTGCAACTGATATTGCCCGGATTTTAATTCATTAATCTGCCAGTCATTGTCTCTAAGTGCATGGATTTTCAATTCCATTCCCACTGTTTGTAAAGCCCCTAATGCAATGTCAGACCTAAGTTGTACTGATGGGCCAAAACACTCTCTCTCTCTCTCTCTCTGTCTGTCTATGTCTCTGTCTATGTCTCACTCTCTCTCGCTCTCGCTCTCTCTCTGGCACTCTGTCTGTCTCTCTCTCTCTCTGGCACTCTCTCTCTCTCTCTCTCTCTCTCTCTCTCTCTCTCTCTCTCATAAAAGCGCAATAAAAACTTGCAGTCATATACGGCTGCTTAGCCATGCATGAGTTGTGTGTGCGTGCGTACATGCCCATGTGTGTATTTCTGTCCCTGACCGAGTCACGCTCTGACTGCCTCTTCCCCAGGGTCGACCTCGAAGGGAGGAAGCGTGCGTTTCCCTGACGACGAGGATGCCATGGGCTCCCCTGTTCACCGTGAGGACAAAGCCAAGGACTCGGCCATCCCTGCTCTCCCAGAGCCTGATGGGAACTTCCTGGTTAAGGTGGGCAGGGTTTGGAATACCAGTTCAGTAGGCAAACATTATTGAACGTTGCAGATAGAAATGTTATGAATAGAGCAGAAATGATGCATTATTCTACAAGTCAGAGAGAAATGTTTGTTCTTTATAACATATTTCTACAACGTTATGCCCTGCTGAACGCACCCCTGATGGGTACCTACATCTGTCGTAGCCGGCCGCGACCGGGAGACGCATGGGGCGGCGCACAATTGGCCCAGCGTCGTCCAGGGTAGGGGAGGGAATGGCTGGCAGGGATGTAGCTCAGTTGGTAGAGCATGGCGTTTGCAATGCCAGGGTTGTGGGTTCGATTCCCATGGGGGGCCAGTATAAAAAAACTATATTTAAAAAAATGATGTATGCACTCACTAACTGTAAGTCGCTCTGGATAAGAGCGTCTGCTAAATGACGTAAATGTAAATAAGTGTCACGCTCTGGCTCCGGGACTTTGTATGTTGAGCCAGGGTGTGTTCGTTTTGTTGTGTTTTGGTTGTGTTTTCTTGGTTTGGTCAATGACTCCCAATTGGAGGTAACGAGTGTCAGCTGTCGGCTCGTTATCTCTGATTGGGAGCCATATTTAAACTGTGTGTTTTCACCTTGTGGTTGTGGGTTTTTGTTCCGTGTTCAGTCAGTGTTACTGTGGACTTCTCGATCGTGTTTTGTTTTGTATTTTGTGCTTTATCTATTAAAGTCATGTTCATTTCACACGCTGCGCCTTGGTCTACTCCTTCTCGTCAAGACGATCGTGACAGAAAAACCCACCAAAAAAGGACCAAGCAGCGTGTCCAGGAGCCAAGGGTCTGGACATGGGAGGAGATGTTGGATGGTAAAGGGTCTTGGACTTGGGAGGAAATCCTGGATGGGATGGATCGCCGGCCATGGAGTAAAACAGTGGAGAGGCGACTGAGAGAGGAGCAACGGCGTCAGCAGGGCCATCGTCGGAAGGACGAGAGGCAACCCCAAAAAGTTTTTTGGGGGGGGGCACATGGCTTGGGCGGCTGGGCAGCAGGAGGCTGCCACAGGGAGACGTGGAGAGAAGGCTACCGGATTACGGGAGCCATTGGCGAGTAGAGGGAGGGAAGTAGTTGAGGCACGGCGTGAGAGACTGAGGTGTGTTACCAGTCCGGTCCGGCCCGTTCCTGATCCCCGGTTAAGGCCAGTGGTGTGTGTTCCCAGTACGGACCGGCCTGTTCCTACTCCACGCACCAAGCCCACGGTGTGCGTCGCCAGCCCTGCCCAGCTTGTCCTTGCTCCACGCACTAAGTTAATGGTGCGCGTCGTCAGCCCAGCTCGTCCTGTCCCTGCTTCACGCACCAGGCCCACGGTGTGCGTCGTCAGCCCAGCCCAGCCGGTCCCTGCTCCACGCACCAGGCCCACGGTGTGCGTCGCCAGTCCTGCCCGGCCTGTCCCTGCTCCACGCACTAAGTTAATGGTGCGCGTCGCCAGCCCAGCCCGGCCTGTTCCTGCTCCACGCACAAAACCTACGGTGTGCGTCACCAGCCCAGCCCGGCCTGTCCCTGCTCTACGCACAAAGCCTACGGTGTGCGTCGCCAGCCCAGCCCGGCCTGTTCCTGCTCTACGCACAAAGCCTACGGTGTGCGTTGCCAGCCCAGCCCGGCCTGTCCCTGCTCTACGCCCAAAGCCTACGGTGTGCGTCGCCAGCCCAGCCCGGCCTGTTCCTGCTCCACGCACAAGGCCTACGGTGTGCGTCGCCAGCCCAGCCCGGCCTGTTCCTGCTCCACGCACCAAGCCTACGGGGTGCGTCGCCAGCCCAGCCCGGCCTGTTCCTGCTCCACGTACGAAGCCTACGGTGTGCGTCGCCAGCCCAGCCCGGCCTGTTCCTGCTCCACGTACTAAGGCTAAGGTGTGTGTCGCCAGCCCAGCCCGGCCTGTTCCTGCCACTCGCACCAAACCAGGGGTGCGAGTCGCCAGCCTGGTCCAGCCCGTTCCTGCTACTCGCACCAAGACAAGGGTGCGAGTCGTCAGCCTGGTCCAGCCTGTTCCTGCTACTCGCACCAAGCCAGGGGTACGAGTCGTCGGCCTGGTCCAGCCCGTTCCTGCTACTCGCACCAAGCCAAGGGTGCGAGTCGTCAGCCTGGTTCAGCCCGTTCCTGCTACTCGCACCAAGCCAAGGCTGCGGGTCGTCAGCCTGGTTCAGCTCGTCCCTGCTACTCGCACCAAGCCAAGGGTGCGAGCCGTCAGCCTGATCCAGCCCATTCCTGCTACTCGCACCAAGCCAGGGATGCGAGTCGTCAGCCTGGTGAGGGTCGTTCCGAATCCACGCATCAAGTCTAGGGTGCGTATCGTCGGCCAGGTCCGGTCCGTTCCTGCCTCACGCGCCAAGCCAGGTGTGTGCGTCGTCATTCCAAATCCTACCAGCTGGGTCAGATCGGACTGGGGGCGCTACGGGGGGATTGAAGAGGGGTGGTGGTCAAGCCCGGAGCCGGAGCCGCCTCCGAGGAGCAACACCCACCCAGCCCTCCCCTGTTTGGGGTTTTTGAGGCGTGGTCGCAGTCCGCGCCTTTAGGGGGGGGTACTGTCACGCTCTGGCTCCGGGACTTTGTATGTTGAGCCAGGGTGTGTTCGTTTTGTTGTGTTTTGGTTGTGTTTTCTTGGTTTGGTCAATGACTCCCAATTGGAGGTAACGAGTGTCAGCTGTCGGCTCGTTATCTCTGATTGGGAGCCATATTTAAACTGTGTGTTTTCACCTTGTGGTTGTGGGTTTTTGTTCCGTGTTCAGTCAGTGTTACTGTGGACTTCTCGATCGTGTTTTGTTTTGTATTTTGTGCTTTATCTATTAAAGTCATGTTCATTTCACACGCTGCGCCTTGGTCTACTCCTTCTCGTCAAGACGATCGTGACAATAAGAACTACATAACACATTTCATAAGAAGTGCGTGAGTATTTAATAAATGTTTTTGTCATTTATACTGTGTGTGTCTCTCTCCCTCTCTCTCTCTCTTTCTTCCCCCCCTCCAGGTAGGGTTCCTGAGGAGTCTGCACCGTTATGAGATCGTCTTCACCCTCCCAGAGGTCCCTGTTCTGGGGAAAGACGTGTGCTCCCTCCCCTCCTCCTCATCACCGACGCCCAGACCCCTCCTCAAAGTCAACCGTGTCACACCCACACCAGAGGGTACGTGGGAGACCAGGGCCGTATTCATTACGGCATGCCAAATAATTTTTTTAAAGCCGTTTTGCAATGGAAAATGAAAATTACGTTTTTCTTATTGGACAAGCCCAGGTAGTCCCTTCCTGTTTCAGTCAGTTTTTATGCTGTTCGAAGCCTAATGAATCCGACCCAGGATTGAAACTGAGATGATTGCTTCTGTGTCGGATATACAGGATCTAAATTGTCCAAATGGATACGAATGGATATAAATTGGGATGGGGTGCGGTGTAGACCTGAAAGTGGCAGAAACCCCTCTGCCAACAAACATATTAGCACCATAACAAGACTCTGTCATTACTGTAACCTACTATTACAGTAACCGGTCTTTTATCAAACCTGTGAAACTTGAAACATTGAATGTTTGTCTGGATCACTGGCAACAGACTCCCCCCACCCCATCCCCTCTCCCCCCCATCCCCTCTCCCCCTCCATCCCCTCCATCCCCTCTTCCCCTCCACCCCCTCTCCCCAATGAATACTTGTCTGGTGCGAAGGTGACAGTCTCCCTACTTCTTCCCCTTTTATCCCCCTTTCTCCCCACTTTGGATCCCCTCCATCCCCTCTCCCCCTCCATCCCCTCTCCCCCTCCATCCCCTCTCCCCCTCCATCCCCTCTCCCCCTCCATCCCCTCTCCCCTCCATCCCCTCTCCCCTCCATCCCCTCTCCCCTCCATCCCCTCCATCCCCTCTCCTCCATCCCCTCTCCCCCTCCATCCCCTCTCCCCCTCCATCCCCTCCATCCCCTCTCCCCCTCCATCCCCTCTCCCCCTCCATCCCCTGTCCCCAACAAATGCCACCCTACCCATGGAGGGTGAGACTCTGATCAGAATATAACCACCACCACCACCACCAGACAGTCATTACCAGAGGAATATAACCACCACCACCAGACAGTCATTACCAGAGGAATATAACCACCACCACCAGACAGTCATTACCAGAGGAATATAACCACCACCACCAGACAGTCATTACCAGAGGAATATAACCACCACCACCACCAGACAGTCATTACCAGAGGAACATAACCACCACCAGACAGTCATTACCAGAGGAATATAACCACCACCACCAGACAGTCATTACCAGAGGAATATAACCACCACCACCAGACAGTCATTACCAGAGGAATATAACCACCACCACCACCAGACAGTCATTACCAGAGGAACATAACCACCACCAGACAGTCATTACCAGAGGAATATAACCACCACCACCAGACAGTCATTACCAGAGGAATATAACCACCACCACCAGACAGTCATTACCAGAGGAATATAACCACCACCACCAGACAGTCATTACCAGAGGAATATAACCACCACCACCAGACAGTCATTACCAGAGGAATATAACCACCACCACCAGACAGTCATTACCAGAGGAATATAACCACCACCACCAGACAGTCATTACCAGAGGAATATAACCACCACCACCAGACAGTCATTACCAGAGGAATATAACCACCACCACCAGACAGTGTCACGCCCTGACTCAGGGGACGCTTATATGTTGAGTCAGGGTGTGTTATTCTATGTTGTGTATATCTATGTTGCAGTCTAGATGTTGTATATCTATGTTTGGCCGGGTGTGATTCCCAATCAGAGACAGGTGTCACTCGTTGTCTCTGATTGGGGATCATACTTAGGCAGCCTATTGGCACTAGTTAGTTGTGGGATCTTGTTCCGTGTTTAGGCTAGTTTTGTGTTCAGCCTTTGGACTTCACGTTTTGTTTGGTTTGTTTTGTTGTTTTGTCGTGTGTTTATTCGTTGTATAAACATGTATGCATATCACGCTGCGCCTTGGTCTGACCCGTCCTTGAACGAACGTGACAGACAGTCATTACCAGAGGAAAATAACCACCACCACCAGATAGTCATTACCAGAGGAATATAACCACCACCACCAGACAGTCATTACCAGAGGAATATAACCACCACCAGACAGTCATTACCAGAGGAATATAACCACCACCACCAGACAGTCATTACCAGAGGAATATAACCACCACCACCAGACAGTCATTACCAGAGGAATATAACCACCACCACCAGACAGTCATTACCAGAGCAATATAACCACCACCACCAGACAGTCATTACCAGAGGAATATAACCACCACCATCCGACAGTCTTTACCAGAGGAATATAACCACCACCAGACAGTCATTACCAGAGGAATATAACCACCACCAGACAGTCATTACCAGAGGAATATAACCACCACCACCAGACAGTCATTACCAGAGGAACATAACCACCACCAGACAGTCATTACCAGAGGAATATAACCACCACCACCAGACAGTCATTACCAGAGGAATATAACCACCACCACCAGACAGTCATTACCAGAGGAACATAACCACCACCAGACAGTCATTACCAGAGGAATATAACCACCACCACCAGACAGTATATATACGCCTGTTCTGAAAGACCCCAGAGTCTGCAACACCACTAAGCAAGGGGCACCACCAAGCAAGTGGCACCATGAAAACCAAGGAGCTCTCCAAACAGGTCAGGGACAAAGTTGTGGAGAAGTACAGATCAGGTTTGGGTTATAAAAAAATAAAAACATATCTGAAACTTTGAACATCCCACGGAGCACCATTAAATCCATTATTAAAACATTTTAAGAATATGGCACCACAACAAACCTGCCAAGAGAGGGCCACCCACCAAAACCCACAGACCAGGCAAGGAGGGCATTAATCAGAGAGGCAACAAAGAGACTAAAGATAACCCTGAAGGAGCTGCAAAGCTCCACAGCGGTGATTGGAGTATCTGTCCATAGGACCACTTTAAGCCTTACAGTCCACAGAGCTGGGCTTTACAGAAGAGTGGCCAGAAAAAAGCCATTGCTTAAAGAAAAAATAAGCAAACACGTTTGGTGTTCGCCAAAAGGCATGTGGGAGACTCCCCAAACATATGGAAGAAGGTACTCTGGTCAGATGAGACTAAAACTGAGCTTTTTGGCCATCAAGGTAAACGCTATGTCTGGCGCAAACCCAACACCTCTCATCACCCCGAAAACACCATCCCCACAGTGAAGCATGGTGGTGGCAGCATCATGCTGTGGGATGTTTTTCATCGGCAGGGACTGGCAAACTGGTCAGAATTGAAGGAATGATGGATGACGCTAAATACAGGGAAATTCTTGAGGGAAACCTGTTTCAGTCTTCCAGAGATTTGAGACTGGGACGGAAGTTCATCTTCCAGCAGGACAATGACCCTAAGCATACTGCTAAAGCAACACTCAAATGGTTTAAGGGGAAACATTTAAATGTCTTGAAATGGCCTAGTCAAAGCCCGGACCTCAATCCAATTGAGAATCTGTGGTATGACTTAAAGATTGCTCTACACCAGCGTAACCCATCCAACTTGAAGGAGCTGGAGCAGTTTTGCCTTGAAGAATGGGCAAAAATCCCAGTGGCTAGATGTGCCAAGCTTATAGAGAGACTTGCAGGTGCAATTGCTGCAAAAGGTGGCTCTACAAAGTATTGACTTTGGGGGGTAATAATTATGCACGCTCAAGTTTTCTTTATTTTTTGTCTTATTTCTTGTTTGTTTCACAAGAAAAAATATTTTGCATCTTCAAAGTGGTAGGCATGTTGTATAAATCAAATGATACAAACCGCCCAAAAATCAATTTTAATTCCAGGTTGTAAGGCAACAAAATAGGAAAAATGCCAAGGGGGATGAATACTTTCGCAAGCCACTGTATGGCCAATTACATTGAGGTAAATGCTAGTTAAGTTATTAGATATTGACCCTACGCTGACACTTGTTCTTTTCAATAGACGACTGTCTCTCAGTCTAACGTTACCGCTGTCTGTCTGACTCCTTTTTGTCTCTGTCTTTATGTCACTCTTTCCCCGACCATTGTTGTCCTTTTATTATTGATGGTCTCCATCTTTCTTTCTTTCTTTCTTTCTTTCTTTCTTTCTTTCTTTCTTTCTTTCTTTCTTTCTTTCTTTCTTTCTCTCCTTCTTTCTCTCCCTTTCTTTTTCTACCTCTCTGTCTGTCTCCCTCCCTCTCTTCTCTCTACCACTCTCTCTCTCTTTCTCTCTCTCTCTCTCTCTCTCTCTCCATCCCTTCTCTCTCTCTCTCCATCCCTTCTCTCTCTCTCTCCACCCCTTATCTCTCTCTCTCTCGCTCTCTCTCTCCATCCCCCTCTCTCTCTCTCTCTCTCTCTCTCTCTCTCTCTCTCTCTCAGTCCATCTGCCATCTCCTGCTATCCCACCCCCTCCCTTCCTACTTCACTCTCTCTCTCCAGGTGGGGTGAAGGTGACGTGTGAGTACACCACCCACCAGGAGGGGGTGTTGCAGGAGGAGCTGACGCTGGTCAGCCGGGGGAAGAGGGACCAACGTCTGCAGGTCAGAATACAGGCCCGGGTCATGGGTGAGTTACTCCTGTGTCCCTGATCATGCACATGTATGGACATAGACATACAAACACAAACACACACGCGAACACACACAGTGACACACACTGATAATCTGGGCAGTAACCCTGTGTTAATAGGGGAAATATCTGGTTAGTTACTACTTACTTATGGTATTTACAGTAAGGCATACTGCTGAGTTAAATGCTATTATGCAACAAATGTACTATGGCCTGTCAGTGTTAAAGGGTGGACAGCACCCTCTGGTGGACTCAGAGCTCTCTACAACTTCCTCTACATCACACACTCAATATGATCCTTTGACTCAGCAAAATAACAGTGACTCTTCCGCTCTCTTTCTCAATACCCATCCCTCCCTCTTTCTCTCTCTGTCTCCCTATCTCTTCCCCACCAACCCGATCTACTCCACCCTCTCCCTCCTTCCCTCATACTCCTCCCTCCCCACTCTCTCTCTCCCTCCCTCCCCTTCTCTCTCTCTACCTCCCTCCCCACTCCCTCTCTCCCTCCCTCCCCCCTCTCTCTCTCCCTCCCTCCCCTTCTCCCTCTCTCTATAGATCGCCACCATGGTACTCCCATGCTGCTGGAGGGGGTGCGGTGTCTGGGGGCGGAGAAAGAAAAAAGGAAATGAGCCGTCCGTCCCTTTATATCTACCCTCCTGTAGAGACCAGCCATCGTCCGACCCTTTATATCTTCCCCTCCTGTAGAGACCAGCCATCATCCGTCCCTTTATATCTTACCCTCCTGTAGAGACCAACCATCGTCTGTCCCTTTATATATTCACCCTCCTGTGGAGACCAGCCATTGTCCGTCCCTTTATATCTTCCCTCCTGTAGAGACCAGCCATCGTCCATCTCTTTATATCTTCACCCTCCTGTAGAGACCAACCATCGTCTGTCCCTTTATATTTCCCTCCTGTAGAGACCAGCCATCGTCAGTCCCTTTATATCTTTCCCCTCCTGTAGAGACCAGCCATCATCCGTCCCTTTATATCTTCCCTCCTGTAGAGACCAGCCATCGTCAGTCCCTTTATATCCTCTCCTCCTGTAGAGACCAGCCATCGTCCGTCCCTTTAGGTCTTCCCCCCTGTAGAGACCAGCCATCGTCAGTCCCTTTATATTTTCACCCTCCTGTAGAGACCAGCCATCGTCCGTCCCTTTATATCTTCCCCCCTGTAGAGACCAGCCATCGTCAGTCCCTTTATATCTTCACCCTCCTGTAGAGACCAGCCATCGTCCGTCCCTTTATATCTTCCCCCCTGTAGAGACCAGCCATCGTCCGTCCCTTTATATCTTCCCCCCTGTAGAGACCAGCCATCGTCCGTCTATTTATATCTACCCTCCTGTAGAGACCAGCCATCGTCCGTCCCTTTATATCTTCCCTCCTGTAGAGACCAGCCGTCATCCGTCCCTTTTTATCCTCTCCTCCTGTAGAGACCAGCCATCGTCCGTCTATTTATATCTACCCTCCTGTAGAGACCAGCCGTCATCCGTCCCTTTTTATCCTCTCCTCCTGTAGAGACCAGCCATCGTCCGTCTATTTATATCTACCCTCCTGTAGAGACCAGCCGTCGTCCGTCCCTTTAGATCAGGGTTCTTCAATTCCGGTTCTGGAGGGCCTAAACACTTCTGTTTTTTATTTCTACCTGGTAGTTAATTACACTCACCTGGTGTCCCAGGTCTGAATTAGCCCCTGATTAGAAGGAGAGGATGAAAAACAGAGGTGTTTCGGCCCTCCAGGACCGGAATTGAAGAACCCTGCTTTAGATCTTCCCCTCCTGCAGAGACCAACCATCGTAGTAGAGCCAAACCAGCACTTACCTGCACTTAGCCGCACACATGCATGCACGTGTAGAGGCACACACACACACCAGAGGAGGCTGATGGGAGGAGCTATAGGAGGACGGCTTATTGTAAAGACTGGAATGGAATCAATGGAACGGTATCAAACATATAGAAACCACGTTTGACTCCGTTCCATTAATTCCATTCCAGCCACTACAATGAGCCTGTCCTCCTATAGCTCCTACCACCAGCCTCCTCTGACACCCCCCCCACACACACACACACACATACAAACACACACAAACACAAATAAACACACACAGATTTTTTGTGATTAGCCCTATAATGAAGACCAAGGTGTCCATGATTACTGGTCCATTATATAACCAGGCACTGCATCCACTATAGGTCCATTATATAACCAGGCACTACATCCACTACAGGTCCATTATATAACCAGGCACTACATCCACTATAGGTCCATTATATAACCAGGCACTGCAGCTCTTTGCTTCTCGTCCCTTCTGTCATTCTGCAACAAGAGCCAAGCGTTAACCTGCCTTACATGATTAGAAATATGCTTTAACATTTTAATTATAAATGTTATTATAAACTGGGTGGTTTGAGCCCTGAATGCTGATTGGCTGACAGCCGTGGTATATCAGACCGTATACCACGAGTATGACAAAACATTTATTTCTACTGCTCTAATTATGTTGGTAACCAGTTTATAATAGCAATAAGGCACCTCTGGGGTTTGTGGTATATTGCCAATATACCACGGCTAAGGGCTGTATCCAGGCACTCCGCGTTACGTCGTGCTTAAGAACAGCCCTTAGCCGTGGTATATTAGCCATATACCGCAAACCCCCGAGTTGCCTCATTGCTTAAACATAACCTGTCATTGCATTGTGATATTCACTGAGTGTACAAAACCTTAGGAACACCTTCCTAATATTGAGTTGCACCCCCCTTTGCCCTCAGAACAGCCTAAATTCATTGGGCCATGGACTCTACAACGTGTTAAAACTGTTCCACAGGGATGCTGGCCCATGTTGACTCCAATGCTTCCCACAGTTGTGTCAAGTTGGCTGGATGTCCTTTGGATGGTGGACCATTCTCGATACACACAGGAAACTGTTGAGCGTGAAAAACCCAGCAGCGTTGCAGTTCTTGACACACTCAAACCGGTGCGCCTGGCACCTACTTCCATACCCCGTTCAAAGGCACTTACATATTTTGTCTTGCCCATTCACCCTCTGAACGGCACAAATACACAATCCATGTCTCAATTGTCTCACGGCTTAAAAATCCTTCTTTAACCTGTCTCCTCCCCTTCATCTACACTGATTGAAGTGGATTTAACAGGTGACATCAATAAGGGATCATCAGCTTTCACCTGGTCAGTCTATGTCATGGAAAGAGCAGGTGTTCCTAATGTTTTGTCCACTCAGTGTACAGTATGTTTTCTGTGTGAGCGCCACCTTTCACCAACTATGTAAGAGTATGTGTTTTAGCCTACTTATCCTGCAAAACTGTCTCTGTACTGTACTAGATTCTCCTATACCTCTGTCAGTCAATAAAATATCCTGTCAACTGTTAACATGTAGATGTACACTATTGTTTTCCAGAGTCCTACAGTTCATTGTGTCCTACAGGATCCATATTATGTTATTTGACTCATGATCAGGTATTATACATTGTGGTTGTTGAAGATTATGGGTGTTCAACACAGGAGGTTGGTTTCATCTTAATTGGGGAGAACAGGCTCGTGGTAATGACTGGAGCGGAATTCGTGGAATGGTATCAAATACATCAGACATGGTTTCCAGGTATTTGATGCCATTTCATTTGCTCCGTTCCGGCCATTTATTATGAGCTGCCCCTCAACAGCCTCCACTGGTGTTCAAGTATAGACGACAGCCACAAAGAGAATGTAATGAAGATGGCAGGTCAGGGCAGGAACACGGGCATTGAGCCAGCACAAAACTGGTCCACTGGCTCCCAGACTCTCTGCCTTCATAACAAATGCAAGACAGTGGAGCCTAGAGTTGAAGACGGGTAGAAAACACAAACAACCCCACAAAGAAGAACGCTCCCCAAACCATTTTTTCATTCTTGTTTTATCAACAAGAGGTTTTTCATTCTACTTTCTACCGTATTTTAATCCAAGACACAAATATCTGAAATATATATCCAAAGCCACCTCCCACACACCCTAACTCCGCCCTTTGGTTTCCTTTTATATAGGTAGGTCTAAAGTCTGATCTGTTGTCAGCCGCCACACCTGTTCAGACGCAGGCTAAGGATCTACTAGCTGTGAGCTACTAAATAGACCATATTACTCATGTATTACTAACGTCAGGGGTTAAAGGTTATATTCGGCACCTTCTAAGTGCGGCCCGGAATACGTGAAGAATTGGTGTTTCGTTGTCAAGAATACACCGGGGAAAGGATTACTGATATATTTGTGGCTGCACACGATCCAAGAGCACAGCTTTCAAACTGTGCAGATATGAGTTAAGAAAGTAAAGTTAGGACTCTTAACGGTAAGGTTATGTTTAAAGTCTTGGACATATTCTGTTATTATCTAAATAAATATATTGTAAACTGCTGTTATTAGCCTACTTATTACTAATGAATGTAGCCACATTACGTGTAGCTAGTTATAACAATAATCATACAGATTATTCTCATGCAATAACTGAGATTCTGAATGCATAAATCAGACATAATCCATGGGTGATAAAGTTTCAAGTATACTCAATAGCATACTGAAATCAAATCCCTCCAGAGAGAAAATCTTAGTTGACGTAGCAAGTCTACTGTACTTCCTTGGTATATTGTTTATCTCTGGAATGCAGAAAGACACGTTTTAATTCAGTCTCCATGTTTGTTGAAGGGATAGGCAATGAATATGTTTGTTTGCTTCTCATAGTAATGTTTCGGAAGTAAGCCATAGTCAAATACCATAAAACTGTTCAAATCACAAGCAAGTTAATGTGAGAAGCTGATATCCCAGGTTAGTTTTACTGTCAAATGAAACATACTGCGTGTGCAACCACTGCTGAGTCATCGAGGAGAGGTGTCTGATCTGCTATCCCTGTTGCTGGACCATAGGAGAGAGTAACCAGATTACCTTTATCCACTTTGGCTATTGTTTCAACTGTAGCTTTCTACTGCATGGGAACTGTAAGGGTTGGTGTGAGGTGTGACCCAGGTGCAGTGCAGGATAGACAGTAGGCAGTAGGCAGAGATGGTGAAACAAGGATCTTTACTGGTGGTCCCAAAACCAGGATACAAAACAACGGACTATTCACGAAAACAAATGTCACATATGTCTCCAAAAAACAGGCTGACAGCAAACAATACGAAATACTAACTGACTGGAAAAACACAATGACACAGGGAGAACACTTCTCGAGTACCTGTAACTCCGTCACATGATCCGACACTGATACGTACTGCTTGACATCAAGGAACTAGCAGAGAAAACTGAGCAAGGGAACACAGGGAAGTGAGGGCATAAATACACAAGTGAATCAGATAGACACAGGTGACACCAATAGGCAGATAATTAGTCCCGACTATGAGTGAGGAGGTGCCTATGGTTGTCGGAGGATGACACCTAGTGTGTCGCTCCGGAACTGCGACCCACTCCTGTAACAGGGAACACAATATGATATACCTTTTCTACAAACAACATAACTACAATGTTTGGGAAACATAATACATTTTCAACAAGAGTATCCCAAGTGGCTTATTTGCAGAGGAATGGTATGGGAATCATATGGGAATGTGTGTTTAATAGACCTGTTTCGCTATGATTTGGATGTATATTGCTTCCTCTTGTTTCAATGATGCCCTTCAGCTGAGAGTTTCAGAAAGAGTATGAGGTTAGAGAGAGATGCAAGGTTTTGATACATGGCTAAATAACATTTTAGTCATTTAGCAGATGCTCTTATCCAGAGCAATTTACAGTTAGTGCATTCATCTTATTAAGACAGCTAGGTGAGACAATCACAGTGAAAGTAAATACATTTTTCCTCTCACCCCTCTTGCCTTTGTCAGGGACCTGAATGCTGGTGTCAAGACAGGATGAGTGACAACACTGCATTGCCTGAGGGTGCAGAGAGCGGGAAGAAAGAACATGTCCGCCAGTGGCTACATAGTAGTCCCACTGTCCCACAGGAGTATAATGAGGACGTTGCAGGGACAAGTCTTCTCTGCCCTGGTAAACAGGACATGGCGGCCCGGGAGGAGAGAGCAGAGTCACCTGGCTGCCTGTCAATGAAGAGTGATCACTCAATGGGTCAGCCAATCAACTTCCAACGAGGACGTGGCACAAGAGACAAAAGGTTTGGGCCTGTATTCACAGTCTCAGAGTAGGAGTGCTGGTCTAGGATCAGTTTCACCTTTTAGATCATAATTAATAATATTATAAAGGACAGAGGGGAACTGATCCTTGATCAGCACTCCTACTTTGAGACACTTCAGGCCTTTTAACACTGCAATGTTCTTAGCCCCGGGCTAAGACTGACCTTGGGCTAGCTTATCCTGTGTTCACACAAACATTTGTTAATCCTGGGCTGAAATATCCTAGGGACAGTGGGGAGAAGACGTTAGCCTGCCTGCATAGCAACCATTTTGTTAGCCATAGCAACCAATGTTTTCGCACTGATTAAAGTATTTCATTTTTTGTCACGTTGTTGTCCTCAGATGGAAGGATGAAATAGTATAAATGTACTTATTAAAATAGTGTGCATAACTCAACACAGGCAGCACAAGCTTATGCAAATTAGGTTAAAATCCAGCTATTGTGATTGGACAGTGAAAAATGAGATGTGTTTTTCTTGAACCCCTGTTTCACACCGGCTATTTTGGCACCGTGTTTCTGGGGCTAAACCCTAAAAAGTTGGTGCTAACCCTGCTCCGGAGCAGGACCAGCTAGCCCTGGGCTAAGGATGGTGCTAACCCTGCTCCGGAGCAGGACCAGCTAGCCCTGGGCTAAGGTTGGTGCTAACCCTGCTCCGGAGCAGGACCAGCTAGCCCTGGGCTAAGGATGGTGCTAACCCTGCTCCGGAGCAGGACCAGCTAGCCCTGGGCTAAGGATGGTGCTAACCCTGCTCCCGGAGCAGGACCAGCTAGCCCTGGGCTAAGGATGGTGCTAACCCTGCTCCGGAGCAGGACCAGCTAGCCCTGGGCTAAGGATGGTGCTAACCCTGCTCCGGAGCAGGACCAGCTAGCCCTGGGCTAAGGATGGTGCTAACCCTGCTCCGGAGCAGGACCAGCTAGCCCTGGGCTAAGGATGGTGCTAACCCTGCTCCGGAGCAGGACCAGCTAGCCCTGGGCTAAGGATGGTGCTAACCCTGCTCCGGAGCAGGACCAGCTAGCCCTGGGCTAAGGATGGTGCTAACCCTGCTCCGAGCAGGACCAGCTAGCCCTGGGCTAAGGATGGTGCTAACCCTGCTCCGGAGCAGGACCAGCTAGCCCTGGGCTAAGGTTGGTGCTAACCCTGCTCCGGAGCAGGACCAGCTAGCCCTGGGCTAAGGACGGTGCTAACCCTGCTCCGGAGCAGGACCAGCTAGCCCTGGGCTAAGGACGGTGCTAACCCTGCTCCGGAGCAGGACCAGCTAGCCCTGGGCTAAGGACGGTGCTAACCCTGCTCCGGAGCAGGACCAGCTAGCCCTGGGCTAAGGACGGTGCTAACCCTGCTCCGGAGCAGGACCAGCTAGCCCTGGGCTAAGGTTGGTGCTAACCCTGCTCCGGAGCAGGACCAGCTAGCCCTGGGCTAAGGATGGTACTAACCCTGCTCCGGAGCAGGACCAGCTAGCCCTGGGCTAAGGATGGTGCTAACCCTGCTCCGGAGCAGGACCAGCTAGCCCTGGGCTAAGGATGGTGCTAACCCTGCTCCGGAGCAGGACCAGCTAGCCCTGGGCTAAGGATGGTGCTAGAATGTGCAAGTGTGAACACTCGCATAGCCCCAGGCTAAAATCTCCATAAGCCCAGGGATAAGGAGACTCTTAGACCCGGGCTAAGGTGCAATGAGAACAGGCCTTTTGAATATGGGTCCCGATTTCCAACTGACATTTTGCAGTCATTACAAGCTATTTTATGGGGTTAGGGCACTGACTGTATTTTTCACAGGGAGGGAGCAGAGTCACCTACACCCAGCTGTGTGTCAATGAGGAGTGACCGCTCAATGGATCCACCGATAAACTACAAGAGAGAGTTTATTCCCAATCCCAGGTAATTTATGATTTTCATAATGAGGACATTGCAATGGGTCAATGGGTCAGGCAATCGACTTCCACAAGGTCACGGCGCAAGAAACAAAAGGTCTGGGCCCGTTTTCACAGTCTCAGAGTAGGAATACTGACTAGCATCAGTTTTTGATATTATTTTGCATATTCTCTGATGACGGTCGACTGACCGAAAGCTCAGCCACAGTTAAATAAATAAATTGGCATCTGACTGGGAATGTGCAGAGACCTTTTCCTGTTTCTCCACTTTAGCATTTTGACTCCAGCACCTTCACTAAATCGGTTTGGGTGTGCGGAAGATTTGGCCTATTATCTACAAGATCATAATGAATGGACAGGTGGGGACCTGATCCTAGATCAGCACTCCTACTCTGAGAAGCTTTGAATGTGTGATTTCTAATAGACATCTTGCAGATCGTTACAAGCGATTGTACATCATGAGGATAGGTTTGATTAAAAACACATCTCCATGTATTTTTCACAGGGAGGGAGCAGACTCACCTACACCCAGCTATCTGTCAATGACGAGTGACCAGTCAATGGATCCATCTCTAAGGTAATTTATGATTTTTATTTGATCTAACAGTCGGTCATGTGGGAAATCATTACTATAAAAAATAAACAAAACGAAAATACACAATACCATGCATGTATGTATAAAAACAACATTTGAGGTTATCCAAAACAGCTAATTTGTTTAATTTCAAATGAATGTGTTTCAACCTAATGTATTTCCACCTAATGTATTTCCATCTAATGTAGGATGAAGATTTCAGACATAACACAACTATCCATTGGTGGAGTGCATGCAACAATGGTATGTTGGCAAGATTTGAGCTGAAATTGTATGTATTCATTGCAAATGTATATTCAGTGGATTGTTGTTTGTTCTTAATAATAAACAAAAGGCATTGGTGATTTGGCAAATAACAAATATTAACTACATGTGCAGGTACAGTAACTGTTAATTGGTTTTCAAAAAAATACTACTGCATTTGTTGATGATCATTTTTATTTCTTTGGTTCTCAGCCTACAGAACATCAAGGTATGAACAGAGCCAGCGACCTCAGAGAATTCCCACAGAGAATGGAAGACTGGACTAAGGAGCATGTGAAAGAGTGGCTAATTAGTAGCCTCAAACTCCCTGAGGTCGCAACAAAACTTTATGAACAGGATGTGTCAGGAGCTAGCCTGGTTTGCATTGAGAAACAGGACTTGACTTATTTAGGTGTTAAGTTTGGGCCTGCGATTCAAATCATAAAAAATGTAGAGCTACTGAGAAACTACTTGGAGAGTGTAGGGAGAAGCATGAGATCCCATGAGAGTGACTCCTTCAGAAGACAGGAAATATTTAGAGCCATACCAGAAGCTAGGATAGGGTCAAATGAGGAAACTACGGATTCTGACAGTGTGAAATCGGAGTCGGTGGCTCCAAGTCTAAGCTCTTCATGGACATCAGTGGAAGAACTGAGACGTTCAGATTCAGATGTTGCATCCCCCATTCAGCTGCCAATGGGAGGGTCGGAATCCATTCCAGCTTATGGAAATATGGAGGACAATCCGAGAAAAAGTGAGACTTCCATCTCATCATTTGAAACAGCTCTGAATCTGGAGAAGAGAATATGTCCCCCACGTCCCTTCGACAAAAACGACCCATCGTTCACATACATACAAAATGATACCCTCCCGCCTGAAGCCGGTCCAAGCAATCTCATTGACCCGGTACATGAGTACAAGATCCTGCCAAGCACAGAGGAAGCCAGTGAGAAAGATATCCTGGACAAGTTCAGCAAGGAAGTGTTTTGTTTTTCCGCAGCCTGCATGAACTCTCGCACCAATGGGACCATTCATTTTGGGGTGACAGGCGGGCCCAGACACATGCATGGACAGGTGATTGGGCAAAAACTGCCATCATTCAATATGTATACAGACAAGTTTGACTTTCGTCTCAAGGAACACTTTGGAGTAAACACAAACATCGCAAGAGCATGCATCAGGCCTCCAAAATTCTTTCAGGTTCAACATCTAGATGGCACGACTTCAGACAAGTGGGTGATAGAAGTTGATGTTGTCCCAAGTTATTCACAGACTCAAGAGAAGCTTTTCTATACCTCAATAATATCTGAACATAGTGGAGAAGAACACAAAACTGAATGTCTATTTCTTCGACAAGGCCCAAAGAGTATCAACGTTCTTGCAGACAATAATCCCAGAAGTCTTCAGGAGAAGATGAGTGGTTTGACAGAGGAAGTCAAATGTTGGTCATCAGCACGCAAGTCAAACGAGGAGAGCAACTGTCAGCAGCCCAACCAAAACCACCAAGGTCAGAGGCTAAAACAATTGATAACGCATGGGAGAGACACACTTGAAAACTCATTGCAAGTTATAGTTGTCACAAACAAGTGCCACCCCAGTCAACTTGAGCATTTGGGTTTTTTGAAAGAGATGAAGTTGTCTGCAGTGCTCGAGTTTGACCCAGAATCTGACATGAACGGGACATGCTGTTTCTACAGAACAGATCGCATAGCTAATCTTCACTACCCTCGAATGTACAATACCAATGACAGTGTCTCCACTGTTATCGGAAAGCTGAACTTGTTTAAACAGACAAGCTGGATCTTTTGTAATGGTAGAGCCAATGAGGACAGTGAAGCAGACAGACCTTTCACTACCAGTGATTGGCTGAAGAAACGTGCCGGAGAAATCAGCGATATGGTTTCATTTCTCTGCGATCCAGATGTCTTGACGAAAGACAGATTACTTGTGGTGTTCATGCTTCACTCAGGAGTCACTGACATCTCAAGCCCTATACTCGAGGCCTTTTGTGCGATCTATCGCACTCTTGAGGGTGAGGATAATATGCTCTGCATATGCAAAGATTCAAATGTGTTCAGTCAATGGAGAGACATGATAAACACTCGCTGCAAAGTGGATATCACCAGTAAATGTATCTACGAACTGAGTCTGAATGAAATTGACTGCACCATCAGGAAAATCAAAGAACCCCAGACACGGTCCTCTAGGAGATATCTGCCATCTTCTGGCTCCAGTTCGGTCCTCCTGACACAAAAAGACGAAGAGCTGATGACCGTACTTGATATCCTGAGTGAAAATGAATGTGAGAACACTGAAATTGAAACCAAGGACACTTTTGAGGAATTCAAGACCAACACGGAGGAGGACTTTTATAGAGGCGGACAGGTGACTTGGTGGAACTTCTACTTGTCCGAGAGGCCAGGTTGTCTGCCATTCATCAAACGTGACAAGTATGAGGATCTTCACAACCTGATCACACCTACAGAGGGGTACACATCGCCATGTGTAATAATCAACCTCTTCCATCATCCAGGTTGTGGTGGAACAACACTGGCCATGCACGTGTTGTGGAATTTGAGACGTAAATTCAGATGTGCCTTTCTGAAAAACACCATAGCACAGAACAGTGAGATCGCAGTCCAAGTCGCACACCTGCTGACCTGTGGCAAAGAGAAGCAGTCGAGTTTTACTCCTGTTCTACTCTTGGTGGACAACTGGGAGGACGTTGAAGACCTACAGAGATGCATACTAAGTGCAGCCAATGAGAAGAAGAAACCTGAGACTCTGATGGTGATCATACTGAACTGTGAGAGATCACAAATTCCTGCAGAGAGTTCCAGAAACAGCCGACTTGATAACGTGTTCATTGTCAACAAACTCTCCACCAAAGAGCAGAGCTTCTTTGAGGTGAAACTGAAAGAGCTCAAAGGTCACCATGAAAAACCTGAAACGTTCTACGCCTTCATGATCATGACAAACAATTTCAGTGAGAAGTACATCAAGAATCTGGTGTGCAACACCCTGAAAGACCTTGACACCTCCAGAAAAGAAGGACAGCTATTTTCACTCTTAGCGTTGCTAAATACGTATGTGAACGGCTCCTACATGTCCCTGTCCCTGTGTGAGGAGTTTGTGGGGATTAGGAATGCCCTGTGGGGAAAGGAGACACTTGAGGACAAAATGAACCCATACTCCACGCTTCTGATCCGCTTCAACATTGAAGAGCACGGCACTTATCAGGCAGTTAGGTTTCTACACCAAATGATTGCAAGTAATTGCCTCAAAGTCCTTACCGGAAAGCACAAGCTTCAACTGGGGGAAATAACAACCAATCTGTTGCACTGTGACTTGCTGTACAAATCTGGGATGGGTAAGGACATCCTGGTTCAAAACATCCAAAGTATGCTGATCACGCGGCAAAGAAAGGAACTTGGACATGACAAAGATACACTGTTCTCTCCATTGATTGAAGATATACAGACGGATGAGGGAATCAGCCAAATCAAAGAAGTTCTTGTAAGAGCAACAAAGAGATTTGACAAAAACGCAACTGTGCCACAAGCTTTGGCAAGGCATTTCTACCTGAAAGAGAAAGATTATACTTCTGCTCTGCAATGGGCCCAGGATGCACAGCAGAAAAAGTACAATTCTTACATTGCTGACACATTAGGGCAGGTGTACAAAAGCCACCTGAAATATGAAATTGAGCATGCTGAAGAGCTCACACCAGAAGTGTTAGACAAATGCCTCAAATTAGCATTTCAGGCCACCAAAGCATTCAGAGATTCACAGGAACTCGCGAAGAAGGATGAGCCAATGGATTCCCTTGATCTGCCCAACAGAAAGAGGCAACGAACTTACAACACATCTGGGTATGTTGGTGAAATGGAAGTTTCAATTATTATTTTTGATATCATTAAAGATATTCCTTTCTTCAACAAAAGTGACGCACACCAAAGAGACAAAATGCTGCAGTTCCTCAAAAACCACTTGCCAGTGAGTGATTTTCATGAAACAAGCAACAGTACAAATGTTCAATTCATTGCTGTTCTGGCAGACCATGAGAAATTCCTGGTCTCTTTGAAGCCACGGCTGAAGGAGATGTTCAGTTTTTTTGAGAACTACTTCACATACCTGAAGCCGAGGTCAATCGAGAAGGAGACAGCAGAGGACAGAAACAAACGAAAAGTATCAGAGCACTTCAAGAAGTACATGCAGATCTTCTGTTCCTCGGGAGAAGAGAGGGCCTCTGAAAGGGCCAGTAAACCAAAACTGAGTCTCCGTCAGGAGATTGAGGAGCAGCGAAACTATTTGGAGCAAAAGCGAGCAGATTCATTTGCTGGGCTTCTCCAGTGTCTGAATGAGAAGAATGGGTTACAAATGGAATTAATTCTGAAGAAATGGCAGTTCATTGTTCAACATTCTACACGAAAACTCATGGCTGACCGGATCAATTTCATCCTTGCAAACATTGTTCTTCACTGCATTAAGCCAAGCTCAACATTGCTGAAGAGGTACGAGGAGCTGGTCTCCCTTCTCAACGAGGCACTGCAAGAAGAGGGAACCCATTCAAACTGCACAGAGCTATACTACCTCTCAATGTTGCTGATGTGGCCAAGAAAGGACAACTTGCTTGAAAGCACAACAACATTCAAAAACATTGGCACGTACGTCACATCATCGAAAAAATCCTTCCATCGTCGCTTCTCCCACATGTTTCCGGCGAAGAGTTGCATCGCACATTTCTACCTCGGGAACTCAAGAGGACTGAGGAGAATAATTCACAAAGGCAGGCTTGATCAGTTCCTGTGTAAAGAGGGACCCAAAACCTCACACAAGAAGGCCTCATTCAAAGATAGACCCCCAAACCCGCATCAACTGTGGCAAAGTGGAGCAATATGGAGGGACCCTGAGATACAAAACCTGTTACTACGGGTCAAAGGGAAAACTGAAAACGGTGACATTTATGTTTACTACGGGGGCAATCTGAAAATCTCAGTGCGTCCAGTATACCTTGGTGGAGTCCGGAGTGGATGCAGCACGGAGGAGGTCTCCTTTTACCTTGGATTCACCATGGAGGGACCCGTAGCCTATGACATAAAGTATGAAAATGACCCGTAAACAGCTTACCATCAGGTAGACTGAGTAAGAGACGCAAGCGTTCGCACTTAGGGAAAGGAAAGGTTTCCATTGAAGTTATATAGGCCTAGAGTGGTCCTCTGTAGCTCAGCTGGTAGAGCATGGCGCTTGTAACACCAAGGTAGTGGGTTCGATCCCCGGGACCACCCATACACACAAAAAATAAAAAAAATAAAAAATGTATGCATGCATGACTGTAAGTCGCTTTGGATAAAAGCGTCTGCTAAATGGCATATATTAGAGGATTTGACTTGGGTGAATGTCTGTGAACCAGGACAGAATCACAGTAAGTAAGATACAAGTGTGCTCTTGTCACTGTGTGAGGAAACGCAACCTCAACCACCTGGGTATAATCAAAGCAGAGAGAACAGGTGTCGGGTGACATGCAGCAATGAATCATTCATGCTTTTAGAGGTGGAACAATGACAATCAATCTTGCATAAGAAATGGATTGCACTCTCTCTAAGTCCCTCTAATTTTAACATTTGAAAATACAGTACTATACAGTAGCAGATCAATGAACAAGCATTGTAGGCCTATAAACCATGTGCAACTATTCAATGCTTAAAACATTTTTTTATGATTTTGCATTGTGTTTGTTGAAAGTATCAAATGATTATTATGTTACAAGGCATATCGACTTTCTGCAAGTTACCCTGTTATGTAGCTTCTTCAGTTGTTTGTCTAAATGCATTCAATTGTGCGGTTATATTAAATTATATGCTACATTATTTACAAGAGACAAGAAATTAGGATAAAACCTATTGTCAATGTTGTTAATTTAATGGAATAAAGATGATTGCATACTATATATATATATATATATTTGAGAGTATTTTTTCTCTGAATGTTCTGTACAACGATTATGATTATACACTGCTCAAAAAAATAAAGGGAACACTTAAACAACACAATGTAACTCCAAGTCAATCACACTTCTGTGAAATCAAACTGTCCACTTAGGAAGCAACACTGATTGACAATAAATTTCACATGCAGTTGTGCAAATGGAATAGACAACAGGTGGAAATTATAGGCAATTAGCAAGACACCCCCAATAAAGGACTGGTTTACAGGTGGTGACCACAGACCACTTCTCAGTTCCTATGCTTCCTGGCTGATGTTTTGGTCACTTTTGAATGCTGGCGGTGCTTTCACTCTAGTGGTAGCATGAGACGGAGTCTACAACCCGCACAAGTGGCTCAGGTAGTGCAGCTCATCCAGGATGGCACATCAATGCGAGCTGTGGCAAGAAAGTTTGCTGTGTCTGTCAGCGTAGTGTCCAGAGCATGGAGGCGCTACCAGGAGACAGGCCAGTACATCAGGAGATGTGGAGGAGGCCGTAGGAGGGCAACAATCCAGCAGCAGGACTGCTACCTCCGCCTTTGTGCAAGAAGGAGCAGGAGGAGCACTGCCAGAGCCCTGCAAAATGACCTCCAGCAGGCCACAAATGTGCATGTGTCTTCTCAAACGGTCAGAAACAGACTCCATGAGGGTGGTATGAGGGCCCGATGTCCACAGGTGGGGGTTGGGCTTACAGCCCAACACCGTGCAGGATGTTTGGCATTTGCCAGAGAACACCAAGATTGGCAAATTCGCCACTGGCGCCCTGTGCTCTTCACAGATGAAAGCAGGTTCACACTGAGCACATGTGACAGACGTGACAGAGTCTGGAGACGCCGTGGAGAATGTTCTGCTGCCTGCAACATCCTCCAGCATGACCGGTTTGGCGGTGGGTCAGTCATGGTGTGGGGTGGCATTTCTTTGGGGGGCCGCACAGCCCTCCATGTGCTCGCCAGAGGTAGCCTGACTGCCATTAGGTACCGAGATGAGATCCTCAGACCCCTTGTGAGACCATATGCTGGTGCGGTTGGCCCTGGGTTCCTCCTAATGCAAGGCAATGCTAGACTTCATGTGGCTGGAGTGTGTCAGCAGTTCCTGCAAGAGGAAGGCATTGATGCTATGGACTGGCCCGCCCGTTCCCCAGACCTGAATCCAATTGAGCACATCTGGGACATCATGTCTCGCTCCATCCACCAACGCCACGTTGCACCACAGACTGTCCAGGAGTTGGCGGATGCTTTAGTCCAGGTCTGGGAGGAGATCCCTCAGGAGACCATCCACCACCTCCTCAGGAGCATGCCCAGGCGTTGTAGGGAGGTCATACAGGCACGTGGAGTCCACACACACTACTGAGCCTAATTTTGACTTGTTTTAAGGACATTACATCAAAGTTGGATCAGCCTGTAGTGTGGTTTTCCACTTTAATTTTGAGGGTGACTCCAAATCCAGACCTCCATGGGTTGATACATTTGATTTCCATTGATAATTTTTGTGTGATTTTGTTGTCAGCACATTCAACTATTCAAGTATTTAATAAGATTATTTCATTCATTCAGATCTAGGATGTGTTATTTTAGTGTTCCCTTTATTTTTTTGAGCAGTGTATAAAATATCTTCACCTGCATTTCTTGCACCCTACTGAAAATATTTTAATATTTAAATTTGTGACACTTTTGACCATGGTATTGTGCCAAATTAATATTATTTACCTACAGTAAAGCACTGTTTGATTATTTTGTTGTTGTGTTTAATTTACCAGAAAATGTTTCATGTGCCACTTTGGCTTTTCTATATCTTACCATTTGCCCATTTTCAGCTGGACAACTATACAAAATGGCCATCCCTGAAATGTGCTGGTCCTAATCATATTTTACAAATACAAACACAACAGGCAGATAGACTATCTTTAATGATTATATTAATTTGCTACAAAAAATAGCTTTTGATTCTACATAATATGTGGTTCTGTTATGTTTTACAGTAGTTGAAATACAGTTTTTAAGAATAACTGGTCTGACAGCACCGTCTACTGGACCAACACAAAGATAACGACATTGTTAATCACACACTGACAGTGAGGGGCTGATTACACAATACCTAACTATTAACTAATTATTCTTATGATTATTTGTTTAAACAATAGGGTCCCTTAAAGACGTGTGTGAGGTGCTGATGGTGAGAAAGTACACTATTTTTCTCAGTCAACCTGTCCAATACAATAATGGTTGTTGCTAATAATACAGTAAATAAGAATATTCTGTTCAAAACAAGTAGACAACATGTACTGTCTGTTTGCTTGGGTCCTTACTGTATCTGTCTGTTGTTCTCTCGTTGTTCAACGTAATAAAACTCCAAAACCAATGTCCAGTAGGGGGTAGTATTCCCAAAACTATAGCTACACGGACCTTTAAAGCCGCAAGACAGCAAGCAATATGAAGTCAGAAACATTTATTCTGAAGTTAAAGATAGATAGCTAAAAAAGTAGGTTTCTTACCTGATATCTAAACGAAGGCAAACCAACGCATCAAGGTTTGCTATTATGAAGGCATTTCTTTGTCAAACATAGTGAATAGTAAAGGCAGGTCTTGGCTTGCTGCAATGGTAGCTTAAAAGCGGATAGCATTCTTCTTCATTTTAGAAATTTTAGGATTGTCTGAATTTGTGCAAATAAAATAAGGTCCTCAACTCGATCGCAAATGTTTTGACGCGTAAGCTAGGGAAGGTATCACGTTCAAGTAATGGCAATTTCAAATGCAGTGTATATGTCAGGATGGCCGAGCGGTCTAAGGCGCTGCGTTCAGGTCGCAGTCTCCCCTGGAGGCGTGGGTTCGAATCCCACTTCTGACATCACCTTTTTTGAAATGTAGACGTAATATGTCTTTGTTTGTAACATGTTTATATTGAACAAGAAATGAATGTCAGAAAAAGTTGTTCAGTGTTATGACACTGAAGGTATAGTTCAAATATGTATTTCCTTACCTTGAAAGCAGTCTATGACTATGAAAAATGAGTGACTGCAATACACAATATGGTTTTGTAAACTAACGACTGCATACAATTAGCAACATTAGCAATTTGAGATACATTTCCCACTATGTATGTGTATATATTCCCCCCGTTTAGCAGGCCAGGCACTGACTTTGCAACATGTATAAGTGCCAAGAGAACTCATCAAGCCTGTGTGCCCAATTATTTATATATATACACTAGATGACTGATAGGGGGCGCTGTGTTGAAGCCACCGTGCCTCCATCTTGGCACCCCCCACCATTGTAAAAAATATTTTGGAAGCTATAGAAATATATGTATTAATGCCTATTTTAGTTTTTGCCACATCTATTCTATTACAGACACCTAAATACATACTTTAAAATTAGATTATGTGAGCTAAACATACACAAATTTACAAATATATAAAAACATTTTTCATAAAGTATATATTTTTTTGATTACTAATGTTACTGTCCCCAATACAAAAATAAATACAACTAAAACTTAAACACATGTAATTTTGTCCTTGAAACATTTAAAGCTGCAACTTTTTGGGCAACACGACCAAATTCATATAGACATATGAGTAATAGATCTGTCATTCTCATTGAACGCAAGTCTAAGAAGTGGTATATCTGTTCTATGTGCACTATTTCTATGCTTCCCGTTCTTAAGTATCGTTTTTGCGTCTTCTTACTTTTGGTTTTGTACACCATCTTCAAACAGCTGAAAATACAATACTTTTGGTTATTGAAAATATATTTCACATCGGTTTAGATGGTACAATGACTCTACACCAGGGGTGTCAAACTCATTTTAGCTCAGGGGCCACATGGAGGAAAATCTATTCCCAAGTGGGCCGGACCGGAAAAATCATGGTATATATAACTTAAAAACAACAACTTCAGATTGTTTTCTTTGTTTTAATACGATCAGTGTGTCCAAAATAGTACAAGCAAAACATCACTATTAATCATAAAACAAGTCAAGTTTATTTGAAAATTCTAAAGAAAAAGAACACACAAACACACAATGCCTCAGTGATTAACAGAACTGTTTCACAGATCACAGAACTATATCAGGGTGTCATTTCTCAGGCAGAAATGTAGATAAAAATAATGAAATCCTGTTCCCCAAACAAGTGCAAGAACCACAGAGTCAAGAATAGGTTAAATATACAAATAAAATAAAATCAATTAAAAACAATAGCACATCAACATAAAAACATATAAACATAAAGCTGGAGCCTGAGGACAGTGTCCAAAAGCACAACATCACTATTAATCATAAAACACCTCAAGTTATTTGAAAGTTCTGAGGACAAAGAACACACAAACACACAATGCCTCAGTGATTCACAGAAGTATATCACAGATCACAGAACTATATCAGGGTGTCATTTCTCAGGCAGAAATGTAGATAAAAATAATGAAATCCTGTTCCCCAAACAAGTGCAAGAACCACAGAGTCAAGAATAGGTTAAATATACAAATAAAATAAAATCAATTAAAAACAATAGCACATCAACATAAAAACATATAAACATAAATCTGAAAGCGTTGCTCAAACTCCCGTAACAGTCCCGTTATTTTATCTTTGAACCGCTTCATGTCTGCCACATGTTGGGTCGCGCACACATTTTTCAGACAGGGGAAGTGAGCTGCATCACCACCGGCAAGTTGCGTCTCCCACAATGACAGTTTCAACTTGAAAGAACGTATGCTGTCATAATACTGCGTGACAACTTTGTTGCGCCCTTGCAGCTGTTTGTTCAAGTTATTCAGGTGCTCTGCACCATCTGTAGCCAGGCCTACAGCGCGGGACCAGTCCACTCCGACCCTGTCCAGCGCGCCGACGAGTGAGGTAAAAATATCAGCTGCTGTCGTTGTATCTGTCATCGGCACCAACTCCACGAACTCCTCGGTGACGGTCAATGTGTCATCAACTCCGCGGATGAAAATGGCCAGTTGTGCAACATCTGTAATGTCCGTACTTTCATCAATTGCAACCGAAAACGCAATAAATGACTTTACTTTTTGCTTCAACTGGCTGTCCAAATCCACTGAAAGATCGGAAATCCTGTCTGCAACTGTGTTTCTTGTCAGGCTGATATTTGCAAAAGCCTGCCGCTTTTCAGGGCACACAATCTCCGCTGCCTTCATCATGCATGTTTTTACAAATTCACCCTCACTAAATGGTTTTGAAGCCACTGCGATTTCATTAGCAATGAGGTAGCTAGCTTTCACTGCAGCGTCACTGATGTCTCGGCTGTGAGTAAACACAGACTGCTGTTTCTTCAGACCCGCCAACAGTTCATTCACCTTCTCTCATCTCCGCTGTCCTTGAAAGTTGTCATATTTGTCGGCATGAAGACACACATAGTGGCGACGAAGGTTATATTCTTTCAGCACTGCAACATGCTCTGAACACACCAAACATATAGCTTTCCCATTCAATACCATGAATAAATAGGATGACCATTTTTCTTGGAACACTCTGCACAATTTTTTTTTTTAAATCATCTCGCGGGCCGGATTAAACCCGTTTGCGGGCCTGATCCGGCCCGCGGGCCGGACATTTGGCACCCCTGCACTAGGTGTTGGAACATTGCTGCTGGGACTTGCTTCCATTCAGCCACAAGAGCATTAGTGAGGTCCGGCACTGATGTTGGGCGATTAAGGTTTGACTCACAGTCTGCGTTCCAATTCATCCCAAAGGTGTTCAATGGGGTTGAGGTCAGGGCTCTGTGCAGGCCAGTCAAGTTCTTCCACACAGATCTCGACAAACCATATCTGTATGGACCTCGCTTTGTGGACAGGGGCATTGTCATGCTGAAACAGGAAAGGGTCTTCCCCAAACTGTTGCCACAAAGTTGGAAGTACAGAATCGTCTAGAATGTCATTGTATGCTGTAGCATTAAGATTTCCCTTCACTGTAACTAAGGGGCCTAGGCCGAACCATAAAAAACCCTCCCAGACCATTATTCCTCCTCCACCAAATTTTACAGTTGGCACTATGCATTTGGGCAGGTAGCGTTTTCCTGGCATCTGCCAAACCCAGATTTGTCCATTAGACTGCCAGATGGTAAAGCATGATTCATCACTCCAGAGAACGCGTTTCCACTGCTCCAGAGTCCAATGGTGCCGAGCTTTACACCACTCCAGCCGACGCTTGGCATTGCGTATGATGATATTCAGCTTGTGTCTGGCTGCCCGGCCACGAAAACAGATTTCATGAAGCTCACGACGAACAGTTCTTGTGCTGACGTTGCTTCCAGGGGCAGTTTGGAACTAGGTAGTGAGTGTTGCAACCGAGGACAGATTATTTTTGTGCACTAGGCGTTTCAACACTCGGCGGTCCTCTATGAGCTTGTGTGACTTACCACTTCGCGGCTGAGCCATTGTTGCTCCGAGACGTTTCCGCTTCACAATAACAGCACTTAGAGTTGACCGGGGCAGCTCTAGCAGGGCAGAAATTTTACGAACTGACTTGTTGGAAAGATAGCATCCTATGACGGTGCCACATTGAAAGTCACTGAGCTCTTCAGTAAGGTCATTCTACTGCCAATGTTTGTCTATGGAGATTGCATGGCGGTGTGCTCGATTTTATACACCTGTCTTATTCTTAGGACCTCACAGAACCATGGTTCTCGTAATTGAAATGAAGTCTCATTATCCACTATGCACCACAGTTAATTTATTCCCACATGTTGTATAAACTTAGAAACTAGATGCATTACGGACACTCTTTTGAGTCAACACAAAAGTGCCTGGAAATCACTTGGCTGACATGAATAGTATAGATGAGTGAATAATAATTTAGTATGAATCAACACAAAGGTGTCTAGAGGGCAGGGAGTTCTAATGTAAAGACACATTTTCTATGAAATCACGTGACTTGGACTAAGCACTCAATTGCTCCTACAATTAAAATGTTTAAAAAAGGGCTCATGGAGATTGTTTGTCTCTCATTTTTTTGTCGTTGGGGGGAGACTGAGAAGACAGGTTTCCTGTCACAGGAAATCAACACAATAGAGAATATAATTGCAATCAGCAGACGTTAGGGAATCCCATTAGGGAACACCCATTACAGTTTTAAGTGTTTAAATAACAGGAAGGAATATTGTTGCACAGTAAATGCTATGAGATTTGGTTGTGGGGCCCCCACACCAATCGGACAACAACAAAAAGTGGCCCCCCTCTTGGTAAAAAACAACGGTACTATTAATACAGAAAGTAGTACCATTTTCTCAAAGCAACTATGTCTCTTTTTCTTTGATGTTACCAACTAGGACCAACAATAGTAGCCTGCCTCCGACTTTATCAGAAACTTGCCCATACTGGTATATAAATTCATCAATATAATACAAACCAACCTGTTTTGACCTTGGGGTGGTTTATTTATTGAATGCATTATACTGCCATTGTACTATGGTAACGCACAATTCATATAGATGGTACCATAAGTACATTTTTGCTACCGTTTAACATAATTGTGCATTACCATGGTAGAATGTATAATGCAGTTTTAAATCATGGTATTTCCATGATCCATATCTATACCATGGTATAAATTAGGCAATACCATGGTATTATTTAGGTGCATGGCAGTACCATCATACTTCAAAGCTAAAATCATGGTACATTTCCATGATTCAGATCTATACCATGGTATAAATGATGCAATAACATGGTAATATTTAGGTATAATGTTAGTACCATGGTAGTACCATCATACTTCAAGGCTAAAACCATGGTACATTTCCATGACTAAGAATATACCATGGTATGAATGAAAGCACCATAGTAGTACTGTGGTAAAACTGTTTAAGGGGAGGTAGCGGCAGTGATCCCTTCACACACAATAAATGCACAAAACAAATGAAACTACCATGGCCACTAGAGGCCACTAGAAAAGAGCAAAAAAGACCTAGGTGGACTTCTTGAAGAACTGATAGAGAATAAGAGAGTTAAAGTTGACCTTGCCTTCCCTATCAACCTGGACAAGGACCTAAAGACATTTTAATTGGAACACTTCAGGGCAGCCAAGCTCTTCAGCCAAGCCGGAGAACACCAGATGTGAACTCATATCTCCTCTCACAATTTACAGGAAAGGATCCTTGGAAAGGTTTTTTAGTCGTCACTACTTACAGCATGAACATAAAGATAGATCTGGGTATCGCACAATTGAGAGCGCAGAAGGTACAAGTGTATTTCTGCCTGTCAGGTGACATAAGCTATATGCTATACTGTAATATGAATTGACAGTTGCAGTCACAGCTCCCATTGCTGCCTCAGAACAATGATGAATGGAGATTATTTCAGCACAAACCATTACTAATAATTTCATAGATATTTCATGGTCCTATAATAAAGGGTCACTGAAAATACCTCTCAATGTTTTTGAAATTTATCCAATCCCAAAATAAAAAAGCAAAGAACTCTCTCCTTAACTGCTTCCTTTCCGTGCTATGGTCTAACTAGTACAGGGCATAGGGAGATGGAGATATAATGTATACAAAGGGAACATTGGACAATAGAACATATTTTGCTGGATAGAAACTCACTGGTACCATTTACACTGAACACTTGGAGAAAGACCTGTACAGTATATGGTTCTCTTAATGTAGAGACAAGTCATGAGATATGAGAGATGGAAAGTATTGTGGTTACCACAAGCCATGTTGACAGGAAGACTGCAGATGTAAATGAGATGTTAGCTAAATCTGTTGAAATGCATCACTTCTCACTTCTGAGATGTATGTTTTGTCGTACATTGTCCCTGTTCAAATAAACAGAATAAATAAAAAGAAATATATTATACTGTTACTGTAGCCTACATTAAGAATGACACTTGGGGGGTTGATAAAAAATATTTAGCTGTTTTTGTTATTATGTTTTAGTAATCACTGGAAAAGGTGGTTGTATTGAGTTACATTTGATCAGGAGTAACCGACTCCTGAAAAAGATGGGAGGCACTCACAAATAAAGTATTACTTAGATGTATTATTAACACTCACAATGGACACATTTCAGTCATCAAGCATTTGTCAAGCAAATTTCCCTAAGGGACATAATGTAATTAATTACTTCATCCATGTGATAATTCTGTATTGTGTTATTCTTAGGACCTCACAGAACCATGGTTCTCATAACTGAAAGAAAGCCTCATTATCCAGTATGCACCACAGTCAATTTATTCCCTTGTGGTATATCAATGTAGAAACTTTTGAGTCAACACAAATGTGTCTGGAGAGCAGGGTGATCTAATGTAGACCCATTTTCTATGAAATCATGTGACAGGCTGCTACACACTCAAAGAGATGGTGGCGTAACAGGAAGGATAGACTTAAAGGGGAAGTAACATTGTTGCACGGTGAATCCAATGAGCATACTTGTATTATGAGTTAAAAAATAAAGTTGTGTATAGAGGGCAGGGAGTTATGAAGCAAAGACACATTTTCTATTAAATCATGTGCCTGCTCCACTACGATGGCTGGTTTCTACAGGAGGGAATATGCTGTATAAACAGTCATTTCCTCTTCTAGTCTCTGTGCTTTGAGACCTAGTCTTTCTCCACCCCCTAAAGGTAGCAACTGTGTGCGTCTAATGGTGACAGGGGCAGGAAGTTGTTCCCCTGCTCAGACGATGCATGGCTCAACTAAGGTTGAGTGCCACTTTATCGACTGTGCAGTAGCTGACCTCTGACCTCACCTACTAAGACAATGACATTGTCGTATCGGGTGAATGGTGGCAATTATTGCTGATGAACAAAGGAGTCCGCTCATACTGAACTTGGATCATAAGCTTTATTCATATCACAAGCTTCAGCATAAGTGACAGGTGACATGCCAACCCGGAGAGCGACGCCTCAGAATGGCCTCTCTGCCTTCTCCTTCGTTTAGCCCCTACTTATAAACAATGCAAAAAGATGGGCTCCCTCTTCTGGCCAATCACCAGTCTCGTCTGTCTACAACACACTTCCTGTCTGTTGTATGTGGCGTTACACTAAAACATTCCCTCTTGATACTAAAATTAAAGTCCTCTCTGGTTCCACTTAAAACATTAACAACGTCATAATCTTCATACACGACATTTCCCCCCTTCGAGACTAAACAGTCTCGAAAACAAACAGAATAGGATTATGACAAGTAACAATTTATCTTATTGAGTATCTTTAACATTAAACCAAAAACATTATTCTCTAGAGTGTAAATACCTTTCTATGAAATATGACTAACTGTTTATGAAGTGTGTATACATTACTATGAAATATGAACAAATCTTTATGGCGTGTAAGAGCGAAAAACTGTCCGGCAACCTTCGTTCCAAATCCATCCATCAATCAAGACTGTAAAATTCTCTCACGGTCCCTCTGCCCCAGGCAACCACCTCGGTACTCCCGATAAACTCATAAACAATGTAAATGCATTTCTTATTTATTATTTTTGTCATTTAGCAGACACTCTTATCCAGAGCGACTTACAGGAGCAATTAGGGTTAAGTGCCTTGCTCAAGGGCACATCGACAGATTTTTCACCTAGTCGGCTCGGGGATTAGAACCAGCGACCTTTCGGTTACTGGCACAACGCTCTTACCCACTAAGCTACCTGCCGTCCGCTTTTGAAACTATGAAGCAATTAAATACACATGTAAGCCCCTGCAAACAAAATCCTATCCAAAAAATATCCACTCTAAGGCTGGTCAACCCATTGGACCCTACAGTGGACCACTCCCTGCCTAGACTCCCTGTCCCTAAGCATTCACGAAATAAACAAAAACATCTAAGATCCTCACATGTATTCAATAACATCAAACATCATTCAACAAAAATCAATACCTAAGAATATGACACAATTATGTATTACACATGTCTATATTTCATTGCAGACACTGGAATGTAGTCCACTACACTTCATCTCCCCGTAGTCCCCTCTTCCAATGGACTGTTGATGATGGAATCGGAATCTCTCCACACCTTTCTTGTTTCATCTCCTCCAGTCATATTGTCCCTTCATATTGTCCTTGTTTGAGTATCTCAATCTCCACATGTCCCCCAAATGCTTCTGGAAGAAAAAGAAAAGACCAAACAGTATCTTTTGCAAAACAAACACTTTCAAATTAAAGATCAATATCAACTAAGAATATAAAAATGATATATAAATGATGTATGAATCACATTAATGATAGAATAATGAACTAGGATAATTATTCATTCATACACTTCCCCCCTTTGATTCATAAAATCATACCAAAATCACCCTAATATTGAAATAAAAATTGAAAAATGATCAAATAATCAAAAAGGATATTTATCTATTCAGTTCTACTTGTCCATCTTCCTCCAGATCAGGAACAGTCAACACCGGTATCTGAGTGTTGTCTCCAGGCATCACTCTCCAACCTATCTCAATATCATAGCTTTCTCAAAGGTCAGTAACAAATTACAAACATCACACACAGTGCTATCAAAGCTGCAATTAAAATGTAACCCATCACTGCCCCTACTGGCCTACCTGATCTTGCAACCAAGTCTTCGCTGACCATCCACTCCTTCAGATATACCAAATGCATCCCTCATATTCTTAAATGCATATATAACCCTAGTGATAATATCTGAACTCAAAGTATACCAAATATTATCAATATGATCTTCCCAAATGTTACACCATACCATGGAAAAAGTCCCCCCTTCTCCCTTAGATTTATCCTTCAATGATAGGCTTGAAGACTATGACATGCCGCCATGTCTTTTTCATCCTATTTCCAACCCTAGATTTAGCTGTGTCCGGTGGTACCCCTCTTTTAATGGTAGAACCCTCATATGGAGGCTTCAACGTTGACATGTAACAACCTCCTATCCATCCATAGGGTAAGAATATATATGCTTTATCACCACAAACCCTCAAAATATCTCTAAAATTTCCCATAGTCACATTGTCAGGCAAAAGCTAATCTTTTAACCATCAAATTCCTGCTCTTCTTACTACCTGGTACATAAAAAGTTACATTATATTTGTCATCTCTAATCTTATGTTCATGCTTATCCAAAGTCATCATATAATCATCACAATCTGATATTCCCATAAACATACCCCTTACATCATATGTTTTATTAGAACAAACACAACTTTTAGCCCTCAATGGTTACACCTCAAATGCTTCAGGGTTTGCTGTTACCTGAGTTTCCTTCCCATCCAACAAATGCACACAAGTTAATTCACTTAACCCAATAACCCCTAAACCTAGGCTTAAACAAATGTTTCGACAACGACATTATTTTATCTGTTACTGATTGTTGTTGCTGATACAACAGTCATGACCAAGCATAAGATTGACACATACTTGATAGAGATCGAACGACCGTCTCTAACATGTTTGGCTGGAATTCTCAACAGACATGGACCCTCAAGATTCCTCACTGATATTACAGAATGAGCTGCTATCTCTAATTTTCACAACAGAAGAATCAAATCCATCCATTTAGTTTCTCTCTTCCCTAACGAGCGGTACTGATCAGATACCTCTCCTTGTCTGTCATTAAAATCAAAGACCTCATCCTGTACTTCCATGATAGTCTCCTTCACTATTTCAGATGAATCTATATTATCTCTATTACTATCTGCTCTCCTATTTTAACATAAACCCCTGAGTCTCTCTTGCTACCTCCTTTAATTTCAGGAAAGTTGTTGTCGGTGTCATACTTCCTACATTTGCTATTGCCATTGTATCATTAATCCCTTATATACTCTGTGTATTATTTATTGTTGGAGTGACTACTGTAATAAACTTATCCTGAACTCCTTCGGTGACTTTGGGGGCTACAACAGACCTCAACTTTTCCATTATAAGCGTTACTTTATGAATTACATAGCCTTTTAACCAATAATTCTTAACCGGAACAAATTTTAATGATTGCACTAGATAAGTACACATATATTCTCCCTAATCTTCTCTTATCATTACGCAAAATAAGTGAACAGTCACTCATAACCCTCTTCCACTTCATATCGTTGTACCAACTATACCTCCTTTGATTAGGTGCAACCGCTTCTACATCTGGTCCTGATAACAATACTTCTTCTCCATAATTATCTCTCCATGTGGGAGGAACATCCCCATCCTAACCCCAATAAGTATTTTTCCCTAAAATTGGTGCTGGAGCTATTGGTTCCCTTATAATCAAATGCGATATATTTATGGCTTTAATAACTATCAATGTTGAAAGAGTTAAATTGCTTCTCACTGTTGTTTTAATAGACTGAAGTGTTAATGTCCTTGTTGTTACTTCTAGTTTTCCCCAAAGCTTTGAACTCTTTACTTGTACTTTCATCTATCACCACTAGTGTCACTTTTTCCACTCTCGGTCCTACCTCTAATCCCTGACTTTCAAACTTTTGATTATAAAAAATACACCTATAATTACCTTGATCTTCCTACTCTAAAATGTCCTTCACCATTGTTCTCTCTCTTACTACTAACTTTGAAACTTAGCTTACTGTCTTAGAGTTCCTTCAACCTAGTTCTCCTAACTTATTTTAATCTAATCTTTTCTCCTAACCTTTAAAAACCTTTTCCCACTGATTTATTCACAAAATCCCTTTACCACCAAATTTTTAGGATATGTGATTGGGTAAGTCCCCACCTGCTTCTGACTTCTTTACACACAGACTTGGCAAACGACTAAACACCTTTTAGCCTAGCCTGAAATCCCTTGGTGTAAGAATGTAACCCAGAATAACAGTCACCCCTTTTAACTTTATTTTCCAGACAGATTGTCTAATAGGCAGTCTAATAGATTATCATCCTTCCTATGATATGATCTTTTTAAGCCAATATGATTCCCAAAAACCCTATTCTTAAAATTCTCTACCAGACAGTCGTCTAGTGTACATCTTATTGTACAATTCAATTCAAACAATGCATCTCTTCCCAACAATGCAATAGGTATATGTTATAATATTAGTATGTCTATTTTAATTTCTCTTTGATTTTTATAGCATAGCTCAATTGGTTCCCTAAGAGTAATTAACTGTTTTATTACCTCAAATCCCTATCCTAATTAGTTAATTTTACATAGTGAGATGTTTAACCTCTTTAGGCTGAACACAGATAAGTTTTTCCACTATTCACTATCACTTCTCATAGTCCTCTGGTTTTACTTCAATTGTTGGATATTTTCTCTTCTTCTCTAATCGATGCTATCAGCTGACACCCCCCTTCGTATCTTCTAGGCACTCTAGAATCCTTAGGGTTCACCTGGAGAACAGGTGATCTTGACTTGCCCCTGTATCTTCCTTAAAAATGTTCTCTGTTGTTTCCTCCTGACTTGTTGCAGTCACAGGTAAAGTGACCAACCTGTCCATAATTATAACAGTCTTCTGTAAGTTGCTGGAAGTGTAGCTGAAATCTTCCTCCTCCTTCTAAGCCTTCTCGTCCTCTTCCTCTCCAATTCTGTGTCTGTCCAGAAACTGGCTGTGGATATGAAACATCTGGTACCCCTCCTTGGCTGGTACAATTGCATTTGATATTGTTCAGTTGAAGCTGTAACAGTGATTGTTGATTTGGTTCACTCTGATTCTTCATAACCAAAGCTTCTCTTCTCCACCAGTTGTATGCTTGAGTTTTTTGAGAGTTTCTTTGTCCTGTTCTTTGTTGTTGACATATCAGGATTCTTCAACAGCATATATTCTAAGTTCTGTCCTCAAAATATCAACTTCCATCATCTTCTTACTTTTTCTTCAGCTTCTTGGCCTCAATGTATTCTTCTTCTCCTCTAATTCTTGGGATCCTTTTCTCAGCAGGTTTTCTCCTTGTCTCTTCAACGTCTCGAGCTGTTCCTCTAGCTCTCTTACCTCTCCCAAAGTCCTCGCTTCCTCCAGGCCTGATAAGCATCGGTCTATATCTCCTTCTATTTCTTCTGTGCTAGTCCTTGTAGGACAAACTCCTTTTGAATACACAGCACCTTTAGTCCCCTCTTTCTCGCTGTCTTCATCTGAACTCGAATCTCTTGTATCCTTCTTTCCTCTCTTGCCAACTTCCTTCTGATCACAGAGTCATATCCACCCATGATCTCTTCTCAATCACTCTGATCTTCATCATCTTCTTCCTTAACCTCACTCTTCTCTTTCAGACATCTCATTTTCTTTTTTCTGGAGTTTTGGATTCATCTTCATTGTCGTTTCTGCTTGTCCTCTATTTATTATTCGTTCATCTCCATCTCTGATGCAATAATCACCTTCTTGGATGATCACTGGAAGCTGAGGATAAACATCCCTAAGCTCTACTTCCCTTAGCCTTATCTCTATAGCTTTGTTTATCTTATCGCTGGAATCTTTTATCAGTTTTTGTTTGAGAATGAAGGGCAACTTTTGTTTCACTTGCCGGATAACCTAGCAATACTTTAGTTAAAGGATTACTATTTTTCCCATATCAACCAGTGTAATCACTTTCCTAGCCTTGCTGTCCTTTCTCCCCATTGTAACAACCCTTTTATATTCCTTTATTATGAATTATCTTATTTTAGACTATATAGCCTATGGCTTCCCCCCTTTAATTATTAATATAACTAAACAACTCCAAAAAAAAAACAAAAAAAAAACTAATCCATTAAAAATCATGAATAATTAAAACCAAATTTTATTCCTATATCCTATGTCACCAATTTATCAATTAGTGGTGGCTATCTTACCACAACCCATCAAATGCAAATGTAAGTTAGTCAACTTCAAAGCAATCCCAAACCAAAGCCTGTAACCCCTTGCTCTATAACCCCTTGCTCTATAAGCACCTAATTATCTTAAATTTACAGAATAATGTCAGTCCTTGATTCCCAACACATCTGTAATTAACCCAAGTGATGCACATAGCCTCCAAAATGCAATTTTCCAATGAAATAGTATTTGCCAAGCCTATGTGAAATTGTCATAACATCACATATCCTGTTAGGGGAAGATTTTGTGAACTAGCCTGATATTTGATCCTCTGTCGCGTCACATGATGTCACGTCAGCACTTCCTGTATCTCCTCTCTCTCTCCTCTCACTTATCGTTCCTCTCATATGACAGAAGAACAGAGACACAGAATAACATTTTAGTAGTTAATGCAATCACTGAGTATTTCCAACCATTCAATATTCGTTCGTTCTACATCCGCTCTAAGAATTAACTCAGGAATAATTATTGATCGCTCAAAAACATTTTTATTTAATTTTTATTTATTTTAATCGTCATTTAATTTAATTTATTATAATTCGTCCTCATATATCTAATTTATAAATTCAATAGGTCACAAAACAAGTTTCATCTTTAACCAACAGCCGATGTAACAACTAGAAGATCTAATTCATTTTCAAATATTTTCTCTTTGTTCTCTCGTCTGTGTTTCTCTGTCTCCCCCTGCAGTGTAACAGATGTGTTGTTTAGTAAAATCCCACGCATGCGCGATACATTCAAAAATACTTTTTCACCGTGGAAGGGAGATTCTTAGATCTCTCCCCAACCCAAATAGACGGTTAACAGTCCTGCTGTACCTCCGTTTCCCCCTCATAGTCAAACAACATTTAACAGTGCTCACAACGAAATTCCACATACAAACATAATTTAAGAGGCTTTATTCCCATCGCAGTGGACCTCTACGGTCACATGTTAGCATGCAGCATATTAGCATTTAGCATTAGCATTTAGCCTTAGCCTGTATGCACCATGTAGCATAAAAACAATGTACCCGACATTGCGTCTTTAATTACTTTTTCCTTTGTCCTAACTTTAGGCTGCCGTGAGTTCTGGATATTTTTATGAGCGGTCCCCCCCAAGCAGATATCCCGTCGGACAGAAGATGGGCAAGCAACCCCCACTAAATCTACAACCAAACCCCAGTCTAAGACTGACTGACTGACCTGAAACCCATAACGCGTTACCAGGATTTTATGGCCCACCATGCGGTCGCCTCGTTTGTTACGAGGGCTTATCAAATCCTGCAATGTCCTAACTTGTATACATATCTTGGCCCCGATTGTTCTTGACTTACTATTCAAGCAACACATCTCTATAAACAATCCATAAGCTCTAACCACTTTTGCGCTGTTTTTAAAAATTTATAATGATTAGCCAGACCCCCAGTCATCAGCAATAACGCCACACGAGGCACGGTCGTATGGTACATTTCTCCAGTGTACAATCACATAGCATCCAACCTAACAAGCTCCAAAGCGGTAAGAAAAACTCACCCTTGTCTGGCCATGGCTTCAAAGCGAGTTAGCCTGGCGGCTGAAAGAAACAGAGGAGAGGTGCAGACCAGCCCCACGTTGGGCGCCATTTGTCGTATCGGGTGAATGGTGGCAATTATTGCTGATGAACAAAGGAGTCCGCTCATACTGAACTTGGATCATAAGGTTTATTCATATCACAAGCTTCAGCATAAGTGACAGGTGACATGCCAACCCGGAGAGCGACGCCTCAGAATGGCCGCTCTGCCTTCTCCTTCGTTTAGCCCCTACTTATAAACAATGCAAAAGATGGGCTCCCTCTTCTGGCCAATCACCAGTCTCCTCTGTCTACAACACACTTCCTGTCTGTTGTATGTGGCGTTACACTAAAACATTCCCTCTTGATACTAAAATTAAAGTCCTCTCTGGTTCCACTTAAAACATTAACAACGTCATAATCTTCATACACGACAACATCAATAACAGCATTTTTACTTTAGCATTTGGAAGTTACATGCAACAACAAAACAGTATTCATACAAATACATCTATTAATATGGTTTTTGAACACTATAATTTGTTTATAAGATTGATAGCTGTACTTTTATTTTACAGTCGACGCAGCTTGTTGGCCATTAGCCAATCTGCGTTTCTCAACGAGTTCAAAGCACCTGAATGTATCCAACTGATATTCACGACATCACAACTGGTAATTCATTACCACCTTCCCACTTGGTCATGAATGCAGAATTAGGTTTATTCCCCTGCTCAGATGTTGAATGGTGTTCCTGACCTTATAGCTGTCTTCCGATTGGTCCGTTGTTTGTGTTGTTCCCCTGCTCAGATGTTGCATGCATTATCAAACCCAGTCAATTCAGAAAGTCAACCAAATTCCAATTTAGTAATTCTCCTAATTGAAAGGCATTGAATAGACATGGATTTCAGTGTAATTCCCGAATTGACAGGAATGGAAATGTAATTGACCCCAACCCTGACTGATAGAGAATAAGAGAGTGAAAGTTGATCTTGCCTTCCCTATCAGCCTGGTGCTGACGACGAAGATGGCGGCCTCGCGACTAGCTCTTAGGAAACTTTGCAGAATTTAGTTTTTTTATGTATTATTTTTTACATTATTAGCTCAGAAAGTGTTTTGCATCATTACATACAGCCGGGAAAAACTATTGGACATCAGAGCGGCGGTAACTCACATGATTACGACCAGGAAAATGACTTTCCCAAAGCAGATCCTTTGTTTGCTCTCCCCAGGGCAACTGAACTGATTCCAGCGGCTGACCCAAAACATCGCCGGCGGAGGAGAGGCACTCGGAGCGGCCTGCTGGTTCGACTTAGGAGGCGCGCACACCACCCACCGCTTCCAAGTATACTACTCGCTAATGTTCAGTCTTTGGTTAACAAGTTCAACGAACTACGAGCAAGGATTTCTTTCCAGAGAGACATCAAGGCCTGTAACATACTCTGTTTCACGGAAACATGGCTTTCTTGGGATATTCTGTCGAAATCGGGTTCTCAGTTCATCGCGCAGACAGGAATAAATATCTCTCTGGGAAGCAGAAGGGTGGAGGTGTGTGTTTCATGATTAACGACTCATGGTGTAATTGTAGTAACATACAGGAACTCGAGTCCTTCTGTTCACCCGACCTAGAATATCTCACAATCAAATGCTGACTGTATTATCTCCCAAGATAATTTTCTTCAGTTATAGTCACGGCCGTGTATATCCCCCCTCAAGCCAATACCATGACGGCCCTCAAAGAACTTCACTGGACCTTATGCAAACTGGAAACCACATATCCTGAGGCTGCATTTATTGTAGCCGGGGATTTTAACAAAGCAAATTTGAGGACTAGGCTGCCGAAGTTCTATCAACATATCGACTGTTGTACTCGCGCTGCCAAAATCCTTGACCTTGCTATTCGAACTGGATGGTTATAAGGCCCTCCCCCGCCCTCCTTTCGGCAAATCTGACCACGACTCCATTTTGCTCCTCCCTTCTTATAGGCAGGAACTCAAACAGGATGTACCCGTGCTAAGGACTATTCAACGCTGGTCTGACCAATTGGAATCCACGCTTCAAGATTGTTTTGATCACGCGGACTGGGATATGTTCTGGGTAGCTTCCGAAAATAATTTAAACGAATACACTGAAACGGTGACTGAGTTTATCAGGAAGTGTATAGATGATGTTGTGCCCACTGTGACTATTAAAAATCTACCTTAACCAGAAACCGTGGATAGATGGCAGCATTCGCGCAAATCTGAAAGCGCGAACCACAGCTTTCAACCATGGCGAGGTGACGGGGAATATGGCAGAATAAAAACAGTGTAGCTACTCACTCCGCAAGGCAATTAAACTGGCAAAACATCAGTATAGAGACAAAGTGGAGTCGCAATTCAACGGCTCAGACACGAGACGTATGTGGCAGGGTCTACAGACAATCACGAACTACAAAAGGAAAACCAGCCATGTCGCCGACACCGACGTCTCGCTTCCAGACAAGCTAAACACCTTCTTCGCCCGCTTTGAGGACAACACAGTGCCACTAACGAGGCCCACTACCAAGGAATGTGGCCTCTCCTTCTCCATGGCCGACGTGATTAAGACATTTAAGCATGTTAACCCCCGCAAGGCTGCCGGCCCAGATGGCAACCCTAGCCACGTCCTCAGAGCATGTGCAGACCAGCTGGCTGGTGTGTTTATGGACATATTCAATCTCTCCCTTTCCCAGTCTGCTGTTCCCACATGCTTCAAGATGGCCACCATTGTTCCTGTACCCAAGAAAGCAAAAGTAACTGAACTAAATGACTATCGCCCTGTTGCACTCACCTTTGTCATCATGAAGTGCTTTGAGAGACTAGTCAAGGATCATATCACCTCTACCTTACCTGTCACCCTAGACCCACTTCAATTTACTTACCACCCCAATAGACGATGCAATCGCCATCACACTGCACACTGCCCTATCCCATCTGGACAAGAGGAATACCCATGTAAGAATGCTGTTCAATGACTATAGCTCAGCCTTCAACACCATAGTACCCTCCAAGCTCATCATTAAGCTCGAGGCCCTGGGTCTGAACCCCCGCCCTGTGCAACTGGGTCCTGGACTTCCTGACGGGCCGCCCCCAGGTGGTGAAGGTAGGAAACAAAATCTCCACTTCGCTGATCCTCAACACTGGGGCCCCACAAGGGTGCGTGCTCAGCCCCCTCCTGTACTCCCTGTTCACCCATGACTGCGTGGGCAAGCACGCCTCCAACTCAATCATCAAGTTTGCAGACGACACAACAGTAGTAGGCTTGATTACCAACAATGACGAGACCACCTACAGGGAGGTAGTGAGGGCTCTGGGAGTGTGGTGCCAGGAAAATAACCTCTTACTCAACATCAACAAAACAAAGGAGATGATCGTGGACTTCAGGAAACAGCAGAGGGTGCACCCCCCTATCCCCATCGACGGGACCGCAGTGGAGAAGGTGGAAAGCTTCTTGTTCCTTGGCATACACATCACCGACAAACTGAAATGGTCCACCCACGCAGACAGTGTGGTGAAGAAGGCGCAACAGAGCCTCTTCAACCTCAGGAGGCTGAAGAAATTCGGCTTATCACCTAAAACCCTCACAAACCTTTACAAATGCACAATTGAGAGCATCCTGTCGGGCTGTATCACCGCCTGGTACGGCAACTGCATCGCCCGCAACCGCAGGGCTCTCCAGATGGTGGTGCGGTCTGCCGAACGCATTACCAGGGGCAAACTACCCGCCCTCCAAGACAAATACAGCACCCGATGTCACAGGAAGGCCAAAAAGATCATCAAAGACATCAACCACCCAAGCCACTGCCTGTTCACCCCGCTATCATCCAGAAGGCGAGGTCAGTACAGGTGCATCAAAGCTGGGACCGAGAGAATGAAAAACAGCTTCTATCTCAAGGCCATCAGACTGTTAAATAGCCATCACTAGCACATTAGAGGCTGCTGCTGCCTATTGAAATCACTGGCCACTTTAAGAAATGGAGCACTAGTCACTTTAATAATGTTTACATATCTTGCACTACTCATCTCATATGTATATACTGCATTCTATTCTATAATATTCTACTGTATCTTAGTCCATGCCGCTCTGTCTTTGCTTGTCCATATATGTATATATTCTTAAATCCCATTCCTTACTAGTTTTGTGTGTATTGGGTATATGTTGTGAAATTGTTAGATATTACTTGTTAGATATTACTGCACTGTCGGAGCTTGAAGCACAAGCATTTCGCTACACCCACTATAACATCTGCTAAACACGTGTATGTTACAAATAAAATGTGATTTGATTTGATTTGATTTGAAAAGGGCCTAAAGACATTTTAATTGGAACACTTCAGTACAGCCAAGCCAGAGAACACTAGACATTAACTCATATCATCACTGGAATATCTACACTGAACACTTGGAGTAAGACATCTATATGGTCGTCTTCATGTAAAGACAAGTCATGAGATATGAGAGATGGAAAGTATTGTGGTTACCAGAAGCCATGTTGACAGGAAGACTGCAGATGTAAATGAGATGTTCGCTAAATCTGTTGCACCGTATCTCTTCTCACTTCTGAGACTTATGTTTTGTCGTACATTGTCCCTGTTCAAATAAAGTTAATAAATAAAAATATATTCTACTGTTACTAATGTGTAATTCTTAATGTAGGCTACAATAACAGTAGAATATATTTGGGGGGTTGATGAACAAATACTTAGCTGTTTTTGCCATTATTTTTTTGTGATCACTGGAAAAGGTGGTTGTATCGAGTTACATTTTATCAGGAGTAACCGACTCCTGAAAAAGATGGGAGGAACTCAAATAAAGTATTACTTAGATGTATTATTAACATTCACAAGGGACACATTTCAACCATCAAGCATTTGTCAAGCAAATTTCCCTAAGGGACATACTGTAATTAATTACTTCATCCATGTGATAATTCTGTATTGTGTTATTCTTAGGACCTCACAGAACCATGGTTCTCATAATTGAAAGCAAGACTCATTATCCACTATGCACCACAGTCAATTTATTCCCTCATGTTGTATCAACATAGAAACTTGATGCATTATGGACACTTTTGAGTCAACACAAACGTGTCTGGAGGGCAGCGAGATCTAATGCAGACACATTTTCTATGAAATCATGTGACAGGCTGCTACACACTCAAAGAGATGGTGGCATAACAGGAAGGATAGACTTAAAGGGGAAGTAACATTGTTGCACGGTGAATCCAATGAGCATACTTGTATTATGAGTTAAAAAATAAAGTTGTGTCTAGAGGGCAGGGAGTTATAAAGCAAAGACACATTTTCTATGAAATCATGTGCCTGCTCCACTACGATGGCTGGTTTCTACAGGAGGGGATATGGTGTATAAACAGTCATTTCCTCTTCTAGTCTCTGTGCTTTGAGACCTAGTCTTTCTCCACCCCCTAAAGGTAGCAACTGTGTGCGTCTAATGGTGACAGGGGCAGGAAGTTGTTCCCCTGCTCAGACGATGCATGGCTCAACTAAGGTTGAGTGCCACTCTATCGACTGTGCAGTAGCTGACCTCTGACCTCACCTACTAAGACAATGACCCCAATAACAGCATTTTTACTTTAGCAGTTGGAAGTTACATGCAACAACAAAACAGTATTTATACAAATACATCTATTAATATGGTTTTTGAACACTATGATTTGTTTATAAGATTGATAGCTGTACTTTCAGTTTACAGTCGATGCAGCTTGTTGGCCATTAGCCAATCTGCGTTTCTCAACGAGCTCAAAGCACCTGAATGTATCCAACTGGAATTCACGACATCACAACTGGTAATTCATTACCACCTTCCCACTTGGTCATGAATGCAGAATTAGGTTGATTTCCCCTGCTCAGATGTTGAATGGTGTTCCTGACCTTCTAGCCGTCTTCCGATTGGTCCGTTGTTTGTGTTGTTCCCCTGCTCAGATGTTGCATGCATTATCAATCCCAGTCAATTCAGAAAGTCAACCAAATTCCAATTTAGTAATTCTCCTAATTGAAAGGCATTGAATAGACATGGATTTCAGTATAATTCCCGAATTGACGGGAATGGAAATGTGATTGACCCCAACCCTGACTGATAGAGAATAAGAGAGTGAAAGTTGACCTTGCCTTCCCTATCAGCCTGGTGCTGACGATGAAGATGGCGGCCTCGCGACTAGCTCTTAGGAAACTTTGCAGAATTTAGTTTTTTTAAGTATAATTTTTTACATTATTATCTCAGAAAGTGTTTTGCATCATTACATACAGCCGGGAAAAACTATTGGACATCAGAGCGGCGGTAACTCACATGATTACGACCAGGAAAATGACTTTCCCAAAGCAGATCCTTTGTTTGCTCTCCCCAGGGCAACTGAACTGATTCCAGCGGCTGACCCAAAACATCGGCGGCGGAGGAGAGGCACTCGGAGCGGCCTGCTGGTTCGACTTAGGAGGCGCGCACACCATCCACCGCTTCCAAGTATACTACTCGCTAATGTTCAGTCTTTGGTTAACAAATTCAACGAACTACGAGCAAGGATTTCTTTAAAGAGGGACATCAAGGCCTGTAACATACTCTGTTTCACGGAAACATGGCTGTCTTGGGATATTCTGTCGAAATCGGTCCAGCCAGATGGGTTCTCAGTTCATCGCGCAGACAGGAATAAATATCTCTCCGGGAAGCAGAAGGGCGGAGGTGTGTGTTTCATGATTAACGACTCATGGTGTAATTGTAGTAACATACAGGAACTCGAGTCCTTCTGTTCACCCGACCTAGAACATCTCACAATCAAATGCCGACCGTATTATCTCCCAAGATAATTTTCTTCAGTTACAGTCACGGCTGTGTATATCCCCCCTCAAGCCAATACCATGACGGCCCTCAAAGAACTTCACTGGACCTTATGCAAACTGGAAACCACATATCCTGAGGGTGTATTTATTGTAGCCGGGGATTTTAACAAAGCAAATTTGAGGACTAGGCTGCCGAAGTTCTATCAACATATCGACTGTTGTACTCGCGCTGCCAAAATCCTTGACCTTTGCTATTCGAACTGGATGGTTATAAGGCCCTCCCCCGCCCTCCTTTCGGCAAATCTGACCACGACTCCATTTTGCTCCTCCCTTCTTATAGGCAGAAACTCAAACAGGATGTACCCGTGCCAAGGACTATTCAACGCTGGTCTGACCAATCGGAATCCACGCTTCAAGATTGTTTGATCACGCGGACTGGGATATGTTCTGGGTAGCTTCCGAAAAATAATTTAAACGAATACACTGAAACGGTGACTGAGTTTATCAGGAAGTGTATAGATGATGTTGTACCCACTGTGACTATTAAAAACCTACCTTAACCAGAAACCGTGGATAGATGGCAGCATTTGTGCAAATCTGAAAGCGCGAACCACCGCTTTCAACCATGGCAAGGTGACGGGGAATATGGCAGAATAAAAACAGTGTAGCTACTCACTCCGCAAGGCAATTAAACTGGCAAAACATCAGTATAGTGACAAAGTGGAGTCGCAATTCAACGGCTCAGACACGAGACGTATGTGGCAGGGTCTACAGACAATCACGGACTACAAAAGGAAAACCAGCCATGTCGCAGACACCGACGTCTCGCTTCCAGACAAGCTAAACACCTTCTTCGCCCGCTTTGAGGACAACACAGTGCCACTAACGAGGCCCACTACCAAGGACTGTGGCCTCTCCTTCTCCATGGCCGACGTGATTAAGACATTTAAGCATGTTAACCCCCGCAAGGCTGCCGGCCCAGATGGCAACCCTAGCTGCGTCCTCAGAGCATGCGCAGACCAGCTGGCTGGTGTGTTTATGGACATATTCAATCTCTCCCTTTCCCAGTCTGCTGTTCCCACATGCTTCAAGATGGCCACCATTGTTCCTGTACCCAAGAAAGTAAAGGTAACTGAACTAAATTACTATCGCCCTGTAGCACTCACCTTTGTCATCATGAAGTGCTTTGAGAGACTAGTCAAGGATCATATCACCTCTACCTTACCTGTCACCCTAGACCCACTTCAATTTGCTTACCACCCCCAATAGATCCACAGACGATGCAATCGCCATCACACTGCACACTGCCCTATCCCATCTGGACAAGAGGAATACCCATGTAAGAATGCTGTTCATTGACTATAGCTCAGCCTTCAACACCATAGTACCCTAACAAGCTCATCATTAAGCTCGAGGCCCTGGGTCTAAACCCCCGCCCTGTGCAACTGGGTCCTGGACTTCCTTACGGGCCGCCCCCAGGTGGTGAAGGTAGGAAACAAAATCTCCACTTCGCTGATCCTCAACACTGGGGCCCTACAAGGGTGCTTGCTCAGCCCCCTCCTGTACTCCCTGTTCACCCATGACTGCGTGGCCAAGCACGCCTCCAACTCAATCATCAAGTTTGCAGTCGACACAACATAAGTAGGCTTGATTACCAACAATGACGAGACCACCTACAGGGAGGAGGTGAGCTTGGCCACCATGTGTATCCCTACATACGACTAATTCATTATCTCTCTCTCTCTCTCTCTCTCTCTCTCCCTCCCTCCCTCCCTCCTCCTCCTCCTCCTCCTACGGTCGCTCTTTCTGGGGGTTGACCGCTGGGTTGGCCTTGGCCTCTGTGTGCGAGTGAGAGAGATGACTTGAGAGAATGGAAATACCCCTCCACCCATCCACAATGAGACCCTTTTTCCTCTTCTGGTCTAATCATATGTACTCTGCTGAAAGCCTCTTTCTATACCCGCTCAGACATTGACCTAATCATTACTGACGTTCTTCTGTTCATGGGCTGGTACACAGAAAGAGACAAAGACTAGAACCATCCCCAAAATCTATCTACTGACTGAATCATTGTGTCAAGCTATTACCAGGCTGTTAGAGGATTCATCTCATCTCAGCGCAGACACATACAGAAAGACACCCACACACACGCACCCACACACACACGCACACACACACGAAGGAACTCAGCAAACTGAAGCCATTAAACTGAAATTAGAATTCTCCTTTTCCTTGGTGTGAGGAACTCCTGAACCTGAGAGAGTCATTAACACCTAAATTATTCTACTACCTCTTCTGTTCTGTCTGCCGTCTTCTCTCTCTCTCCCTCCCTCTTTCTCTCTCTCTTTTGCCATCTGCATGCTTTCACAAATCAACAACCTCCTCTTCACCTGCTTTCATCAGATGCATTCTGCCTAGTGTAAAATCAACACATTTATTTTAATAGAATATAAAAATAGGCAACATCCACCTTGGTTGTCCCACTTGCTATCATAAGGTGAATGCACCAATTTGTAAGTCGCTCTGGATAAGAGCGTCTGCTAAATTACGTAAATGTAAATGTAAATGTAAATGTAGGATGCATGCCGAGAAGAAATTGCAGTGAGTAGCGAAGGTGGGCAGGATTCAAGACACAAACACACACACACACACAGCCTGAGCTGGACAGAACTCCACAACTCAGAGGTCAGTAGAGGTAGAGGACAGTAGCAGAAAGTTACAGAAGGCTTCAACCATTACCAGGAGTGGAAAATAGAGTTGGAGAGAGACTAGAGAAAGAGAGACTAGCGAGAGAGACTAGCGAGAGAGACTAGAGTGAGGGTACAGGTTAGTCGAGGTAATTTGTACATGTAGGTAGGGGTAAAGTGACTATGCATTGATAATAAACAGTGAGTAGCAGCAGTGTAAAATCAAAGGGGGGGTCAATGTAAATAGTCAGAGTGGCCATTCGATTAATTGTTCAGCAGTCTTATGGCTTGGGGATACAAGCTGTTAAGGAGCCTTTTGGACCTAGACTTGGCGATCCGGGATCGCTTGCCGTGCGGTAGCAGAGAGAACAGTCTATTACTTAGGTGACTGGAGTCTGACAATTTTTGGGGCCTTCCTCTGACACCGCCTAGTATATAGGTCCTGGATGGCAGGAAGCTTGGCCCCAGTGATCTACTCGGCCGTACGCACTAACCTCTGTAGCGCCTGACGGTCGGATGCCGAGCAGTTGCCATACCAGGCGGTGATGCAACCGGTCAGGATGCTCTCGATGGTGCAGCTGTAGAACTTTTTGACGATCTGGGGACCCATGCCAAATCTTTTCAGTCTCCTGAGGGGGAAAAGGTGTTGTCGTGCTCTCTTCACGACTGTCTTGGTGTGTTTGGACCATGATAGTTTGTTGGTGATGTGGACACCAAGGAACTTGAAATTTTCGACCCGCTCCACTACAGCCCCGTCGATGTGAATGGGAGCGTGCTCGGCCCTCCTATTCCTGTAGTGCACGATCATCTCATTTGTCTTGCTCACGTTGAGGGAGAGGTTGTTGTCCAGGCCTCCTCCCTATAGGCTGTCTCATCGTTGTCGGTGATCAGGCCTACCACTGTTGTGTCGTCAGCAAACGTAATGATTGTATCGGAGTCATGTTTGGCCACGCAGTCTTGGGTGAATAGGGAGTACAGGAGGGGACTAAGCACGCACCCCAGAGGGGCCCCCGTGTTGAGGATCAGCGTGGCAGATGTGTTATTGCCTACCCTTACCACCTGGGGGCAGATGTCCAGGACCCAGTTGCAGAGGGAGGTGTTTAGTCCCATGGTCCTTAGCTTAGTGATTAGCTTTTTGAGCACTATGGTGTTGAACGCTGAGCTGTAGTCAATGAATAGCATTCTCACATAAGTGTCCAGGTGGGAAAGGGCAGTGTGGAGTGCGATTGAGATTCCGTCATCTGTGGATCTGTTGGGGCGTTATGCGAATTTGAGTGGGTCTAGGGTTTCCGGGATGATGGTGTTTATGTGATCCATGACCAGCCTTTCAAAGCATTTCATGGCTACCGACGTGAGTGCTACGGGGTGGTAGTCATTTTATGCAGGTTATCTTCGCTTTCTTGGGCACAGGGACTATGGTGGTCTGCTTGAAACATGTAGGTATTACAGACTCGGTCAGGGAGAGGTTGAAAATGTCAGTGAAGACACTTCCCAGTTTGTCCTCGCATGCTCTGAGTACACGTCCTGGTAATGCGTCTGGCCCCGCAGCCTTGTGAATGTTGACCTTTTTAAAGGTCTTGATCACATCGGAGAGCGTGATCACACAGTCGTCAGGAACAGCTGCATGCTTCAGTGTTGCTTGCCTCGAAGAAGGCATAAAAGGCATTTAGCTCGTCTGGTAGGCTCGTGTCACTGGGCAGCTCGCGGCTGGGTTTCCCTTTGTAGTCTGTAATAGTTTGCAAGCCCTAACACATCCGACGAGCGTCAGCGACGGTGTAGTAGGATTCAATCTTAGTCCTGTATTGACGCTTTGCCTGTTTGATGGTTTGTCTGATGGCATAGCGGGATTTCTTATAAGCGTCCGGATTAGTGTCCCGCTCCTTGAAAGCGGCAGCTCTAGCCTTTAGCTCGGTGCGGATGTTGCCTGTAATCCATGGCTTCTGGTTGGGGTACGTACGGTCACTGTGGGGACGACGTCATCGATGCACTTATTGATGAAGCCGGTGACTGAGGTGGTGTACTCCTCAATGCCATTGGATGAATCTCAGAACATATTCTACTCTGTGCTAGCAAAACAGTCCTGCAGCATAGCATCCGCGTCATCTGAACACTTCCGTATTGAGCGAGTCACTGGTGCATCCTGATTTAGTTTTTGCTTTTAAGCAGGAATCAGGATTGAATTATGGTCAGATTTTCCAAATGGAGGGCGAGGGAGAGCTTTGTATACGTCTCTGTGTGTGGAGTAAAGGTGGTCTAGAGTATTTTTTCTTCCTCTGGTTGCACATGTGACATGCTGGTAGAAATGAGGTAAAACGGATTTAAGTTTGCCTGCATTAAAGTACCAGGCCACTAGGTTTTTCCTGCGTGAAAAAACAAAGAATTGTGTGTTTTTTTGGTACCCCCTTGTGTACTAAGCCGGTAATACCATAAATCCCGGTGTGAGAGAAGGACGGTACGAGGAAATGATATACCGTCCAACCCTAGTATGAGTTAATCAACCGGACAGTCCTCTCTCTCATACTGCTATGGTATGAGTTAATCAACCGGACAGCCCTCTCTCTCATACTGCTATGGTATGAGTTAATCAACCGGACAGCCCTCTCTCTCATACTGCTATGGTATGAGTTAATCAACCGGACAGCCCTCTCTCTCATACTGCTCTGGTATGAGTTCATGCAATTTAGAAGTAGCACAAAAACCCGCAACCCACGACCAATACATTTTCACCTGCAACATATTTTTCAAAGTAGCCCAATATCGGGAAAACCGCGGACATGGCAACCCTGTACACAATCCATGTCTCAATTCTCTCAAGGCTTAGAAATTGTTATTTAACCTGTCTTCTCCCCATCATCTACACTGATTGTGACATCAATAAGGGATCACCTGGGCTCCTCTGGGCTCCTGCCTACCCCTACCGCCGGCCTCTCCTGGCGCCCCATCCATGTCGTCCTGCAATTGGTTCAGCTGTACCAGGACGTGCCACCATCGTTGCTCCTGCTTCTGGGCCTCCCTCTCATAGGTTTCAATCTGCTTGCGGACCAGTGCATACAGGGCTCCTAGCTGGTCAGTTGGCGCCTGTTCTTCTGGTGCCAGCTCCATCCCTGTCACTCCGCCTACAGCTCCTTCTTCTCATTGGACCTCCTTTTCAGACAGATGGCCCCATTGAATAGCCCCTGGTTTAAGATGAATGGGCTTCCTCTGGGGATTGGACATGGCAACACTTCTGGTGTTGTAATAATGCTTCTCCACGATCATCTCCAGTGTCTTCTTCAGCAAACCATCCCACTCCTGCCACCAATTGTGGAAATGCCAGTAGCACCACCACTGAGTAGGGATGTGTTTGTGGCTAGTTGGTACTGGATGAACCTTTAAAGATGATGGTGCATGGAGAAGGATGGAAGCAGAATGCCAGAGGTCCAGTGCAAAAAAGTGGTGGATTTATTAACAATTAATGATAAAGAAAATGTAATTACAGTATACTGAACAAAAATATAAACGCTAAATGAGGGAGCGTGCAATTGGCATGCTGACTGCAGGAATGTCCACCAGAGCTGTTGTCAGAGAATTTAATGTTCATTTCTGTACCATAAGCTGCCTCCAGCGTCATTTTAGAGAATTTGGCAGTAGTCCAACCGGCCTCACAACCGCAGCCATGTGTAACCACGCCAGCCCAGGACCTCCACATCCGGCTTCTTCACCTTCGGGATCGTCTGAGACCAGCCACCCGGACAGCTGATGAAACTGAGGAGTATTTCTGTCTGTAATAAAGCCCTTTTGTGGGGAAAAACTCGTTCTGATTGGCTGGGCTCCCAAGTGGGTAGGCCTATGCCCTCCCAGGCCCACCCATGGCAGCGCCCCTGCCCAGTCATGTGAAAATCATAGATTAGGGCCTAATGAATTTATGTCAGATTTCTCACTGATTCCTTATATGAACTGTAACTCAATACAATCTTTGAAATTGTTGAATGTTGCGTTTATATTTTTGTTCAGTATTGTTAGAAAAAAGAATAAATAAACTTATACAAAAGTCTCCACAGCCTCACCCAACCAACAATCTGAGCTCAAATGACCAGCTAAACACATCCACTGAGCCCTACCTAGCTTGGACTGAACCATTACTGCAGTTACGTTGAGGGTAGGATACACAACTGGATGTTCAGATAAATACACTATATATATAAAAGTATGTGGACTATTTCAGCAACACCCATTGCTGACAGGTGTATAACATCGAGCACACAGCCATGCATTCTCCATAGACAAACATTGGCAGTAGAATGGCCTTACTAAAGAGCTCATTGACTTTCAAAGTGGCACCGTCATAGGATACCATCTTTCATTTTGTCAAATCTCTGCCCTGCTAGAGCTGCCCCGGTCAACTGTATGTGCTGTTATTGTGAAGTGGAAGCGTCTAGGAGCAACAACGGCTCAGCCGCGAAGTGGTAGGTCACACAAGCTCACAAAACGGGACCGGCGAGTGCTGAAGCATGTAAACATTGTCTGTCCTCGGTTGCAACACTCACTACCGAGTTCCAAACTGCCTGTGGAAGCAACGTCAGCACAATAACTTTTTGTCGAGAGCTTCATGAAATGGGTTTCCATGGCCAAGCAGTCCACACACAAGCCTAAGATCACCATGTGCAATGCCAAGCGTCGGCTGGAGTGGTGTAAAGCTGGCCGCCATTGGATTGGAGCAGTGGAAACGCGTTCTGGCAGTCCAACGGACTAATCTGGGTTTGGTGGATGCCAGGAGTACGCTACCTGCCCCAATGCATAGAACCAACTGTAAAGTTTGGTGGAGGAGGAATAATGGTCTGGGGCTGTTTTTCATGGCTCGGGCTATACCCCTTTATTCCAGTGTAGGGAAATCATAACGTTGCAGCATACAATGACATTCCCAACGATTCTGTCCTTCCAACTTTGTGGCAGGCTTTCAAGGGGCTGCAGGTGGCCTGGAGGGTAGGAGCGTTGGGCCAGAAACTGAAAGGTTGCTGGATTGAATCCAGGAGCTGGCAAGGTAAAAATCTGTTGTTCTGCCAGTTAACTCACTGTTCCCTGGGCAATGAAGACGTGGATGTCGTTTAAGGCTGACCCCGCATCTCTCTGATTCAGAGGTGTTGGGTTAAATGAGGAATACACATTTCAGTTGAATGCATTAAATTGTACAATTGACTAGGTATCCCCCTTTCCCTTTCCTGTTTCATCATGACAACACCTCCATGGACAAAGCGAGGTCCATAAAGAAATGGTTTGTCAAGATTGGTGTGGAAGAACTTGACTGGCCTACACTGAGCTCTGATATCAATCCCATCGAACACATTTAGGATGAATTGGAATGCCTAATCGCCCAACATCAGTGACCGACCTCACTAATGCTCTTGTGGCTGAATGGAAGCAAGTCCCCATAGCAATGTTCCAACATCTAGTGGAAAGCCTTCCCAGAAGAGTGGAGGCTGTTATAGCAGCAAAAGGGGAACCAACTCCATATTAGGCCCATGATTTTGGAATTAGATGTTCGACGAGCAGGTGTCCATATACTTTTGGTAATGTAGTGTATGTATATACAGCGCCTTCGGAAAGTATTCAGACCCTTTGACCTTTCCACAATTGGCTAGGTTATGGCCTTATTCTAAAATGGATTCAATTGTTTTTTTCCGTCATCAATCTACACACAATATCCCATAATGACAAAGCAAAAACAAGGTTTTAGAATGTTTTGCTAATTAATAAAACAAAACAAAATGAAATATTTACAGAAGTATTCAGACCCTTTACTCCGTACTTTGTTGAAGCACCTTCTGCAGTGATTACAGCCTTGAATCTTCTTAGGTATGACGCTACAAGCTTGGCACACCTGTATTTTGGGATTTTCTCCCATTCTTCTCTGCAGATCCTCTCAAGCTCTGTCAGATTGGATGGGGAGCGTTGCTGCACCGCTATTTTTAGGTCTCTCCAGATATATTAGATCGGGTTCAAGTCCGGGCTCTGGCTGGGCCACTCAAGGACATTAAGAGTCTTGTCCCGAATCCACTCCTGCACTGTCTTTGCTGTGTGCTTAGGGTCGTTGTCCTTTTGTAAGGTGAACCTTCGCCCCAGTCTGAGGTCCTGAGCGCGCCGGAGCAGGTTTTCATTATGGATCTCTCTGTACTTTGCGCCATTCATCTTTGCCTCGATCCAAACTAGTCTCCCAGTCCCTGCCACTGAAAAGTACCCTCACAGCATGATGCTGCCACCACCATGCTTCACCGTAGAGATGGTGTCAGGTTTCCTCCAGATGTGACGCTTGGCATTCAGACCAGAGATTCTTGTTTCTCATGGTCTGAGAGTCTTTAAGTGCCTTTTGGCAAACTCCAACCGGGCTGTCATGTGCCTTTTACTGAGGAGTGGCTTCCGTCTGGCTAGTTTACCATAAAAGCCTGATTGGTGGAATGCTGCAGAGATGGTTGTCCTTCTAGAAAGTTATTCCATCTCCACAGAGGAATTTTAGAGCTCTGTCAGAGTGACCATCAGGTTCTTGGTCACCTCCCTGACCAAGGCCCTTCTCCCCTGATTGCTCAGTTTGGCCGGGCGGCCAGTTCTAGGAAGAGTCTTGGTAGTTCCAAACTTCCATTTAAGAACGATGGAGGCCACTGTGTTCTTACAGTACACTGACCTACTTCTTCCTTTTAGCTCCTGGTGGAGCAGGGGGTCTCCCAGATCTAAATGATGGTTCTGGGTCTATAGACTCGGCTGGCTGAGGGCCCCTGTGGGCTGAGGGCCCCAAAGAGGTGCTGAGCTCTGGTGGCCTGACAGTGGCAGCCTGGGAAAAATGTGTTCCCTTGTCGGAGAGGGTAAGTGCAGGCTGGGTGGTCCATGATAAGTTGACTGTGTGTGTGGTGCTAGCAGTGAAATATGTATTTCAAACAAGATTAGGCAGATTTAGTTTAAAGTAGCTAACTGTGATGTTCTGCAATCCCGATTCAAATACATTACTTATTTTATTTGTGTACTCCTGTTTAGCACATTTAGTCTACCACATTCCAAGTCATTGCTTTCATCAAAACATGTGGTTTGGTCATTTAGTCCATCAGTGGATATTTATAGCAGTCTTCTCTTGAAGAACTTGTCCTGTTGACCAGCCCATAGACCTTGTCCTGTTGACCAGCCCATAGACCCTGTCCTGTTGACCAGCCCGTAGACCTTGTCCTGTTGACCAGCCCGTAGACCTTGTCCTGTTGACCAGCCCATAGACCTTGTCCTGTTGACCAGCCCATAGACCTTGTCCTGTTGACCAGCCCATAGACCTTGTCCTGTTGACCAGCCCATAGACTTGTCCTGTTCTATAACTATTTTAGTTGCAGAGAAACATTGTCAACCAAAGATACAAAGATGGGGAGAGTTCTCAAAGAGCTGTGTGAAGAGCTGTGTGAAGCTGCTAAATGACGTAAATGTAAATGTAATGTAAATGAAGTTATTGATGACAAGGAAGTTCATGTCATATTCACTAGGTTACAAGGGGACACACACACACACACACACACACATCCTAGCTCTCTCTGCCTGTCATTTCCATGGCTAAGTGAAAGATTATCTGATGGTTTGCATGCCACCAGGAAGCCAGGTTATTCTATCCCGTAGAAACATTTCATTTCATACCATACAAACATTACCTCAATGTTTCATCATACGCCTACACAGTAATCACAATACGTTTTTAACATTAGTTTTACACAACATCAATGTCATAAAATAGCGCTCAATACATGATTCAATATTTATGCTGCAGTAACATGAGAGTCAACAGCACAGTTTTACAAGATTAAGGGTGGGACACAGCCAGTTTAATAAGACATTAAATGTGATAGGAAAGCATCCAACAGAAAGTGTGATTATTGTCAGGAAACAGAGACCGTGGAGCATGTATTGCTACAGTGTGGGCAGTATCAGAGGGAAAGAGAGAGGATGAGATCTAGTATGAGGGAGAAAGAGTATATTGAGTAGAACGTCATTAGATATAGTCTAAAATATTTTGTTTTCTTTTTTAAGGGGCTGGCAGGTAGGATTTAGTTTCTCCCTGTCTCTGGCCCACACTCCAGTACAGTAGGTGGCAGTAAAGCACCATAACGTTGGATGCCAACCGCCGATAAACACCACTGAAGAAGAAGATTCAATAGCTATGGCACTTACATTTACATTTTACATTTTCGTCATTTAGCAGACGCTCTTATCCAGAGCGACTTACAGTTAGTGAATACATATATATATATATATATATTTTTTTTTTCATACTGGTCCCCCGTGGGAATCGAACCCACAACCCTGGCGTTGCAAACGCCATGCTCTATCAACTGAGCTACATCCCTGCCGGCCATTCCCGCCCCAACCCTGGACATCGCTAGGCCAATTGTGCGCTGCCCATGAGTCTCCCGGTCGCGGCCGGCTGCGACAGAGCCTGGATTCGAACCAGGATCTCTAGTGGCACAGCTAGCACTGCGATGCAGTGCCTTAGACCACTGCGCCACATTCCAAATAAGAGCACGTGGAGATGCAATTCAATTTGCACTCCCTTTTGGACGACCAGGAAGCGAGACTTCCGGGTCAGGTCAGTTTAAAGTTAATCCAGTACCAACTAGCGACAAACACATCCCTACTCAGTGGTGGTGTTACTGGCATTCCCACAGTCAGTGACTCTGTGTTAGTTCCCACATTGTTAGCGACAATATTTGGTTTTCTCGCTTGGGAACGTAACACTGTTGTGCAACTTGTTTGCTGATTGTAGCAGTTCACATTTACAGGAATAATTTTTTCTAACTATAATTAACATGATTTCATGAGAAAATGTTTCTGCAGTGAGGGTGTGTAATGCAAGTCAAGGTGTCCTTGGATGAATGTCAACAAGTACACCTTGACTTGCATTACACACCCTCACTGCAGAAACATTTTCTCATGAAATCATGTGATTTATAGTCTTTATTAAATAATGAAGCATTAGACCTCTCAATAAAGGCTTCATTCATACAAAAGTTATACTTAAATCTGAACTGGTTCTCTGGCAGATTTGTATGAATGGCTCACCCTATGTTCAAGAATGGCATTTTTCCGTTTTTTCAGATTACAACCTCTCACTATTGGTTATTTTGAAAATGAAATAATCTCAAAAATATAGTTATTTTTCAAACAAGCAATAGAAAGTTGGTTGCAATTTCAGTTTAATCCACCAGAAAAGACACAACAAATAATAAAACAAATATTATGGTTAAACTCAAATATACTATTTGATAAAAAACATACAAATTAAATAAAATATAAAAGTATAATCTTTGTAAATTATATCATAAATCGGACTGGTGGAGTTATGTCACACATGCAGCTAACAAAAATATATGGAAAGGTCTGCTCTACCCAGAATTACAACCAACTAATTGCAGCATTATCGCAAAAATGGAAGGGGGAAAAAGTAAGGAACTTGTCTGTCGGCCATTCATTAAAGACCAAAATTGGTTAAAGAAAATTGTGATAAACAAAAAAATATAGAAGTTTCATTTAAGGACCAAAAAATTGCCAGCTGTGCCATATAGATTGCAAAATAGTTGGGAAGAGATTTTCGATATATCGATTCCATGGCATATGGTTTATGAACTGATACACAAAACTATGCTGGATTAAAAACTTTGAGTTTTTCAATTTAAATTCTTATACAAAATATTGCAACCAATAGAATTATATATATATGAGGGATACAACCATCCCAGCTCTGCAGATTTTGCTGCAAAGAGACAGAATCATTGGATCTTTTGCTTTGGTACTGCCCACATGTAGCTTGTTTTTGGTCGCAGGTTCAGGAATGGCTGAAGAATTGCAACATTTACCTGGAACTAATAGCAGGGACAGGAAGGGTGATAGGAGGGACAGGAAGGGTGATAGGAGAGACAGGAAGGACCAGTGCATACAGGGCTCCTAGCTGGTCAGTTGGCGCCTGTTCTTCTGGTGCCAGCTCCATCCCTGTCACTCCGCCTACATCTCCTTCTTCTCATTGGACCTACTTTTCAGACAGATGGCCCCTTTGAATAGCCCCTGGTTTAAGATGAATGGGCTTCCTCTGGGGATTGGACATGGCAACACTTCTGGTGTTGTAATAACGCTTCTCCACGATCATCTCCAGTGTCTTCTTCAGCAAACCACCAAAAGGCCACCAAAAATTCTGAAATTTCCATCCCCAACTATAACATTTTCCGTCTAGATAGAACTGCCAAAGGGGGTGGAGTTGCAATCTACTGTAGAGATAGCCTGCAGAGCTCTATCATACTATCCAGGTCTGTGCCCAAACAGTTTGAGCTTTTACTTCTAAAAATCCACCTTTCCAGAAATAAGTCTCTCACTGTTGCCGCTTGCAACAGACCCCCCTCAGCCCCCAGCTGTGCCCTGGACACCATATGTGAATTGCTTGCCCCCCATCTATCCTCAGAGTTCGTACTGCTTGGTGACCTAAACTGGGATATGCTTAACACCCCAGCCGTCCTACAATCTAAACTAGATGCCCTCAACCTCACGCAAATTATCAACGAACCTACCAGGTACAACCCTAAATCCTTAAACATGGGTACCCTCATAGATATCATCCTGACTAACATACCCTCTAAATACACCTCAGCTGTCTTCAACCAGGATCTCAGCGATCACTGCCTTATTGCCTGCGTCCGTAACGGGTCCGCGGTCAAACAACCACCCCTCATCACTGTCAAACGCTCCCTAAAACACTTTAGCGAGGAGGCCTTCCTAATTGACCTGGCCCAGGTATCCTGGATGGATATAGATCTCATTCCGTCAGTAGAGGATGCCTGGTTGTTCCTTAAAAATAATTTCCTCTCAATCTTAAATAAACATGCCCCATTCAAAAAATACAGAACTAAGAACCGATATAGCCCCTGGTTCTCCTCAGACTTGACTGCCCTTGACCAGCACAAAAACATCCTGTGGCGTACAGCATTAGCATCAAATAGCCCCGCGATATGCAACTTTTCAGGGAAGTTAGGAACCAATATACACAAGCAGTCAGGAAAGCAAAGGCTAACTTTTTCAAACAGAAATTTGCATCCTGTAGCACTAACTCCAAAAAAGTTTTGGGACACTGTAAAGTCCATGGAGAATAAGAGCACTTCCTCCCAGCTGCCCACTGCACTGAGGCTAGGAAACACTATCACCACCGATAAATCTACAATAATCGAGAATTTCAACAAGCATTTTGCTACAGCTGGCCATGCTTTCCATCTGGCTACCACTAACCCGGCCACCAACTCTGCACCCTCTGCTGCAACTTGCCCATGCCCCCCCCGCTTCTCCTTCACACAAATTCAGACAGCTGATGTTTTGAAAGCGCTGCAAAATCTGGACCCCTACAAATCAGCTGGGCTAGACAATCTGGACCCTTTCTTCCTAAAACTAGCCGCCGAAATTGTCGCAACCCCTATTACTAGTCTGTTCAACCTCTCTTTCATAACGTCTGAGATCCCCAGAGATTGGAAAGCTGCCGCGGTCATCCCCCTCTTCAAAGGGGGGTGACACTCTAGATCCAAACTGCTACAGACCTATATCCATCCTGCCCTGCCTTTCGAAAGTATTCGAAAGCCAAGTTAATAAACAGATCATCGACCATTTCGAATACCACCGTACCTTCTCCGCTATGCAATCTGGTTTCCGAGCTGGTCACGGGTGCACTTCAGCCACGCTCAAGGTCCTAAACGATATTATAACCGCGATTGATAATAGACAGTACTGTGCAGCCGTCTTCATCGACCTGGCCAAGGCTTTCGACTCTGTTAACCACCGCATTCTTATTGGCAGACTAAATAGCCTTGGTTTCTCAAATGACTGCCTCGCCTGGTTCACCAACTACTTCTCAGATAGAGTTCAGTGTGTCAAATCGGAGGGCCTGTTGTCTGGACCTATGGCAGTCTCTATGGGGGTGCCACAGGGTTCAATTCTTGGGCCGACACTTTTCTCCGTGTATATCAATGATGTCGCTCTTGCTGCTGGTGACTCTCAGATCCACCTCTACGCAGACGACACCATTTTGTATACATCTGGCCCTTCATTGGACACTGTGTTAACAAACCTCCAAACGAGCTTCAATGCCATACAACAATCCTTCAGTAGCCTTCAACTGCTCTTAAACACTAGTAAAACTAAATGCATGCTTTTCAATCGAACGCTGCTAGCACCCGCCCACCCGACTAGAATCACCACTCTCGACGGGTCTGACCTAGAGTATGTGGACAACTACAAATATCTAGGTGTCTGGTTAGACTGTAAACTCAACTTCCAGACTCACATAAAGAATCTCCAATCCAAAGTTAAATCTAGAATCGGCTTCCTATTTCGCAACAAAGCCTCCTTCACTCATGCTGCCAAACATGCCCTCGTAAAACTGACTATCCTACCGATCCTTGACTTCGGCGATGTCATTTATAAAATAGCCTCCAACACTCTACTCAGCAAATTGGATGTAGTCTATCACAGTGCCATCCGTTTTGTCTCCAAAGCCCCATACACTACCCACCACTGTGACCTGTACGCTCTTGTTGGCTGGTCCTCACTACATGTTCGTCGTCAAACCCACTGGCTCCAGGCCATCTATAAATCACTGCTAGGCAAATCCCCGCCTTATCTTAGCTCATTGGTCACCATAGCAGCACCCACCCGTAGTCTGCGCTCCAGCAGGTATATCTCACTGGTCATTCCCAAAGCCAACACCTCCTTTGGCCGCCATTCCTTCCAGTTCTCTGCTGCCAATGACTGGAACGAATTGCAAAAATCTCTGAAGCTGGAGACTCTTATCTCCCTCAATAACTTTAAGCATCAGTTGTCAGAGCACCTTACCGATCACTGCACCTGTACACAGCCCATCTGAAATTAGCCCACCCAACTACCTCATCCCTATATTGTTATTTAATTTGCTCTTTTGCACCCCAGTATCTCTATTTGCACATAATCTCTTGCACATCTAGCATTCCAGTGTTAATACTATTGTAATTATTCTGCACTATAGCCTATTTATTGCCTTACCTCCATAACTTGCTACATTTGCACACACTGTATATATATTTTCTGTTGTATCTCTGACTTTATGTTTTTTTTACCCCATATGTAACTCTGTGTTGTTTTTGTTGCACTACTTTGCTTTGTCTCGGCCAGGTCGCAGTTGTAAATGAGAACCTGTTCTCAACTGACTTACCTGGTTAAATAAAGGTGAAATAAAAAAAAATAAAAAAATAAAAAACCATCCCACCCCTGCCACCAATTGTGGGAATGCCAGTAGCACCACCACTGAGTAGGGATGTGTTTGTGGCTAGGTGGTACTGGATGAACCTTTAAAGATGATGGTGCATGGAGAAGGATGGAAGCAGAATGCCAGAGGTCCAGTGCAAAAAAGTGGTGGATTTATTAACAATTAATGATAAAGAAAATGTAATTACAGTATACTGTACAAAAATATAAACGCTAAATGAGGGAGCGTGCAATTGGCATGCTGACTGCAGGAATGTCCACCAGAGCTGTTGTCAGAGAATTTAATGTTGATTTCTGTACCATAAACTGCCTCCAACGTCATTTTAGAGAATTTGGCAGTAGTCCAACCGGCCTCACAACCGCAGCCATGTGTAACCACGCCAGCCCAGGACCTCCACATCCGACTTCTTCACCTTCGGGATCGTCTGAGACCAGCCACCCGGACAGCTGATGAAACTGAGGAGTATTTCTGTCTGTAATAAAGCCCTTTTGTGGGGAAAAACTCCTTCTGATTGGCTGGGCTCCCAAGTGGGTAGGCCTATGCCCTCCCAGGCCCACCCATGGCAGCGCCCCTGCCCAGTCATGTGAAAATCATAGATTAGGGCCTAATGAATTTATGTCCGATTTCTTACTGATTCCTTATATGAACTGTAACTCAATACAATCTTTGAAATTGTTGAATGTTGCGTTTATATTTTTGTTCAGTATTGTTAGAAAAGAGAATAAATAAACTTATACAAAAGTCTCCACAGCCTCACCCAACCAACAATCTGAGCTCAAATGACCAGCTAAACACATCCACTGAGCCCTACCCAGCTTGGACTGAACCATTACTGCAGTTACGTTGAGGGTAGGATACACAACTGGATGTTCAGATAAATACACTATATATAAAAGTATGTGGACTATTTCAGCAACACCCATTGCTGACAGGTGTATAACATCGAGCACATAGCCATGCATTCTCCATAGACAAACATTGGCAGTAGAATGGCCTTACTGAAGAGCTCATTGACTTTCAATGTGGCACCGTCATAGGATACCATCTTTCATTTTGTCAAATCTCTGCCCTGCTAGAGCTGCCCCGGTCAACTATATATGCTGTTATTGTGAAGTGGAAGCGTCTAGGAGCAACAACGGCTCAGCCGCGAAGTGGTAGGTCACACAAGCTCACAAAACGGGACCGGCGAGTGCTGAAGTATGTAAACATTGTCTGTCCTCGGTTGCAACACTCACTACCGAGTTCCAAACTGCCTGTGGAAGCAACGTCAGCACAATAACTTTTTGTCGAGAGCTTCATGAAATGGGTTTCCATGGCCAAGCAGTCCACACACAAGCCTAAGATCACCATGCGCAATGCCAAGCGTCGGCTGGAGTGGTGTAAAGCTGGCCGCCATTGGATTGGAGCAGTGGAAACGCGTTCTGGCAGTCCAACGGACTAATCTGGGTTTGGTGGATGCCAGGAGTACGCTACCTGCCCCAATGCATAGAGCCAACTGTAAAGTTTGGTGGAGGAGGAATAATGGTCTGGGGCTGTTTTTCATGGCTCGGGCTATACCCCTTTATTCCATTGTAGGGAAATCATAACATTGCAGCATACAATGACATTCCCAACGATTCTGTCCTTCCAACTTTGTGGCAGGCTTTCAAGGGGCTGCAGGTGGCCTGGAGGGTAGAAGCGTTGGGCCAGAAACTGAAAGGTTGCTGGATTGAATCCAGGAGCTGGCAAGGTAAAAATCTGTTGTTCTGCCAGTTAATTCACTGTTCCCTGGGCAATGAAGACGTGGATGTCATTTAAGGCTGACCCCGCATCTCTCTGATTCAGAGGTGTTGGGTTAAATGAGGAAAACACATTTCAGTTGAATGCATTAAATTGTACAATTGACTAGGTATCCCCCTTTCCCTTTCCTGTTTCATCATGACAACGCCTCCATGGACAAAGCGAGGTCCATAAAGAAATGGTTTGTCAAGATTGGTGTGGAAGAAATTGACTGGCCTGCACTGAGCCCTGACATCAATCCCATCGAACACCTTTAGGATGAATTGGAACGCCTAATCGCCCAACATCAGTGACCGACCTCACTAATGCTCTTGTGGCTGAATGGAAGCAAGTCCCCATAGCAATGTTCCAACATCTAGTGGAAAGCCTTCCCAGAAGAGTGGAGGCTGTTATAGCAGCAAAAGGGGGACCAACTCCATATTAGGCCCATGATTTTGGAATTAGATGTTCGACGAGCAGGTGTCCATATACTTTTGGTAATGTAGTGTATGTATATACAGCGCCTTCGGAAAGTATTCAGACCCTTTGACCTTTCCACAATTGGCTAGGTTATGGCCTTATTCTAAAATGGATTCAATTGTTTTTTTCCGTCATCAATCTACACACAATATCCCATAATGACAAAGCAAAAACAAGGTTTTAGAATGTTTTGCTAATTAATAAAACAAAACAAAATGAAATATTTACAGAGGTATTCAGACCCTTTACTCCGTACTTTGTTGAAGCACCTTCTGCAGTGATTACAGCCTTGAATCTTCTTAGGTATGACGCTACAAGCTTGGCACACCTGTATTTTGTGATTTTCTCCCATTCTTCTCTGCAGATCCTCTCAAGCTCTGTCAGATTGGATGGGGAGCGTTGCTGCACCGCTATTTTTAGGTCTCTCCAGATATATTAGATCGGGTTCAAGTCCGGGCTCTGGCTGGGCCACTCAAGGACATTAAGAGTCTTGTCCCGAATCCACTCCTGCACTGTCTTTGCTGTGTGCTTAGGGTCGTTGTCCTTTTGTAAGGTGAACCTTCGCCCCAGTCTGAGGTCCTGAGCGCGCCGGAGCAGGTTTTCATTATGGATCTCTCTGTACTTTGCGCCATTCATCTTTGCCTCGATCCAAACTAGTCTCCCAGTCCCTGCCACTGAAAAGCACCCTCACAGCATGATGCTGCCACCACCATGCTTCACCGTAGAGATGGTGTCAGGTTTCCTCCAGATGTGACGCTTGGTATTCAGACCAGAGATTCTTGTTTCTCATGGTCTGAAAGTCTTTAAGTACCCGTTGGCAAACTCCAACCGGGCTGTCATGTGCCTTTTACTGAGGAGTGGCTTCCGTCTGGCTAGTTTACCATAAAAGCCTGATTGGTGGAATGCTGCAGAGATGGTTGTCCTTCTAGAAAGTTCTTCCATCTCCACAGAGGAATTTTAGAGCTCTGTCAGAGTGACCATCAGGTTCTTGGTCACCTCCCTGACCAAGGCCCTTCTCCCCTGATGGCTCAGTTTGGCCGGGCGGCCAGTTCTAGGAAGAGTCTTGGTAGTTCCAAACTTACATTTAATAATGATGGAGGCCACTGTGTTCTTACAGTACACTGACCTACTTCTTCCTTTTAGCTCCTGGTGGAGCAGGGGTTCTCCCAGGTCTAAATGATGGTTCTGGGTCTATAGACTCGGCTGGCTGAGGGCCCCTGTGGGCTGAGGGCCCCAAAGAGGTGCTGAGCTCTGGTGGCCTGACAGTGGCAGCCTGGGAAAAATGTGTTCCCTTGTCGGAGAGGGTAAGTGCAGGCTGGGTGGTCCATGATAAGTTGACTGTGTGTGTGGTGCTAGTAGTGAAATATGTATTTCAAACAAGATTAGGCAGATTTAGTTTAAAGTAGCTAACTGTGATGTTCTGCAGTCCCGATTCAAATACATTACTTATTTTATTTGTGTACTCCTGTTTAGCACATTTAGTCTACCACATCCCAAGTCATTGCTTTCATCAAAACATGTGGTTTGGTCATTAAGTCCATCAGTGCATATTTATAGCAGTCTTCTGTTGAAGTACTTGTCCTGTTGACCAGCTCATAGACCTTGTCCTGTTGACCAGCCCATAGACCTTGTCCTGTTGACCAGCCCATAGACCTTGTCCTGTTGACCAGCCCATAGACCTTGTCCTGTTGACCAGCCCATAGACCTTGTCCTGTTGACCAGCCCATAGACCTTGTCCTGTTGACCAGCCCGTAGACCTTGTCCTGTTGACCAGCCCGTAGACCTTGTCCTGTTGACCAGCCCGTAGATCTTGTCCTGTTGACCAGCCCATAGACTTGTCCTGTTCTATAACTATTTTAGTTGCAGAGAAACATTGTCAACCAAAGATACAAAGATGGGGAGAGTTCTCAAAGAGCTGTGTGAAGAGCTGTGTGAAGCTGCTAAATGACGTAAATGTAAATGTAATGTAAATGAAGTTATTGATGACAAGGAAGTTCATGTCATTTTCACTAGGTTACAAGGGGACACACACACACATCCTAGCTCTCTCTGCCTGTCATTTCCATGGCTAAGTGAAAGATTATCTGATGGTTTGCATGCCACCAGGAAGCCAGGTGCTAGTAGTGAAATATGTATTTCAAACAAGATTAGGCAGATTTAGTTTAAAGTAGCTGACTGTGATGTTCTGCAGTCCCGATTAAAATACATTACTTATTTTATTTGTGTACTCCTGTTTAGCACATTTAGTCTACCACATCCCAAGTCATTGCTTTCATCAAAACATGTGGTTTGGTCATTTAGTCCATCAGTGGATATTTATAGCAGTCTTCTGTTGAAGAACTTGTCCTGTTGACCAGCCCATAGACCTTGTGCTGTTGACCAGCCCATAGACCTTGTCCTGTTGACCAGCCCATAGACCTTGTCCTGTTGACCAGCCCATAGACCCTGTCCTGTTGACCAGCCCGTAGACCTTGTCCTGTTGACCAGCCCGTAGACCTTGTCCTGTTGACCAGCCCATAGACCTTGTCCTGTTGACCAGCCCATAGACTTGTCCTGTTGACCAGCCCATAGACCTTGTCCTGTTGACCAGCCCATAGACCCTGTCCTGTTGACCAGCCCGTAGACCTTGTCCTGTTGACCAGCCCGTAGACCTTGTCCTGTTGACCAGCCCATAGACCTTGTCCTGTTGACCAGCCCATAGACCTTGTCCTGTTGACCAGCCCATAGACTTGTCCCGTTCTATAACTATTTTAGTTGCAGAGAAACATTGTCAACCAAAGATACAAAGATGGGGAGAGTTCTCAAAGAGCTGTGTGAAGAGCTGTGTGAAGCTGCTAAATGACGTAAATGTAAATGTAATGTAAATGAAGTTATTGATGACAAGGAAGTTCATGTCATATTCACTAGGTTACAAGGGGACACACACACACACATCCTAGCTCTCTCTGCCTGTCATTTCCATGGCTAACTGAAAGATTATCTGATGGTTTGCATGCCACCAGGAAGCCAGGTTATTCTATCCCGTAGAAACGTTTCATTTCATACCATACAAACATTACCTCAATGTTTCATCATACGCCTACACAGTAATCACAATACGTTTTTAACATTAGTTTTACACAACATCAATGTCATAAAATAGCGCTCAATACATGATTCAATATTTATGCTGCAGTAACATGAGAGTCAACAGCACATTTTTACAAGATTAAGGGTGGGACACAGCCAGTTTAATAAGACATTAAATGTGATAGGAAAGCATCCAACAGGAAGTGTGATTATTGTCAGGAAACAAAGACCGTGGAGCATGTATTGCTACAGTGTGGGCAGTATCAGAGGGAAAGAGAGAAGATGAGATCTAGTATGAGGGAGAAAGAGTATATTGAGTAGAACGTCATTAGATATAGTCTAAAATATTTTGTTATCTTTTTTAAGGGGCTGGCAGGTAGGATTTAGTTTCTCCCTGTCTCTGGCCCACACTCCAGTACAGTAGGTGGCGGTAAAGCACCATAACGTTGGATGCCAACCGCCGATAAACACCACTGAAGAAGATGTTCAATAGCTATTTTACATTTACATCATTTAGCAGACGCTCTTATCCAGAGCGACTTACAGTTACTGAATACATATATATTTTTTATTTTTATTTTTTCATACTGGTCCCCCGTGGGAATCGAACCCACAACCCTGGCGTTGCAAACGCCATGCTCTATCAACTGAGCTACATCCCTGCCGGCCATTCCCTCCCATACCCTGGACAACGCTAGGCCAATTGTGCGCTGCCCATAAGTCTCCCGGTCACGGCCGGCTGCGACAGAGCCTGGATTCGAACCAGGATCTCTAGTGGCACAGCTAGCACTGCGATGCAGTGCCTTAGACCACTGCGCCACATTCCAAATACGAGCACGTGGAGATGCAATTCAATTTGCACTCCCTTTTGGACGACCAGGAAGAGAGACTTCCGGGTCAGGTCAGTTTAAAGTTAATCCAGTACCAACTAGCGACAAACACATCCCTACTCAGTGGTGGTGTTACTGGCATTCCCACAGTCAGTGACTCTGTGTTAGTTCCCCCATTGTTAGCGACAATATTTGTTTTTTTTGCTTGGGAACGTAACACTGTTGTGCAACTCGTTTGCTGATTGTAGCAGTTCGCATTTACAGGAATAATTCTTTCTAACTATAATTAACATGATTTCATGAGAAAATGTTTCTGCAGTGAGGGTGTGTAATGCAAGTCAAGGTGTCCTTGGATGAATGTCAACAAGTACACCTTGACTTGCATTACACACCCTCACTGCAGAAACATTTTCTCATGAAATCATGTGATTTATAGTCTTTATTAAATAATGAAGCATTAGACCTCTCAATAAAGGCTTCATTCATACAAAAGTTATACTTAAATCTGAACTGGTTCTCTGGCAGATTAGTATGAATGGCTCACCCTATGTTCAAGAATGGCATTTTTCCGTTTTTTTTCAGATTACAACCTCTCACTATTGGTTATTTTGAAAATGAAATAATCTCAAAAATATAGTTATTTTTCAAACAAGCAATAGAAAGTTGGTTGCAATTTCAGTTTAATCCACCAGAAAAGACACAACAAATAATAATAAAAATATTATGGTTAAACTCAAATATACTATTTGATAAAAAAACATACAAATTAAATAAAATATAAAAGTATAATCTTTGTAAATTATATCATAAATCAGACTGGTGGAGTTATGTCACACATGCAGCTAACAAAAATATATGGAAAGGTCTGCTCTACCCAGAATTACAACCAACTAATTGCAGCATTATTGCAAAAATGGAAGGGGGAAAAAGTAAGGAACTTGTCTGTCGGCCATTCATTAAAGACCAAAATTGGTTAAAGAAAATTGTGATAAATAAAAAAATATAGAAGTTTCATTTAAGGACCAAAAAAATGCCAGCTGTGCCATATAGATTGCTAAATAGTTGGGAAGAGATTTTCGATATATCGATTCCATGGCATATGGTTTATGAACTGATACACAAAACTATGCTGGATTAAAAACTTTGAGTTTTTCAATTTAAATTCTTATACAAAATATTGCAACCAATAGAATTATATATATATGAGGGATACAACCATCCCAGCTCTGCAGATTTTGCTGCAAAGAGACAGAATCATTAGATCTTTTGCTTTTGGACTGCCCACATGTAGCTTGTTTTTGGTCGCAGGTTCAGGAATGGCTGAAGAATTGCAACATTTACCTGGAACTAATACGAGGGACAGGAAGGGTGATAGGAGGGACAGGAAGGGTGACAGGAGGGACAGGAAGGGTGATAGGAGGGACAGGATGGGTGATAGGAGGGACAGGATGGGTGATAGGAGGGACAGGATGGGTGATAGGAGAGACACAAGGTGTGATAGGATAAATGCTTTTGATCCATTTTGATGTGATTTTTATAGAATTTCACAGTTTTCTTACTACACATTTTTCCTGAAGCCCAATGTTGCATTTTTGCCATTCACAACTAAAACAAACTGTTAATGCATCCAACTAGTTTGTAGTTACAAGCTTGATGTAGTCATTGTGTGCTAGGAATATGGGACCAAATACTACATTTTTTACTACTTTGGTACACTATAAGTGACATTTGTCCAAATACTTAGGACATTTTCAAATGGCGGGACATTGATCTCTAATGTGCTTTCATTTTCTAAACGGTAAATCAGATATGTATGAAAATACCTTCAAATAAAAGGTGACATTCTGTACTGTCACCTCAGATGGAACATTTGATCTCAAATCCAAAATGCTCTAGTACAGAGCCAAATGTAACATTTTAGCATCACTGTCCAAAGACACATAGTGGAGGGTATATAGGTAGACATCTTCAGTAAAGATAAACTAACAATCATTTAGTGCGAGTCAACACAAACATTATGTGTCAGGGGGCAGGAAGTTGTAATGCAAAGACACATGTTCTATAAAACCACGTGACTCAGAGGAAGCAGCCACTTCAGACTATGCTGCTGTAGTTTCATTAAACTAATGGTGGCATGGAGTTAGGCCTACTTGTGTTTCATTTTGTTAACCTTTGCTTTGTGCTATGCATTTTGAGGTGTATGAAAATTGCTTTACAAATAAAGGTGTTTGTGTCTGTATTGTCATTAGAACTATTATTATTGACATTGCAGGGCTTTCAATACCCAACCTATAGGCTATAGCAAATGGGGTCACTAGAGGTGTGACTTGTTGAGTAACGATATGTGAAACTAAAGCCAGGCAGACACTACACGTTTTGACTTGACTGAATCGTTAAACCAGGCAAAAAATGTTTTATGTATTACAGCCATAACTAGTGGGAAAGGATTTCACTAGATGTATGACAGCTAAGAGAAAGCCTATGGGTGTGTCAGGGGATGGGCACCTGAGAGATCCTATATAAAACAAGTGGGCAGACCCACTCTCACAGTGTATCCTTACAGGAACATAGAAACTACAATTACTACTACTATACTGAAGCTCTATTGTATCCTTACAGGAGTATAGAAACTACTACTACTACTACTACTACTACTACTACTACTACTACTACTACTACTACTACTACTACTACTACTACTACTACTACTACTACTACTACTACTACTACTACTACTACTACTACTACTAGCAGTAGTCTCACACAGCGTTTGAGACTGACAGATCTTCACTCCAAACATGAACAGCAAAGTTTCTCATTCTGGTGAGTAGCCTTTAGTTTACAAAGATTGGAACTCAAGTCAAGGGTATTGATAATGTTTTGTTATGTGCTTTTTCCTTTGAACTTCATGTACTCTAGAAATATAATGATGTAGAGCAGTGGGGAGCATTATTTTATGTTACCCCAGAAATATAATGATGTAGAGCAGTGGGGAGCATTATTTTATGTTACCCCAGAAATATAATGATGTAGAGCAGTGGGGAGCATTATTTTATGTTACCCCAGAAATATAACGATGTAGAGCAGTGGGGAGCATTATTTAATGTTACTCCACTGCTTAAATTTTTTTGTCAAGTGGACAAAAATACTTAACAGTATTAGTTACATTATAATATACAAGTCAGTGGAGCAACTCATTTTTTAAAATTTGAAACATATGTTTTATTAATACTTTAGGTAACACTTTATTTGGGATGAGAGATTCCAGTTCTATTAAGTTTAGTATTTTTTTACATTCATACATAACATAATTGTTTCTTTATTATTGTATGGCTGATTGTACATCACTGTTTAAGAGCACTCCCCTCTCTCTCTCTATCTCTCGCTCTCTTTCATTCTCTTTCTCACTTCCTGTACTGATTCTAAACAGGAACACATGGATTAGACATTTATTTTTGTACTGTGACCTTTAATTGATATATTAACACCAAGAGATTTCTGGGTATTTGATGGGAGTCAGCGTCATCTGGGTTTGGCCAGGGTAGGCCGTCATTGTAAATAAGAATTTGTTCTTAACTGACTTGCCTAGTTAAATAAAGGTTGAATAAATTAAAAATATATATAAACTGTACAGGCGATTCTCACAGACTATTTGCTGCAGACCATGAAGTACTGCTTTGTGTCAAGAAGAAGTGTGAAACCGTAATTTTTTGGCCATTACTCAAAATGTGCTGGCAAGCTGTACATGAAGTCTAGACCTCTTAAAAAAGTTACCAAGTGTCCTTGTTATCCAACAGGACTCCAAACGCTGACACAAAAGGAGGAGGTCCGGATTGTTCTGGTCGGGAAGACTGGAGCAGGGAAAAGTGCAGCAGGAAACACCATTGTGGGGAGAAAAGCTTTCCGATCAAAGTTTTCCTCTCTTTCTCTGACAAAAGATTGTAAAAAGACTAAAGGGAAGGTGGATGAGCAAAGTGTAGCTGTTATCGACACCCCAGGTTTGTTTGATACTACATTGTCCAATGAGGAGGGACTGAGAAAGATCGCTCTGTGCATGTGTCTCTCTGCTCCTGGTCCCCATGTGTTCCTGTTTGTGATCAAGCCGGGAAAATTCACTGAAGAAGAGCAGAAAACTGTGGAGATGATTCAGAAATTATTTGGTGATGAAGCATTGAAATACACCATGATTCTCTTCACATATGGAGACGTTCTTGATGATGAAGATGTAACAATTGAAGAATACGTGCTTGAAAATCCAGGTCTGGAAAGTTTACTTTCTCAATGCAATGGGGGATATCATGTCTTTAACAACAAAGATAAGAATCGCTCCCAGGTCACTGAGCTGCTTGAGAAGATAAACAATATGGTCATGATGAATGGAGGAAGCCATTACACCACTAAGATGTTCCAGAAGGCTGAGAGAGAGATTGAAGAGGAGAAGAACAGGATCCTGAGAGAGGAAGAGGAGAACATACGCAGAGAGGAGGAGAAACTGAAGGAAGAAAAAATGGAGCAAGAGGCTCGGGAGAAAAAGCTTAAAGAGGAGAATGAGAGGATCCTGAGACAGAATGAAGTGCAGAAACTCAGACATGAGGAGCAACTGAAGAAAATGGAACAAAAGGCTCAGGAGGAAGCTATTAAAGAGGAGAAGAAGAGGATCCAGAGAGAGAAGGAAGAGCAGAAACTCAGGGAGGAGGACCTGAAGAAACTGAACATGGAAAAAGAGGCTAAGGAGAAAGAAATAAAGGAGTTGAGGGAAAAATATGAAAGGGAGGCTAGAGAGAAAGCTGAAAAAAGTAACAGCTTTCTAGATGGATGTGTTGCAGTATTGGAGAAAGTGGGGGAAGCGATTGTAGACGTGGGGAGGAAAGTAGGAAAAGCTGTTGAAGATACCTGCAGTATACAATGAAAATCAGAAACCTTTCTGTTCTAGAGTCCAAAGCTAAGTCATATTGAATTGAATTGTAATTATAATTTAATTGTATTGCATTGCATTGAATACAGCCATATACAGCTTACACTGTTGTCATTCTAATGTTATTGTCTATAACTGTAGACCCATTGACTTCTATAGACGTATATTATATAGCTTACATAAAGCTCTATGACATTTAACCTGGCTCTGCTGTGTCTGTGGTAGTTTCCATTTATGTCAACAGTAAACATTATATAATGATAATTTAAGACAAATGCCAGATACAATATATTACATTCAATGTTGTTGTTTTTTTATTCAATGAGGACATTTTCTTTAAATAACAAATAATCATGACAGTTTATTAAAGCTGGTAATTCCCAACGATGATACTTACAGTAACAACGCTAATCAGAAGAGCCTTGCATATAGAGGAAGGGTTCTAGTAGAAACAGCAGAGGCCCTGTCCAGAAACAACCCCTAACTAGCCCTAACTAGCCCCTTCCTATAGTCACTGGTGGAGATCTGAGAGGAGTGGACAGGTTTAAGCAATATGGTGGAATTCCACCTAGCCTATCAGAGGGCAAGGTGGAGCTATCACTATATTGATTCAACCTATCAAGTCCTCTCAAATCTCTACTAATATCTAGGGGGAAGGGTGGTTTCTTGACAAGAACCGAGACACATCTCCTTAATAAATTATTATTTCACCTAGCAACAGACCAACCACCATCCCAGCCAGCAGAAGGGTGTAGTAGTTAGATACATACGTGATTTCAGGGCAGCTTTCATGCATTAGCATTATAAATAAAATATGTTTCAATAAGCCTTAAAAAGTCTTCATCCATTGCATTACACTCCCTGACTCGGTCGTTCCATGGACATATGGGTCAGTGTTCATACCATTGTCATTATGAAATCATCAATATGGGACAGAACAGTGGAATTCTTTGGATGGATGCACACAGTGGTCCAGACTCTGTAAATCATGATGTTTAAACTGAGAAGTAATAAAGAGACTCTCTGGCCAGCACAGTGGAGTCAGACCGGCTACGTCCCAATACTCCGGTTTATCTTTCCTCCTCCTCCTCTCCTACAGATCACTAGCTAGATTAACTGGTTAGAATTGGTTATAAAGGTTAATAGCTATAGCCATATAGTCAAAAACCTTTTTAAATCCCTCATGTCAGTTGATATGAATATGGCCGGGACCTTTTCCTGACCAAGTGACCTGACTAGGAAAACCTCCAGGTCTATAACTAAGGTTTGGAGATTTCCCTGGTCTGGTCATGTATAGCTTATCCTAGAAGGAATGGGTATGAGGAAAGGAAGTCATTTAAGAGTATTGAGACACAGCCATATGAGTCACAGTGGCCTGGTCTGTCTGGGTCTTCCAGGCCAGCAGAGGGAGACAAACACACCTTAAGCTCTTTTCATGCTGTTTCAAAGTTTCATGAACTGTTAAAACACACATACACACACAGATGAAACCGGGATCATAGTGGGTTATGGGAGAATCACTGAATCACTGAGGTCTGAAGGAAGAAGAAGCACCTATTTGAATTCAATACAAATCTCAAGCACCACACCCTGTGAAAAATCAATAGCAGGAATCAAATAGAAAGAGTGTAGAAAGTGAGTGAACAAACCAGGGACACACTGCAATTATCAAATGGCTCTAGATCAACAACCAATATATAAGATCTCACATTTTGGTTTCCCATTCAGTTTCTCCCTTTATGCTTCTCCCCGACAGGGTCCTCCTCAATCAATCACTCACACACACACACACACACACACACACGCTCGCGCACAAACACTCACACGACAGTAGAAGAAAATCATTCATTCACACACAAAGGCAAGCTGTTTATCCACTTCAGGTAGTAGTAGTAGTAATAATCTTCATCTTCATCAGCTCCCCAGTTCCTAATAGTAATAATAAATAGTAATAGCATCACTGAACAATACCAGTCAAAGTCTCAGTAATGTCACCGGTGTTGTTGTTGGTCAGCCAGCCCACTAGGGGGAGCCCTCCCTAAGTCTGTGCCTCCGGTAGGGGCAGCCCAGGATTGCAAGGAGTGATCGGAGGAGCAACAAAGCAGTCCCTTGGTTGCCATGGCTGCTGATGCGTGACTGACGCCGCCTCCGTTCCGGTAGGTCCACCCTTCAGGCACACGGACGGAAATGACCTCATCTTGCTCAGGTGCAGGGCCAGCAGTGGGGCCCGTGATTGCGGCGCGGTAGCCGCTAGCCCTCCCGCCAATCGGACGGCCTACGACTACCATCTCCCTAGCCATTGTTGTTGTTGTCCAAACGGGGGAGAGGAGGGAGGGAAGGAGGGGCGTGGGAGACTGGGTGATCCCAGCTGTTAGGCTGCAGAAACAGGGAGGAAGAGGATGAGGCTGGTGTAGGAGAAGACTCCCTGGTGTAGGGACAATGCCCTCTAGCGTCAGGAGACCTGCTATAGTCCATAGGCTCCCCCAGAGAAAATCCTTCCTCCTCTTCCTCTTCCTCTTCCAGAGACACCATGCCCAGAAGCAGCCCTGAATCATCTGACACATCCTCCACCATCCCTCCCTTCTCCTTCCTCCTTTCATCCTCCTCCTCTACCTCCTTTTCCTCCTCTTTCCCCAAGCTCTGCAGGTCGGGGTCCCGGGGGAGGGCGAGGGTTCGCCCCAGCTCTAGGGTGCAGGGGAGGAACTGGCAGCGTCGGGGGGACCCACGGAAGAAGTTTCCCCTTGAGGGGGGAGAGGTGCAGGGGTCAGGCAGTCTTGCTGAGGGTGTCGTAGAGCTTAATGCAGCACCTATTCAGGTCCTGCCGCGGGGTGCCAAGAGGAGGCATCGTTGGAGGAAGCATGTCCGACTGGCTCCGTGACAACCGTTGGTCACCGGGGCGACAGGGGGAACTCCGTCGTCGGTAGGGGCTGATGTGGACGGTGGCGGGTTCTGAGGAGAGATAATTACCCAGAGGGATGACCGTCTTCCTCTCCTCCTCTCCTCTCTCCATCCCCTCCAGCAACACCACTATCTCGGAGAACGAGGGACGTATCTTTGCATTCATCTGAGAAAGAGGGAGAAACAGAGTGAGGGGAGCAGGAATAGTGTAAACAGTGCCTACTTTTTGGAATGTATGGTCATTTTAGGTTGTCAATCTATGTATTTACAGTAAGTATGTACACAGAGTCATGGATGCATGCAATTATTATGTCAGTCTGTCAGTCTGTATCTTACATTGCAGCAGAGGACTGCAAGGTTGAGGAACGGTGTTGGACAGTGTCTGACCAGGTTCTCAAAGGCATCCACGTCTAGCCCAAAGTCCAGCACACACAGAGGATCATCATCATCATCATCATCATCATCTTTTAATGTAGCCGACTAGCTGTCAATCCGTTTGTCTGACTAGGTTTAAAAAAACATACGTGTTGTAGTTCTCCATCGTATCCACTCAATGGTGACATAGACATTGATAGAGTTATACTAATTAAAGTGGAACTGACAGCATTTTAGCAACATTATCTTATTAAAATCTGTTCATATACACCCCCCAGGAAGAATATGACATTTTATTTTTTATCTTTTACATTTTCTGACAAGCGAGCACTTAGATATCGTCATTTTCACGTTTGACATATACTAAGGCATTTGTGACATTTCTATAGCAAAGAGTGGAAAAGCGGCCTTGTGTTTGGACAATTACTAGACACTGCAGTAAATAAAACCTATTAAAAACATCTGTTTCGTCCAGGACAGGAGTCTAGCTATTCCTGTAAATCTACCATGGCTACTAACATGGCCTCCAGTAGTTGATCTAGAAGTGTTGGAGAGACTACAGAAAGATAGGAAGGGTGTTGATCCATCTGGTTTGTTGAATAGACATCTGGATACTGTGTATAATTTTTTTGGGGCCATTTACACAGATGGTTCAAAAGATCCAATGACGTGACGTACTGGGTTAGCATTTGTAGTGCAGGAATGTGGGGTGGCAGTCAGGAAAAGTATTACAGATCATCTGGCTGTATATATGGCAGAGCAGATGGCCATACTGTTGGCCTTGCAGTGGGTGGAGGAAGTCAAGCCAGACAGTAGTTATTTGCTCTGATTCATGTGCAGTGTTAATGAGTCTGCAGTCCTTTAGCTCACGTAGCAGACAAGACCTGCTTTATTAGGTACTACAAACCCATGGCAGGATTAGACAGATGGGTATACAGATAAGATTTAATTGGTTCCCAGCCCATGTGGGGGTGGAGGGGGGAACGAGGCAGTAGATGAACTGGCTAAACAAGCACTTAGTAGTGGGGATGTTGATGTTGACGTTTCAATGAGCAAGGCAGAGGCAAAAAGACTGATATATACAGTGATGGTGCAGAGATGGCAGGAGCAGTGGAATAGAGATAATAAGGGAAGGCATTTATTTCAAGTACAGAGGAAAGTCGGGGAGGGGAGGACAGCAGGAAGGGACAGAAGAGAGGAGGCTATTTTTACAAGATTAAGGGTGGGACACAGCCAGTTGAATAAGACTTTAAATATGATAGGAAAGCATCCAACAGGAAGTGTGATTATTGCCAGGAAACAGAGACCGTGGAGCATGTATTGCTACAGTGTGGGCAGTGTCCCACCATAAGTAAAATTGGAATGTATTTGGAATAAAATAGAATTTGATTTATTCAATGATATTTAAATGGCTAATTTAATCTATGCATCACTATACAAATGTTTATTTTGACATTACGTATGTTGCTATACTATACACTGAGTGCACAAAACATTATATATGAACACCTGGTCTTTCCGTGACATTGACTGACCAGGGGAATCCAGGTGAAAGCTATGATCCCTTTTTGATGTCTCTTGTTAAATCCACTTCAATCAGTGTAGATGAAGAAGAGGATACACATTCAATAATATGTATTAAGCCTTTAGACAATTGAGACATGGATTGTGTATCATTCAGAGCATGAAATGTGTTATATTTTAAGTAAATGAATCACCCATCAACAACCTATTTCTCCCATCAAATCCACCCACACAACATTTTCACCAGAGGTATTTAAACGCTACATACAATGTCAATTTTTGAGTGGATCTGGCAACGTCGCAAAGAAGAAGAATATTCGGTCACGTTACTTCCGAAAGTCAGCAACTCTACTCTCATTGGTCCTAAGGATTTGTTTACGTTTTTGCTAGACGCGACACAGACAGGAAGACATCATAGATGGAAGACAAAAAACGCAGGTGGGACGCCTGAGATTCCACTTCAAACTAGGAAGCGAAATAGAATCCATGGTTCTATATTGTGGTAGGTGGTTTTAGCAACAGCTGTGCTGGACTGTGGTCGACATGGATGATAGTTCAGATGGTGTGGGTGGGGATGATGAAAGTCATGGAACTGGATGGTCTGTGGTGAAAAGGAAAAGGAAACAGAATGGCCCTGTTATAAGCACTGCTGACAGCAGTGGCACTTCTAGTGTTGAGAACATGAAGAGAGTGAAGGTAGTGAAAAATGAGTGGAAAGTTGTAATCGTGTTTGATGCAACCACAGGGTGTCATCTCAAATCAAATGTTATTGGTCACATACACATATTTAGCAGATGTTATTGCGGGTGTAGCGAAATGCTTGTGTTCCTAGCACCAACAGTGCAGTAGTATCTAACAATCCACACACATCTAAAAGTTAAATAATGGAATAAAGAAATATATAAATATTAGATTGAGCCATGTCAGAGTGGCATTGACTAAAATACAGTAGAAAAGAATACAGTATAAACAAATGAGGTGAGTAAAGCAGTATGTAAACATTATTTAAACATTATTAAAGTGGCCAGTGATTCCAAGTCTATGTATATAGGGCAGCAGCCTCTAAGGGGCAGGGTTGCGGAACCGGGTGGAAGCCGGCTACTGATGGCTATTGAACATTCTGATGTCATTGAGATAAACAGCTTCTTTCAGTCTCTCGGTCCCTGCTTTGATGCACCTGTACTGACCTCGCCTTCTGGATGATAGCGGGGTGAAAAGGCCGTGGCTCGGATGGTTGATGTCCTTGATTATCTTTTTGGCCTTCCTGTGACATCTACACACTTTTCGATTAACCAATGCCGTTGAGAAAGAGATAGGTGAAGTCACATTAGCCCAGTTCATTGGTAATGGTAGACTGTTAATATTCTATGCTGGCCTTGTTAAGGGAAAATTCTGAAAATGAAAATCACAAGTCATGTCCCTGGAGCTTTGGCTAAACTGAGGGGTGCCATTTCTGGGGTTCCACTATCTATGTCCATAGAGAAGAGAAGTGAAAGCCTGTCAGTATTATTAATGTTTGAGAAGGTTGTACCTAAGAAAGTACAGATGGGGTTCCTGGCTTTCACTGTTAGAGAGTTTGACCCACCTCCATTAAGGTGTTTTAAATGCCGAAGAATGGGACATGGGGGGGCACACATACAGATGCTAATGATACTTATTCTGCAATGGATTTGCATTCCGATGCAAAACTAGACAGATAGCTAACAACTGAGCCTTTAATAAAACTTCCAAGGCGTGACTTTTATTGAACACGTTTATGTTGTGAAACTGCAAAATACAGAAAATAATATACTTTAGTATTCAATTCACATTGACATACTGTAGCTGTACATTATACATTTCAAGTTGAAGTTGAATAAATACAAAGCAAGTGCCAAGTTACCATGTATCTGACATGACGTCAAACCAGATAGATAATTACCATGAGTAACAACTAGCCAACTCCTTTCATTACCATAATAACGTGCAAACACCTCTGTACAATAACAAAGCATATTACACTAGAAACAGTAACAAACTATAGTATAGTATGTTTTACAATTCGCTTACATGACGCACGAGCAAATTAATACAGCTGACGGCATCCATGAAAGTCAATGCAATTTGCCTGAGTAAATGTAACCAACATTGATAAGTAAGCAATTCTATCAATAACAATTTTATCATCATTAGCAATACGCTTGAATTGAACTTCCAAATATTTTCTGAGACTGAAGCGTGACAAGAAATAGCTACACAGAAAGAACTGTAGCGTTGTTTCTAGCTGCTTGTCTGCGTGCAGAATGACTACTCTACTTCCGGTTTTTGTGCAGTCTTTCTAAGTACCAGAAAGCTCCACTAGGGGGGTGATAAACACCATGGAACACAATGAAAGTCACTCTTAACCACTGTTACGTTCTCCCCTCGGGTGTAGTTCGTCTGAGGAGGAGACGTAAATGCCTGTGCACACAAGGTAAACTAGATGGATGTGGAAGAAATGTGGGGTGTAATGAACTAAAATAACCAGACAGCAACCAGATCTCAAGGTTAGCCCTCGGGGGATGTTTAGTAAGGTACTTAAACAAAATATACAACACCCATAAAGAAACAGTAAGGAAACAACAAATCAATCAAACAAACAAACCAGGGAAGGTAAGAGAAGGGAATATTTGGGAACGGGGTCCAAGTAATGAAAATAAACAAAAGGTCCCTCCTCTTCTACACACCTTATCCTTCCTTTCACACTCTCAACCCTAACCCACTTTCCTACCTGTTTACCAAAAATACAGGGGTGACACCCGCCCGGCTAACCTAGTGTGTAAAACAATGGGTTATCTACGTGTGAATGTACACCCATGGGCAGATCTACCTTTCCCTTCTCCAGGAGCTAGGTAGGGTGGAGTACATCAGGAGGACAGGCTGTAACACAAACAAAGATAAATTAACACAGCCAAACAACAAGTGTCCTCTACCCCCATCTTCGAGCTCACACGGCAAACAGGTATACTCTCGTCAATCAGCTACAGCTGCCAGGACTCCGGACCGAAGCCATGCCCACCATCGTCAGCCGCAACTCAGCACACCTGTAATGCCCAGAACACACAAACACACTACACAGGGAAATGGGGAGAAAGAAAAACACGTCATACGTAACACGCCCCCCGCCCCCCCAAAAAAAGAGTAAACTCTGGGTTTATGATAAGAACCTTACATATACATATATATTTTTTATAATACCAAATACTTACAACACATCCCCCCTAGTTGTCAACGCCTCGTTTTATTATTTTCTGAACTAGGCACTGGACAGAGCATCCGCAACCACGTTTTCTGCACCCTTTATATGCTGAATTTCTAAATCATAACCCTGTATAACCAACGCCCAATGCATAAGACGTTGGTTGTGGTTATACATGCGGCTCAAAAAAGTTAAAGGGTTGTGGTCTGTGTATACCAAAACAGGCAACACACTGGAGCCAACATAAACCTCAAAAAATTGTAGGGCAAACAGCGCCAGTCTCCTGTTCGATAGTGGAATAACGTGACTGACAGCTGTTGAATTTGCGAGAGAAGTAACAAACTGGGTGATCTAGACTATCGTGTTCCTGTAATAGCATCCACCTCCAACTTCAATGTTTTCTGGAAATCAGGGGCAGAAAGAACAGGAGAAGTACCCAATAGTGCTTTTACAGGGTCAAAAGCAGATTGACACTCAGCAGTCCACTCAAAGGACACTGAAGGACTGAGTAACCTAGTCATTGGGGCTACAACAGTTGAGAAATTCCTACAAAATGTACGATAATAACCCGTCATGCCTAAGAATCTGCGTAACTCCCGTTTAGTGGCAGGGGCAGGAAACCGGGTGATAGCGTCCACCTTAGCTGTTACGGTACGCACCTGACCCCGACCCACCTCTTTACCCAAATAGGTAACAGTAGCCTTTCCAAACTCACATTTGGCTAGGTTAAGGGTCAAAGAAGCGCTGGCCAAGCGTGCAAACACAGCCCTCAATGTGCTCATGTGATCAAGCCAGGTAGTCGAATGAACAACCATGTCATCAAGATATGCGGTACAATCAGGAACATCAGCCAATACAATATTTGCCAAACGTTGAAACGTGGCCGGGGCGTTCCTCATTCCAAAAGCCATTACTGTGTACTGGCAGAAACTGTCAGGGGTTACAAAATCAGACACCTCAGAGGCACGAGGGGTTAAAGGCACCTGCCAATAACCTTTTAACAAGTCAAGTTTAGTAACATACGCAGCCGATCCAATAGTGTCTATACAGTCGTCCATGCGAGGTAAAGGGAATGAGTCAGGTATAGTAACATTATTCACTTTTCTGTAGTCAGTGCAAAACCTTTGAGTCCCGTCAGGCTTTGGAATCAGCAGACAGGGGGAACTCCAAGGACTGCCACTGGGGATTGCCATCTCATTTTCCACTAAATAAATTACCTCTTTCTTCATCACTCCCCTCTTGGTTGAATTCACACGATAAGGGTGCTGTTTGATTGGAGCAGCATCACCTACATTTATATCATGTTTCAAAACATTTGTACGACTGGGAACATCCTTAAAGAGACTCGGAAAATCAGTGATTAGTAATTCAATATCAGCCCTCTGCTGATCATTCAAGTGCAACAAATGGGTTGGGAGAGACGCTACCATCTCTGAATTACACAAACGAGCACACTGCTCAGGAGTATTCCCCATCACCAAACTGTCCTCGTCATTTATGCTGACTCCTGGGAGAGTAACCATGCTCACAGAAGCAACAGAGGATACAACAGGATTTTCACTGGTAATGGGAGATTCGATACCACCTCTAACATGATAGGCTTTAATCATGTTAATGTGACATAGCCGAAATGGGCGTCTACGGTCTGGCGTTTTGATAACATAATCAGTATCACTGAGTTTTCGCTCCACCACATATGGGCCAGAGAAACTGGAAGAGAGACACGAGCCGGGTACCGGCAACAACACCAAGACTTGGTCACCTGGTTGAAAAGAACAAGACACAGTTTTTACATCAAAGTGACGTTTCATTTTCTTTGGTGTGGAAGACAGATTTTCTCTGGCTACAGCATATGCATCATGCAACCGCTCCCGGACTTGACTAACATAGTCTACTACATTAGTAGAGGACCCAACTGAATCATCAGCCATAATTTGTTATTTCAGTACCTTTAGAGGCCCTCTCACTGTGTGACTAAAGATTAGCTCAGCTGGGCTAAACCCAAGAGACTCTTGTACGGTCTCCCGAATAGCAAACAGCACGTACGGCACCCCCTCATCCCAATCTTTTTCTGTGTCCATACAGTATTTACGCAACATGGCTTTTAGCGTCTGATGCCAACGTTCCAGTGCACCCTGACTCTCCGGGTGGTAAGCGCTAGGCATTTGATGGGACACTGACAAGGACTTCAACACACTTCCAAACAATCTCGATGTAAAATTAGTGCCTTGATCCGTCTGTACAATTTTTGGAAATCCAAAGAGAAATACTTAATCAGCGCCTTCACAATTGCCTTACTTGTGATTTTACACATAGGAATCGCCTCTGGGTACCTTGTAGCAGTGCACATTATTGTTAACAAGAATTGATTACCCGACTTAGTCCTGGGTAATGGACCAACACAATCAATTATTACTTTCTCAAACGGCTCTCCCATGACTGGAATCGGGCAGAGAGGAGCCGGGGAAATTACCTGGTTAGGCTTCCCCACCACTTGGCACGTACTACATGTACGGCAATAGCGAGCCACATCCCGTTTCATTCCCGGCCAGAAGAAATGACGGATGATTCGATCGTAGGTTTTAGTCACCCCTAGATTACCAGACCAAGGAATATCATGAGCTAGGGACAACACCTTCGTCTGAAACGTGGCAGGAACTACAATCTGGAAAACGGAACTCCAATCATTTTCTAGGTCAGCCCGGGGAGTCCATTTTCTCATCAAAAGACCGTTCTCAAGGAAATATTTCACACCTTTCCTTTTTGCCTCATTCAAAGGTAATATGGAGGAAAAACATTTGGCCAAGCCCACATCCTCTTTCTGGGCAGCTATTAGCTTCTCCCGCGTAACTGGCAACCTTAAATAGTCCACAGAGGAAGCCATTGTTTTGTCTTTAGTACCATCGTCAGGGACGGCCTGTTCAATAGGGCGATATGGGCGACGCACTGCCAAACGGGAAAAGGAAGGGATTTTTTTTCTAATCAATTATATCACGGCAACAGTAGTTATCAGTGTTCTAATCTGATCTGACTGCCACTAAATGTCAAATCAGGCTAAAGTCGTGCTTCAAATGGCCCCGCCCGTTTTTGGGGCGATTTCAGTCAGGTTGAAAATCGCCCAGAAGTCTCTCATAGCCTGTCATGTAAAATCTATTTTTTTCAAATTTCAAAGCTTTCAATACAATCTCTATGGGCTTCTGTGGGCTTGCACTTACGCGCTTTCGTCATACGTGACGTAACCATGAACGTAACTAAGAAAATAGCGGCTAGCAGCGTCTCTGTTGCGACCTGCAGTGTGGCGTTATTTTATGTTTTTAATTTGTACACTTAGTTTACAAACATTCTGCCAACCATGGATTTCCAGTGGTGGGTTTTGGACTGATCTTGTTGATCGTGTACATACCCGCTACGAACGGACTAAATAATGAAAACGCTGCTGGCAGCGGAATCCAATACAGCTGGGAGACTTGGCTGGATGACAGAGTCCCGGACAGAGAAGTGGAGCCGGCCGGTCTGACAGTCACAGGGAAAATCGATCCTGGTAAGAGAGCGACTCTGTACCCCCGACATTGAACTGCTTTCTGTGTCACTGCGACCTTACTATCTGCCCCGTGAGTTCCCCCAATTGTTTGTTACCGTTGTGTACTGTTGATAATCACAAGTTTACTGGAGAACTGAGACCAAGTAGAGACTTTGGACAGGGTGGATATGGTATAATAAAGGCAGTTTATTCAGAGGTAAAGATATCTGGAATCGCGTGCACGGACTCGTTCGTCAAACTCTTAGGGAGCTATCTGAAGAGAGCCCCGAAAACATTGTGTGCAGACATTTTATACAATAAATGATGTAGGTTGAATCTAGTAGTTCTGATCTTCTGATTGGTCCTGATGAGTTGGGCGAGGTCCCCTCCACTGTTGCATTGGCTCTGAGTCGGGTTCTCTGTCTTCAAATGTTCAGCCTAAAGAGAGGGGATTTTTGTGTGTGTGTGTGTGTGTTTAACAGTGATGATGTGTGTGTGTGTGTGTGTTATCAGTGATGATGTGTGTGTGTGTGTGTGTGTGTGTGTGTGTGTGTGTGTGTGTGTGTCCTCAGAGCAAGAACTCGTGAGTTGGAAGAACTGAGAGACCTATGGCGTGGGTGTTGTCCTTGGCCACCTGCTGACAAGGCTGACAAGATAGGACTCTTTTGTCCATTGTTATAGGATAGGAACAGCATTGATTGAAAACAAACGCCCAACACAAAATGGGTCATGCACAAGATTTTAGTCAGACCAAGCTATAACATTATATATTTACTACGACAGTACATTCAACCAAAAGCTAATATAACAAAGGCATCAGAGATTATTTATAATCTGTCACAGAAACTGGAATCCATCTCCCCAGATCAGTCAATAAATGCTTCTGGTATTGACTTATATGATGCCCCTGTCTTCATGTTGTTGCTGGACATATCTTTTTTTAAATGTGTGTAGGTCACCTAAATCCTCAGAAAAATTGCCCCTCCTGAGAATTTTTTCAGGAGCCGCCACTGACCATCGTCATGATCAGAACTCACTGGGAACACAGGAGTAGAACACTGGATATCTTCCCCAGTCAAAATAGGTGCAAGCACAGAGTCAGCTAAGTCTACCGTGGTACCTAAGCGATGCGACTGCGCACGCGTAATGGCACACACTGGAAATGCTTCGGGAAATGTAGTGGCCAAAACATCACCACTTGACTGAGCATCAGGCTTGTCTAGCACTACTAACACAGGCACCACTTTGCCTCCTGCTAGATCGTTACCCATGATTAGAGCAACCCCATTTACGGGAAGCTCGGACTGTACACCGATTCTGAAACATCCACTCACTAGATCAGAAGTCAAATGGACAGTATGTAACGGAACAGGCACACAACCCATTTCGATCCCCCTTAATAATACACTAGAGCCATAATAAGACTCCTCTGACCAAGGCAGAACACTTGAGAGAATTACCGACTGAGCCGCACCAGTATCTCTCAATATCAAAACTGGCTTTTGTTCTCCAGTATCACCTGTCAGTGAAACAAAGCCTTTAAATATGAACGGGTCGTATGTGGGATCGGGACGACTTAGTACAACCCCGGGACTCTCCTTTACAGAGCTCTTAGAGTTTACCTTAATCAAAGCCACACTTTTATGGGGTTTAGGGGTTGAAGGTGGTGACTTGCGTTTTAGAGACATACATCCCGAAATTACGTGTCCGACTTTATGACAGTAAAAACATGCGCGTTCCTCCTTTGGATTCAGCCGTGTACTTCCTGAGTAACGGTGGGAATTGTAGACAGGAGAAGATACAACCGGTCTATTTTCACTACGGTGTGTGGGAAACACAGTTTTATGTGTTAACACAAATCCATCTGCCAGCACTGCAGCTTCAGATAACTTTAACACTTTCTGTTCATTAATGTATACAACCAACCGTTCTGGGAGGCTGTTTTAAAATTCTTCCAATAACATTAATTCACGAAGACCTTCAAAGTCATTGATTTTACTCGCTGAGCACCATTTGTCAAAGAGAGACTCCTTCTCTCTAGCGAATTTGACAAAAGTTTTTATAGAGGATTTGGAGTGCTTGGAGTGCTTTCTAAACTTTTGTCTATAAGCCTCCGGCACCAGCTCATACCCATGGAGCACAGTAGCCTTAACAATGTCGTAATTAAGACTATCAGCGAGAGAGAGAGTACCCATCACCTCCTGTGCTTTACCGGACAATTTACACTGCAGTAACAGCGGCCACACATCCCTAGGCCAATTCAAAGCCACTGCTATGCGTTCAAATGCACCAAAGTAAGAGTCAACCTCAGACTCACTGAATTGTGGAACTAAAGTAATATGCCGGCTAATGTCAAAGGTAGAGGCAGATCCTGGGGTGGAAAACTCACTATTGCAAACGGCAGGGACAGCGGCCAGCCTCGCCATTTCTGCCTCTAATTCCAATTTGCGCATTTCGAAGTCCATCTGCCTTATCTTAACATCTGCTTCCATCTCCAGTCGGCGCGTCTCCAATTTGAGATGTAAATCATCCTTTCGGATTTGTGCTCTCTCTTCTGCCTCCAGCTGCAAGTGTACAGCCGTAGGCATAGGAGAGAGAGGGTCAAATCGAGGCAAGGTGGCCGGGGCCTTATACTCGACCTCATCGTCGGGCCTATACGGGGCACCCAGAGCATCCACCTCTCCAACCGCAGGCCGAGGCAAAACCAACACCTGCTGTTCAATCAGCGCCGCTAACACCAATGCCCTTACCTCCGCCTTAACAAAACCCCTTGGCACGGAGATATCTAAATGGTCTGCCAAAGCTTCTAAATCCACTCTCCTACAATTCTCAAAATCCTCCCACGTAGGGTTATCCAAGAAAACCTTCAGGTTAAAAGGTGGCCATTTTCTACATCCACCACCTAAGTACAACATCCAACACAGAACTAAACACTACACCCAACACAACATCCACACAATCCACATCAACTACCAAATTGTGCGGGCACAAGCTGGATCAAAGAGATCCCGGACAAAGCCCCATGTTACGTTCTCCCCTCGGGTGTAGTTCGTCTGAGGAGACGTAAATGCCTGGGCCTGCACACACAAGGTAAACTAGATGGATGGGGAAGAAATGTAGGGTGTAATGAACTAAAATAACCAGACAACAACCAGATCTCAAGGTTAGCCCTCGGGGGACGTTTAGTAATGTACTTAAACAAAATATACAACACCCATAAAGAAACAGTAAGGAAACAACAAATCAAACAAACAAACCAGGGAAGGTAAGAGAAGGGAATATTTGGGAACGGGGTCCAAGTAATGAAAATAAACAAAAGGTCCCTCCTCTTCTACACACCTTATCCTTCCTATCACACTCTCAACCCTAACCCACTTTCCTACCTGTTTACCAAAAATACAGGGGTGACACCCGCCCGGCTAACCTAGTGTGTAAAACAATGGGTTATCTACGTGTGAATGTACACCCATGGGCAGATCTACCTTTCCCTTCTCCAGGAGCTAGGTAGGGTGGAGTACATCAGGAGGACAGGCTGGAACACAAACAAAGATAAATGAACACAACCAATACCCAAACAGCCAAACAACAAGTGGCCTCTACCCCCATCTTCGAGCTCACACGGCAAACAGGTATACTCTCGTCAATCAGCTACAGCTGACAGGACTCCGGACCGAAGCCACGCCCACCATCGTCAGCCGCAACTCAGTAATGCCCAGAACACACAAACACACTACACAGGGAAATGGGGAGAAAGAAAAACACGTCACACGTAACAACCACTATAATAAACAATCTGTTACCTTCTAACAGGATGGCAGCACAGTACTATTGTGGGAGATATGATGGAAACACGAGCATTAGTTTTTCTTAACGATGGATGTGGTACAATAGTTTATGTTGTTAGAAGGGTTACATCCTGCCTGGACCTCACACTGGCTTCTAACCCTATTGCATCTAAGTGGGAATGGAATGGAATGATTTTACTGTTGGAAGTGTTCATTTCCCGATTTTGTGTAACATGAACTTTGATGTTACTATTCCAGATAGGGTTACCATTCAGAAGATGGTGCTTTCATAAAGCAGACTGGGAAAAGTTTGGTGATCATTGCTTAAAGTTTGTTGGCCAGTTGTCTTTAGAGACGCCGGTTGATGTGCTGTATGTGTTGCCTCTGTGACCTCTCTGATTTTGAGTGCTGCGAATGTATCAATGAGTGAAGAGGGTAAGAAAAGGAAAGTGGTTCCTTGGTGGACTTAAGAGTGCACTGGGCTGTTCCAGAAAGAAAGAGTGCTTACAGAGTGTGGAGTAGGAATATGACTCCTGAGAATCTATTGATTTTCCAAAGGAAGAGAGCTTTAGTATGTAGGGTCATTAAGTCTGTCAAGACAAATGCATGGACACAGTTCTGCTCTACACTAGGCAGGGGTACTGAGCTGGGGGATGTATGGTCTATGTTGAAGAAGATCAGCAACTTTCTTCTTCGAGATTAACAAACAACAAGACTTTGCCACTGACAATTTAAAAGCCCAGTCAATCGACGGTCTTTCAACATCCACTGTAGCTTTTAGATTTGATCACATGAGAGACGTTCCTTCCCCTCTTCCAAACAGCTCCATCATCAGCATATAGGGAAGCCCCAATACCCCTACCTACATTCAAAAACACAAAGATGAATGCGATGCTTACAAGTTTATTCATTCACAAAACGGTCAGCTAATGCTAGCGAGCTAGCTTAGTTGTCTAAATTGTAATAGCTAGTTAGCTACAAATACAGTAGCTAGCAAGATGGGTAACATTAGGTCAGATTTAAGGTGTTTAACAGGGGAAAGAGTGTTAGCAGTGGTTTTATATATTTTGGACAAGTTTACTTAGTTACTTGGCTTTATCTGTTTTGCAGAGATAAGCAGTGTCTAGCAAAGTCAAGATCAGAGCTCCAGCAAGCGTTTTGAGACATAGTTAGCTAGCTTAACAAAGAAAAAAATTTATAAAAAAATATAAAAACAGCACATCACACCCAGGACATTTCCTTAATCCCACCTGTCCTGTCAGAAGTCAAGATGGAGCTACCAGCATGTTGCTTATTACCTATTCGATACTTCGACATGAGCACAATGGGACAGTATGAGAGCCTCTACACCATACCAGCAGGGGTTCAGGCAGTATTGGACAAAATTAATACTATTTTTGAGATGTTCTGCAAAGGTATGTCATTGTCACATTGCGATGCTTTACATGAAGAAATATCTGCCTATCATTAAACCATGGTCACATTAATGGTAACCTACGATTCAAAAGTTCACCCTTTAAATATATTACCAATGATAAATATCTTTATGATACACTTTCAATGGTCTGAAATCAAGTACACTGTATGCACACTTGCTGTAAATCCAACCAGGATAGGAAGATGAGAGATAAGTCTGTGTGTTTCAAGTTAAGATGTTGCTTTATTACTGTGGTCATCAGTCATTACATGTCGGAGAGTACTGTAGTGGCGTCAGGTTTTTCAGTGTTGGAGGGATCTGCTCATTAAAATGTGCATTATATGGAGACTTGATGGCTTTATATCCATACAATTACTTAAAGAATGCACCGTTGCTACTTCTCTTTCCATACACACCACCCAAAGGTACCTGGAGGCCAGTGTTCGTAACCACTGAAGCAATTAGTATTGAAGAATACATAGTGAATCCATTAAATCTTGTTTCCAAAGGATGAACCCCTGTTTCCAAGGAGAAGAGATGAGAGACGAGGCAGGAGGAGAGCAGAGAGGAGGTCGAGAGCACAGAAGAGATGCAGAGAGAGGAGGGGTCGGAAATCGCAGTGGCAGGACAGGAGGTTAAGGAAGAGAGGTCAAGAGAGGACCAGAGGGCCTCCAAGTAAGAAATACACTATGTACTTTGAGACTGAAAGTAAAAATTGTGTTCAAGTGCCCAAAAACATTTGTAGAAAAGCATTTGGCAAGTCATTTGTTAAAAGGGGTCTAATTTTAGAAGATCAGCCAGTGTGCTGTTAAAGCCAATTTTTCAATTATCCTGCCTTCTACCTTAGAGGTTTTCACTCCCACTGTAAAATTGTATTGGTAGAAATGGTTTGCTGACTCTTTGAAGTTCTGCTTTTAGTGGCCGGTGTAGTGGTTGTTTCAACTGTGGCTGACAAGTGAAGGTTAGAGTGTAGCTTTCTTATATGATAAATCTAATGGTTTGAAGTATTGAACTGGAGTGAATGAGTTCATAACTAAGGGAAAAGGCTTCACTAATTCAGACTGGCATTTCTATCTGTATTGAGTGGCGTTGTACAAAATGTATTCATAAGCAGTTGAACGTTTATTGCTTTTATCTTCAGACCAATGGAAAAAACTGAATTGGTGAAGTGAAACAACAGTAAAAACCATTGCATAGAGTGAAACGGTGTGATGGATCTTGCCAAGAGTGTGCAAAGCTGTCATCAAGGCAAAAGCTGGTTATTTGAAGAATCTCAAATATAAAATATATTTTGATTTGTTTAACACTTTTTTGGTTACTACATGATTCCATATGTGTTATTTCATAGTTTTGATATCTTCAATATTATTCTACAATGTAGAAAATAGTAAAAAGAAAGAAAAACCCTTGAATGAGTAGGTGTTCTAAAACTTTTGAACAGTAGTGTACAAAAATATAAATGCAACATGTAAAGTGTTGGTCCCATGATTTCATGAGCTGAAATAAAAGATTCCAGAAATGTTCCACACGCACAAAAAGCGTATTTCTCTCAAATGTTGTGCACAAATTTGTTCACATCCCTGTTAGTGAGCATTTCTCATTTGCCAAGATAATCCATCCACCTGGCAGGTGTGGCATATAAAGAAGCGGATTAAACAGCTTCTTTAAAAAACTGCATTGTTGGTTAAAGGCATGTAAGTAAGCATTTCACTGTAATGTCTACTGTCACGGTCGTCTTGTAGCGAAGTAGACCAAGGCGCAGCGTGTGAAACAAACATGACTTTATTTAATTAAAGTATCTAAATGCAAAACAATAAACGACTCGTGAAGTCCACGGTGACAAAGACCGACAAGGAACAAAAACCCACAACACCCAAGGGAAAACATACAGTTTAAATATGGGTCCCAATCAGAGACAACCAGCCGACAGCTGACACTCGTTGCCTCTGATTGGGAGTCACACAGGCAAACATAGACATAGAACAACTTAGAATACCCAACATAGAAAATGAACACATAGAATGCACACACCCTGGCTCAACATAAAGAGTCCCAGAACCAGGGTGTGACAGTACCCCCCCCCTAAAGGTGCGGACTGCGACCGCGCCTCAACTAAACAAAACAGGGGAGGGCTAGGCGGGCCTACCTCCTCGGTGGCGGTTCTGGCTCCGGCCTTGACCACCACCCTACAATACACCCCCCAATGCGCCCCTGGTCCAGTCTGTCGACTCGCACCCCTGGCCTGGTGCGTGGAGGAGGAACGGGCCTTACCAGGCTGACGACGCGCACCCCTGGCTTGGTGCGTGGAAGAGAGACGGGCCGGACCGGGCTGGTGACACGCACCGTAGGTTTGGTGCGAGTGGCAGAAACAGGCCGGGTCGGGCTGGCGACGCGCACCGTAGACTTGGTGCGGGTGGCAGGAACAGGCCGGGTCGGGCTGGCGACGCGCACCGTAGACTTGGTGCGGGTGGCAGGAACAGGCCGGGTCGGGCTGGCGACGCACACCGTAGACTTGGTGCGGGTGTCAGGAACAGGCCGGACCGGGCTGGCGACGCGCACCGTAGGTTTAGTGCGTGGAGCAGGGACAGGCCGGGCTGGGCTGTCGACGCACACCGTAGGCCTGGTGCGTGGAGCAGGGACAGGCCGGGCTGGGCTGTCGACGCACACCGTAGGCTTGGTGCGTGGAGCAGGGACAGGCCGGACCGGGCTGGCGACGCACACCGTAGGCTTGGTGCGTGGAGCAGGGACAGGCCGGACTGGGCTGGCGACGCACACCGTAGGCTTGGTGCGTGGAGCAGGGACAGGCCGAACCGGGCTGTGGAGACGGATAGGAGGCCTGGAGTGAATAGCGGCCACCACCCGTCCTGGCTGAATGCCTACCCTCACACACTCTGTGTGAGGCATCCGCACAGGACGTACAGGGCGGTGTACCCCTGGCCTGGTGGCCTTCTGAAACCGCCCCCTTTTCTCCTCCGTCAGCCCCGTCGTCCATGCCGTGTGCCCCCCCCTAAACATTTTCTGGGGTTGCCTCACGACCGTCCGACGATGACCCTGATCACGCCGTAGCTCCTCTCTACGGCGCGCCTCCACCGTCTCACTCCATGGCCGGCGATCCATCCCGGCCAGGATTTCCTCCCAGGTCCAGGACCCCTGCCCGTCCAAGATCTGCTCCCACGTCCAGGCTGCCTGCTCCTGGACACGCTGCTTGGTCTTGGTATGGTGGGTTTTTCTGTCACGGTCGTCTTGTAGCGAAGTAGACCAAGGCGCAGCGTGTGAAACAAACATGACTTTATTTAATTAAAGTATCTAAATGCAAAACAATAAACGACTCGTGAAGTCCACGGTGACAAAGACCGACAAGGAACAAAAACCCACAACACCCAAGGGAAAACATACAGTTTAAATATGGCTCCCAATCAGAGACAACCAGCCGACAGCTGACACTCGTTGCCTCTGATTGGGAGTCACACAGGCAAACATAGACATAGAACAACTTAGAATACCCAACATAGAAAATGAACACATAGAATGCACACACCCTGGCTCAACATAAAGAGTCCCAGAACCAGGGTGTGACATCTACACCTGTTGTATTCGGCGCATGTGTCAAATAAAATGTGATTTCATTTCATTTCATTGCTCAGGTGCACCTTGTGCTGCGGACAATAAAAAGCCACTCTAAAATGTGCAGTTTTGTCACACAACGCAATGCCACAGATGTCTCAAGTTAAGGGGAGCATGCAATTGGCATGCTGACTGCAGGAATGTCCACCAGAGCTGTTGCCAGATAATTTTATGTTCATTTCTTTACCATATGTAGAGAATTTGGCAGTACTTCCAACCGACCTCACAAACGCAGACCACATGTAACCACGCCAGCCCAGGACCTTCATAATAATAATAATCATAATTCATCATAATGCCTATATCATAATGCCTACATCATAATGCCTACATCATAATGCCTATATCATAATGCCTACATCATAATGCCTACATCATAATGCCTACATCATAATGCCTATATCATAACATCTACACCATAATGCCTACATCATAATGCCTACATAATAACACCTACATCATAACGCCTATACCATAACGCCTACACCATAACGCCTACATCATGATGCCTACATCATAATGCCTACACCATAATGCCTACATCATAACGTCTACACCATAATGCCTACATCATAATGCCTACACCATAATGCCTACATCATAATGCCTACACCATAATGACTACATCAAACGTGATCTGCATGCATTATCCGAGACAGCACATATACATCTCTCCGACAAGTAATACGACAAAAAAACAGAAAACTTGAGCGTGCATAGCTATTTTCCAAAAGTTATACAGATATTCAACTTCGTCATACTTCCTTTTTGAATGTCTATTTGGAAAGAACACCCATTTGTAATATCAAAACACGCAACAAGAATGTGGTTCAGGCTTGTCTTGTAATAGTAACTTTATAGATGTCCTTACTGTTGCCTGCCTGCTGAGTTGGGTATCTAGAGTCATGTCTAAATGTGGAGATTACGTTTTATAGCAATATGGGGAGTATGCCTCGTTGTACTTCATATGACGTGTTGGTCACCCTTATCATGAAGGTTTTTGCTTTCTAGTCAGTCAGGTGATTTCTTGTCAAACCTGCAATCCTGGGTTGAGTTCCTGTACTGACTACATTGCTGACTCACACCAGATCTTAAAATGCCTCGATAGGTATTTAATATATCAGCTAACCACATCATAATAACGCATCCATTAGTTGATGCAATGCAACTCCTGCCTACTCTGACAAGAACTCGACCATGCTCTCCACTTCATCAATCAATCAATCATGGTCGCGTTCAAGTGGATGATTTTTGTCAAATCGGCCTTCCAAAATGCGTTGCATGATTGGGATAAAATCGTCAAAAATTGTGCCTTCATGAAGACTGCCTAAATTTAAAAAAAGACGTGATCATAGGTAATGAAGTTTTGACTGTAGTCACAGATTATCCATTATATTGACCAGATACTCCAGCGGCCACTCCAACAATGGAAATACATTTCTTCAAAAATAGAAGGTAGTCAGCAGGTGGCAAGATCAGGTGGGACCAATCTAGCCAATGAGAGGACAGATACACGTGTGAACAACAAACACAAAGTTTTTTTTTTCTCAAAGTTGCCAGGATGTCACGTGTCCTACTTATATCAGTGCACTCCTAACAACCTTACAAATGTATATTCAATCAAGTAAGCCACACATACAGGGCTTGCGAAAGTATTCACCCCCTTGGCATTTTTCCTATTTTGTTGCCTTACAACCTGGAATTAGAATAGATTTTTGGGGGGGTTGTATCATTTGATTTACACAACATGCCTACCACTTTGAAGATGCAAAATATTTTTTCTTGTGAAACAAACAACAAATAACACAAAAAAAAACAGAAAGATTGAGCGTGCATAACTGTTCACCCCCCACCCCCAAAGTCAATACTTTGTAGTGCCACCTTTTGCAGTAATTACAGCTGCAAGTCTCTTTGGGTATGTCTCTTAAAGCTTGGCTCATCTAGCCGTTGGGATTTTTGCCCCTTCTTCGAGGCAAAACTGCTCCAGCTCCTTCAAATTGGATGGGTTCCGCTGGTGTACAGCAATCTTTAAGTCATACCACAGATTCTCAATTGGATTGAGGTCTGGGCTTTGACTAGGCCATTCCAAGACATTTAAATATTTCCCCTTAAACCACTCGAGTGTTGCTTTAGCAGTATGCTTAGGGTCATCGTCCTGCTGGAAATTGAACCTCCGTCCCTGTCTCAAATCTCTGTAAGACTGAAACAGGTTTCCCTCAACAATTTCCCTGTATTTAGCGTCATCCATCATTCCTTCAATTCTGACCAGTTTCCCAGTCCCTGCCAATGAAAAACATTCCCAGAGCATGATGGTGCCACCACCATGCTTCACTGTGGGGATGGTGTTCTCGGGGTGATGAGAGGTGTTGGGTTTGCGCCAGACATAGCATTTTCCTTGATGGCCAGAAAGCTCAATTTTAGTCTTATCTGACCAGAGTACCTTCTTCCATATGTTTGGGGAGTCTCCCACATGCCTTTTGGCGAACACCAAACGTGTTTTCTTATTTTTTTCTTTAAGCAATGGCTTTTTTCTGGCCACTCTTCCGTAAAGCCCAGCTCTGTGGAGTGTACGGCTTAAAGTGGTCCTATGGACAGATACTCCAATCTCCGCTGTGGAGCTTTGCAGCTCCTTCAGGGTTATCTTTGGTCTCATCTTTGGTCTCGTTGTTGCCTCTCTGATTAATGCCCTCCTTGCCTGGTCCGTGAGTTTTGGTGTGCGGCCCTCTCTTCGCAGGTTTGTTGTGGTGCCATATTCTTTCAATTTTTTAATAATGGATTTAATGGTGCTCCGTGGGATGTTCAAAGTTTCAGATATTTTTTTTAACCCAACCCTGATCTGTACTTCTCCACAACTTTGTCCCTGACCTGTTTGGAGAGCTCCTTGGTCTTCATGGTGCCGCTTGCTCGGTGGTGCCCCTTGCTTAGTGGTGTTGCAGACTCTGGGGCTTTTCAGAACAGGTGTATATATAGTGAGATCATGTGACAGATCATGTGATACTTAGATTCCACACAGGTGGACTTTATTTAACTAATTATGTGACTTCTGAAGGTAATTGGTTGCACCAGATCTTATTTAGGGGCTTCATAGCAAAGGGGGTGAATACATATGCACGCACCACTTTTCCGTTATTAGAATTTCTTGAAACAAGTTATTTTTTTAATTTCACCAATTTGGTCTAATTTGTGTATGTCCATTTGATGAAATCCAAACAAAAATTGATTAAAATTTCAGGTTGTAATGCAACAAAATAGGAAAACGCCAAGGGTGATGAATACATTTGCAAGGCACTGTAGCAAATAAGCAATTACATTTTTTCATGACCAAATTCAACTCTCTTTCATTGACCTCCAGTCAAAGATTCATCGCTTGGTGAGTGAAAAAAACTCAAAAAATGCCACCTGTTATTCCTCTGGTTTCACCATTTCCTCGCTGCTGCAGTCCACTGCAAGTTTGTCCAGTTGCTCTTCATCAACTGCATCTTGCAGCCAGCGCCTGCATTGAGGGAGGCTTCAATCATTAGCATTTTTGTTCGACCCACACAAATGTGACCTAAGAATTTACTCAAACAGGAAGCAACGTTGCCATCATTCATGTATACAGTGGATATGTACATATGAATGTGATATTTGAGGCTCTCTCACCAATTGATAGTACACTGTACACACATACAGTATATTTACAGTTTGAGTTGTGATACACATGGAGATGTTTATTTCTACGTTACAAAGAAAACTTGTATAAAGAATGGCAACACTGCCATGTTGACACATTAGTGTCGGCTGTCGCAGATGCACCTCCCTGACTTTACTCCTCGACTTTCATCTGCAGTCGGTTGCTTCAGCCTTACCACTCAAACAAGCCCATTAGAGAGGGCCATGTAGAATAGACTAGTAAAACCTATCTACAGAAAGTTGCAGAGCTGTAAAATACAGTGGACTGGTCCATATTGGTGTGAGACTTACTTAATTGACACAGCACAGGCTCAAATACATCATATACATGTTTTTATCTATACAATTCTAGAGTATCAAATACAAAAATATAAAAATTCCACATGTGAATGAAATTCTCTTTTCACCATTTGGATCCTTTCCAAATATTGTTTCAAACAGAGGGTGAATGATATTACATGAAGGATTACAATATATTGTTCAAATCCGAGGAGGCTGGTTGGAGGAGCTAGAGGAGGACGTCTCATTGTAATGGTTGGGATGGAATCAATGGAATGGTACCAAAAACATCAAACACATGGAATCAGTGGTAACACTTTACTTGACACGGTCATAATCATGTCATAATATGTCATAACAGCTGACATAACTTGTCATAACCTGTCAAAATATAGTCATAACACTGTCATGTCCCATATATTTACACCTGTTGTGACATATATTTCGTTATTGTATGGCTGGTTATGACACCTACAGAAGAGTGTCAAAACCTACATTTATTCAAATTATTGTTTTTCCCTGCCAAGAAGTTTCCTTTTGTTTGAACGTTTATTTCTTAAATCCTTTGTTGTTGTTGTAATACATTCTTAACAGTCATGTTTTTTTCCTAATATTTTAAATAACTTTCATGAAGCTTTATGACCATTCGGTGTCACTTTACTTGGACTAAGTAACTACACTTCATAACAGTGTCAAGAAGCATTATGACCATCCTGTGTCACTAGACATACAATTCTAGATACCCAAAGCAACAGGCAGGCAAAGGTAAGGATGTCTTTAAAGTTACTATTACAAGACACAAGCCTGAACCACGTTCTTGTTGCATGTTTTTATATAACAAATGGGGGTTATTTCCAAATTTACTTTCATTAAGCTTTATGACCATTCTGTGTCACTTTACTTGGACTAAGAAAATACACTTTATGACAGTGTAAAGAAGCATTAAGACAATCATAATCGTTTAAGCCAGATAGGCCTGTTTCAACACCAAATATAGGAGAAAATCACTCCAAGGCTGAAGCTGAAAACATGATTTACAAGAAATCCCCTGACTGAACAGAAAGGATCTCAATGACCTACGTTTTATCATGCAGAGGAGAGCATGGTCGAGTTCCTGTCCGAAAAGATGCGAAGGCATTGCATTGCATCAACCAATGGTTGCGTGCCACATCATCCAGATGGCAGTATCACATAAAAATAATAATAATATGCCATTTAGCAGACGCTTTTATCCAAAGCAACTTACAGTCATGCGTGCATAAATTTTTGTGTATGGGTGGTCCCGGGGATCGAACCCACTACCTTGGCGTTACAAGCGCCGTGCTCTACCAGCTGAGCTACAGAGGACCACATGATGTGGTTAGCTGATATATTAAAAACCTATCCATGCATTCTAAGAGCTGACGTTAGTCAGCATGCGTCAGCAATGTAGTCAGGGCATTAAGGGTGACCAATCACGTCTTGCAGTCCAGCTAGGCATACGCCCCATATTGCTATAAAACGGCGGCTGCATCTCCACTTGTAAACAAAGGATTTGATACCCAACTCAGCAGGCAGGCAAAGGTAAGGACGTCTATAAAGTATGACAAAGTTTAATATCTCTGAAACCTTTGGAAAGACTGCAAATGTAATTTATTTTATACAAAGCCTTCTTTAATATGTTTATTGTAACGAGAGTAATTAATGGATATGTGTCATTTGTAAATAAAGGCATTATGGTGTAGGCATTATGATGTAGTCATTATGATGTAGTCATTGTGATGTAGGCATTATGATGTAAACATTATGGTGTAGGCATTATGATGTAGGCATAGTGATGTAGTCATTATGATGTAGGCATTATGGAGTAGGAATTATGATGTAGTCATTATGATGTAGGCATTATGATGTAAACATTATGATGTAGGCATTATGATGTAGGCATTATGATGTAGGTGTTATGATGTAGGCATTATGGTGTAGGCATTATGATATAGGCATTATGATGTAGGCATTATGATGTAGTCGTTATGATGTAGGCATAATGCTGTATGCATTATTATATGGGCGTTTTGATGTAGGCGTTATGATATAGGCATTATGATGTAGGCATTATGATATAGAAGTTATGATGTAGGCGTTATGATTCAGGCATTATGATGTAGCCATTATGATACTGGCATTATGATGTAGTCGTTATGATGTAGGTGTTATGATGTAGGCGTTATGATGTAGGCATTATGATGTAGGCATTATGATGTAGGCGTTATGATGTAGGCATAATGGTGTAGGCATTATGATGTAGGCATTATGATGTAGGCGTTATGATGTAGGAGTTATGATGTAGGCATTATGGTGTAGGTGTTATGATGTAGGCGTTATAATGTAGGCGTTATGATGTAGGTATTATGATTTAGGCATTATGGTGTAGGCATTATGATGTAGGCATTATGATGTAGTCGTTATGATGTAGGCGTTATGATGTAGTCGTTATGATGTAGGAATTATGATGTAGGCTTTATGATGTAGGCTTTATGATGTAGGCATTATGATGTAGACATTATGATGTAGGCGTTATGATGTAGGCATTATGATGTAGGCATTATGGTGTAGGCATTATGATGTAGGCGTTATGATGTAGTCGTTATGATGTAGACATTATGATATAGGGGTTATGATGTAGGCGTTATGATACTGGCATTATGATATAGGAGTTATGATGTAGGAATTATGATGTAAACATTATGATACAGGCATTATAATGCAGGCATTATACTGTAAGCATTATGCACATTCCTAAAACATTACTAATATGGACTTAAATACTTAATACACATTCTGCGCTTAATTTTAATGCCTGCACTATAAAAGTAGCATCCTTAATTGAAAGAATAACAAAGCATCCTCCCTACCCGTTTCCCTAAAAACTAAGGGATGGGGCTGGAGAAACGTATCCCCTTTCATTCATAGACAGAGCTATGGATGGACTGATTTCAAATGTATAGTTGTAACTTTGACGAGGACTGAGTATACGAACTGGCAGGACACAGACGCAGGAATTAAGAAGGTCAAGGTTTACTTAACATTTACAAAGAGAAATAACAAAGATAGAGTACATGACACGAAGCTAAACAATCACACACAACATCATCCAGAACAGTCCAGGACTAAATAGGGGTGGTGATGAGATGATGAGGTGCAGGTGAGTTGGAGGTGATTAGGGTGTGTTGGGTTTCCATTCCGGTGTTGCCGAGGTGGTGCACTCAGACCGGTGGCTTAGTAGACCAGCGAATCAGAGCGCCGGAGGAGAACAGTAACCATGTTTTGAGTCTATACAGTGTTTGTTCAGATTTACGTTGTTTACAAACATTGGTGTAAAACAAGCCTAGGCCTAGATTCAATCAGATCAAGCCTTAACCTGCGATAGCCAACACTACACCTGCATCGATTATGTTTTGGCGGTGTCAGAGGTGTAACTGTTGGAGCTGTCAAATGGTGAGCAGCTGCTCTTGTGATCATTGTCAGGAAGCCACACCCACGTGTTAGAAGTTCAGAAGGATAAAGTGTCGGCTATATAAGAATTCTGCAGTGGTGGAAAAAGTACTCAATTGTCATACTCAAGTAAAAGTGAAAGTCACCCAGTAAAATGCTAAAAGTCTAAAACTATTTGGTTTTAAACATGCTTAAGTATCAAAAGTAAATGGAATTGCTAAAATGTACTTAAGTATCAAAAGCATAAATCATTTCAAATTCCTTATATTAAGCAAACCAGAGGGCACAATTTCCTTGTTTTTTTGTATTGATGGATAGCCAGGGGCACACTCCAAGACTCAGACATAATTTACAAATGAAGCATTTGTGTTTAGTGAGTCCGCCAGATCAGAGGCAGTAGGGATGACCAGGGATGTTCTCTTGATAAGTGTGTGAATTGGACAATTTTCCTGGCTAAATGTAACAAGTATTTTGGATGTCAGGGAAAATGTATGGAGTAAAAAGTACATTATTTTCTTTAGGAATGTAGTGAAGTAAAAGTTGTCAAAATAAATAGTAAAGTAAAGTACAGATACCCCAAAAAAACTACGTAAGTATTACTTTAATGTATTTTTACTTAAATACTTTACAGTGCCGGAATTATGACAGTCAAATTGAAAATCATGAAACGAAATAATGAGGATTTATTATTCAGCCTAATCGAGATGTACATTACATCTCACATTTCAGTGTTTGAACATGTAAACTAGGCTGCATGGGATTGCTCTTAATGTGACTCAGTGTAGCCAATGGCAATGCCCGCTTTAGTAATATGCAGTGTTATGATACTGGTGGTTTGTCGACACTGATTAGTTGTACCGACGCGCTCGGATAAAGAACAACAAGAAAACGGGAGATGTGGAATTATTTATGCGATCCCCTGTTAATGTGACTTAGTATTTGTCCAATTGTAATGCAGCAAAGACTAATTACATTTGTGCATCTGCATATCGGCCCACCTCACGTATTTGTTAAATCAAAACAGAAATCATATAAACTTTTGGAATGAAACCTCTAGCCATAGTTGAACATGTCAGTCAAACTGTATGTACTTTGCTCTATTTATCAGTCTTCATATTGTCACATACATTTTCTAATAATATATGTTTTAGACCAAAGCCTTATTGTTACTAAAAGTACATTATTATGCACAAACAGACAAGTGTCAACTTTCACCAGCAGGCGAATCTACACTACAATAAATGTTGATTGGGACGGAGACTCAGAGAATCAGTTTGTTCCAGAGCGGTTGCTGTTCATGTCTGCTGTACTGTGTAGGTTGTGTAGTTCAAGTGTTCCACCAGCAGGGAACGCTATTTTGCATTATTGTGCATAGCAATAAGCATCACCAATACATCACAGTTCAAACTTACAGTGTCTGTTGTAGTAGGTTTTACCTGTCTGTAGACTGCCGTGCATTTTCAAGGAACCACAAACATATGCCCCTCATCTACAATTGGCCTAAAAGGTATTCACAACTTGATCACGACATGAAGCAATATAGGCCTATTTCAGCACAGGATGGGCAGAGGAACATCAGTCCGTCCACAGGATCAACTTGGTTTTAGGTATAAACAAAATGTGGAGGTGTGATCAGTGTGTTGTCAGAAAGTCTATTCTGAATATTGTCTTCTTAGTTCGTTCCTTAGTCCCAGATACACTTTATATACAAAAGTATGTGGACACCCCTTAAAATTAGTGGATTCGGCTATTTCAGCCATACTTGTTGCTGACAGGTGTATAAAATTGAGCACACAGCCATGCAATCTCCATAGACAAACACTGGCAGTAAAATGGCTTTACTGAAGATCTCAGTGACTTTCAATGTGACATCGTCATATGATAACACCTTTCCAACAAGTCAGTTTGTCAAATTTCTGCCCTGCTAGAGCTGCCCCGGTCAACTGTGAGTGCTGTTATTGTGAAGTGTAAACATCTAGGAGCAAGAACGGCTCAGCCACAAAGTGGTATGCTACACAAGCTCACAGAACGGGACTGTCCTCGGTTGCAACACTCACCACCGAGTTCCAAACTGCCTCTGGAAGCAACATCAGCACAATAACTATTCGTCGGGAACTTCATGAAATTGGGTTTCCATGGCCAAGCAGCCGCACACGAGCCTAAAATCACAGTGCGCAATCCAAAGCGTCGGCTGGAGTGGTGTAAAGCTCGCCGCCATTGGACTCTGGAGCAATGGAAACGCGTTCTCTGGAGTGACGAATCACTAAATATTAATCTGGGTTTGGCGGATGCCAGGAGAACACTACCTGCCCCAATACATAGTGCCAACTGTAAAGTTGGGTGCATGAGGAATAATGGTCTGGGGCTGTTTTTCATGGTTCGGGCTAGGCCCTTTAGTTCCAGTGAAGGGAAATATTCGCTACAACGTACAATAACATTTTAGACGATTCTGTGCTTCCAACTTTGTGGCAACTGTTTGGGGAAGGCCCTTTCCTGTTTCAGCATGACAAACCGAGGTCCAAACAGAAATGATTTGTCGAGATCAGTGTGGAAGAACTTGACTGGCCATAATATGGACTTGGTCTTTTACCAAATATGACTATCTTCTGTATACATGATTCCATACTGTATGTGTTATTTCATAGTGTTGATGTCTTCACTATTATTCTACAATGTAGAAAATAGTACAAATAAAGAAAAACCCTTGAATGAGTAGGTTGTGTCCAAACTTTTGACTGGTACTGTGCATATATACATAGGATCTTACTCAGGTGTACATTATATGTAGTGTTTTCAATATATTGTTTGTTAAACTTTGAAATCAATGGTTTTTGTTTGGCATATATTTGAAACAAAGTCAAAGCGTAATTCTGTGACCGTGGAATTGCCCCACTGGAAATGACTTCCATATACTCCAAGTCTTTTTCCACTTACCACAAAACTGTGAGGTTATATCACAACCTGTGAATGTGTGGAAGCCTGACAAAGCCAAACTCTTGTGCATTCCAAGCCTCTCGTAGATGGTGTCGATGCAAATCTCCTGGTAGTTTTTTCTCATACCAAAAGCAACCCACAGCTTTATGGATGGATAATCCTTGTTAAGATAGAAGATCAGACCAGCAAGGAGGACAATGATGTCCTCATCCACTGTTTGAATGACAATGGTCTGTGCAACGTTTTGAAGGGCATCTTTAAGATGAGGTCATACACGTGTGTGTGCCTCTTCATGGTCACATTCCAGCATTGATGTCAGAGAGCCCTTTGAGAACACAGGCTCAGTTGTAACATAGATCTCTTTTCCATCTTCAGATTCATTGGCACACATCTTCTGTGTCGAGATTTTGAAAAGCTCCTGTTTTTAGGATTTCTGAGAAAGTCCGAAAACATACATGGAAAATTGATTGTCTCCCCAACTTTCTTTCGGAAGCATTTTCCTCGCTTGTCTCTTGTTGAATCTTTTAGACAATCTTTGTATGTGTCCAACACAATATTGATTCTATAGCAGCTGTTAAACTGGTGCTCTACCAAAGGCAGTAAGACACTGCTGCCACATTCGCCAAATGTGGAAACTTGGTGGGTAGGCAAGGAATGGACAATGACAGCTCCGTCAATTGTGTCCTTTATTTTTGGCTGTTAACTGTAGATAATTTGATTGTTAATTTGTTTAAAGTTTGAATTTTATATACCAAAAATGTAAGTTTAAGAAGCAATGTGAGTCAGTAAATGTAGCTTTAGTAGCTGTTCTGTAAGATCACACTTCTTTCTACAGATCAACATCACACTTCTCTCTTCAGCTCAACATCACACTTCCAAAATATGACTGGTGAGTACTTAGTCTTCACTTCACTGTATGTAGGCCACAGGACAGAGATGGAAACTGATTTACATTGTTGTAAAAAATATATATTTATGGGTATGCACAAAATAATGACGTTTTATTAAATTATTAATACATCTTAATAAAATGAATGTAGGATTACATGTAGCTTAATTTATATATTTATTTTATTTCATTTATGTAATTGTTAATTTGCTTAAAGTTAATATTCTATAGACCATCAATGTCTAAGAAGCTAAAGACTGAACATGTTCAGTAGCTGTTCTGTAAGATGACTAAACAGACAGAACATCATCATCAGACTTCTTTCTACAGTAACAACATCTCCTTCTTATCCAACAGAACACAATGAGGAGGTCCGGATTGTTCTGGTGGGGAAGACTGGAGCAGGGAAAAGTGCAGCAGGAAACACCATCCTGGGGAGAAAGCCTTTTGAGTCAGTAATGTCATCTAATTATGTGACATCAACATGTGATAAGAAAAGAGGAAAGGTGGGGGGTCAAAGTGTAGCTGTTATCGACACACCAGGCTTGTTTGACACTGAGTTAACACAGGAGGAGGCACTGAACAAGATCACACAGTGCATCTCTTTCTCCGCTCCTGGTCCCCATGTGTTCCTGGTTGTGATTGAGCTGGGAAGATTTACTAAAGAGGAGCAGAAAACTGTGGAGATTATTCAGGACATATTTGGTGTTGAAGCATCAAAATACTCCATGGTTCTCTTCACACATGGAGACGATCTTGTTGATGTAACAATTGAAGACTTCCTGCATGGAAATCCCAAACTGGAAAGTTTAATTGCCAAATGTAATGGGGGATATCATGTCTTCAGTAACAAAGATCAGAATCCCTCTCAGGTCAATGAGCTTCTTAAGAAGATAAACAAGATGGTGAAGGTGAATGGAGGAAGCAATTACACCACTGAGATGTTCCAGGAGGTTGAGAGAGCAATTGAAGAGGAGAAAGAGAGGATCCTGAAAGAGAACAGAGAGAAGAGACTCAGAGAGATGGAAGAACTGAAGAAGAAGTTTGAAGGAGAGCGTTTAAGGGAAGAAGAAGAGAAGCTGAGGAGAAAACAGGAAAGAGAAGCGAGAGACAAAGCTGAAAGATTAAAGAAAGGTGCCATATACGGGGCGGTTGTGGGATTAGTTGGAGGCCCAGTTGGGTCTGCAGTTGGTGCAGCATTGGGAGCTGGAGTGGCAGCTAAAGTAAATGCATGCAGTACTCAATGAGAGTCCGTAGCTAACAGTGCTGTACGTTCTACAAGTTGTTTGACTTTATTATTTCATGCTGAAAGCTTCCTCTATATACACCGAGCATACCAAACATTTGGAACACCATCTTAACATTGAGAACTGATATAGAATATGAGAGTGAAAGTTGGCCTTGTCTTCCCTATCAACCTGGAGAAGGACCTAAATACATTTTAACTGGAACACTTCAGGGCAGCCAAGCTCTTCAGACAAGCCAGAGAACCCTAGAGTTTAACTCATATCTTCTTTCACAATTTACAGGAAAGGATCCTTGGAAACATATTTTAGTCGTCACTACTTACAGCATGAACATAACGATAGATCTGGGTATCACACACTTGACAGCAAAGAATTCTATATTTCCCTGAGTAAAGGTGAAAGTTAAAAGTTTATTTCTCCCTGTCAGGTGGCATAAGCTATATTCTAATGTGAAATTAATTGACAGTTACAGTCACAGCTCCCATTGCTGCCTCAGAAGCATGATGAATGGAGATGAACTATTTAAGCACAAACCATTACTGTTAACTTCATAGATATTTCATGGTCCTAGAAAATAAAGGGTCACTGAAAATTCCTATCAGTTTTTTTTGTTTTCATTATGAAATGAACAAATCATTAAAACGACTTGCATTCATTTTTATGAAGTAAAAAATGAACATAGCCACAGCAAGTAGTAGGGGGTGCTGCATTTTTCTTTTTTATTATTTTCAAGGGGGTGCTGAAAATATATTTTTACCTGTACTGCAGACACATTATCTGTCTGCACTATTAAAGGCCCAGCGCACAACTTTTGTGATTTTTTCAGGCGATCCCCTACTTCACCCGGCTATCAAAATACGTATATTGTTTTGTCAAATTCACTACAGAATATTTTTTACACTGTGGCTGTCACACCCTGGCTCTGGGACTCTATATGTTGAGCCAGGGTGTGTTCATTCTGTGTGTTCATTTTCTATGTTGGGTGTTCTAGGTTGTGTATTCTATGTTGGCCAGAGTGGCTCCCAATCAGAGGCAACGAGTGTCAGCTGTTGTGGGTTGTCTCTGATTGGGAGCCATATTTAAACTTTATGTTTTCCCTTGGGTGTTGTGGGTTTTTGTTCCGTGTCGGTATTGTTAACCGTGGACTTCACGAGTCGTGTTTGGTTAGTACTTTAATTAAATAAAGTCATGTTTGTTTCACACGCTGCGCCTTGGTCTACTCACTCCTACGACGATCGTGACAGAAAAACCCACCAAACAACAACCAAGCAGCGTGTCCAGGAACACACGCAGGAGGTGACGCTGGTGGATGTCCTCCTCGGTTGGGGGCAGATTACCGAGGAGGAGGCCGTCCGGTACCGGAGGGCTATGAAGGGGGAGACCCAGGCAGGAGAGGAGCAGCGGCGTCAGCAGTGCCATCGTCGGACGGACAAGAGGCACCCCCAATAATTTTTTTGGGGGGGGCACACGGCGTGGGCGACTGGGCAGCAGGAAGCTGCCACAGGGTGAAATAGGAGACGAGGAGAGAAGGCCAACGGGTTACGGGAGCCATTGGCGAGAGGAGGGAAGGAAGTCGTAGAGGCACGGCGAGAGGTACTGAGGTGTATTGCCAGTCCGGTCCGGCCCGTTCCTGATCCCCGTTTAAAGCCAGTGGTGTGTGTGCCCAGTACGGTCCGGCCTGTCCCTGCTCCACGCACCAAGCCTACGGTGTGCGTCGACAGCCCAGCCCGGCCTGTCCCTGCTCCACGCACCAAGCCTACGGTGTGCGTCGCCAGCCCGGTCCGGCCTGTTCCTGCCACCCGCACCAAGTCTACGGTGCGCGTCGCCAGCCCGACCCGGCCTGTTCCTGTCACTCGCACCAAACCTACGGTGCGCGTCGACAGCCCAGCCCGGCCTGTTCCCGCTCCACGCACCAAGCCTACGGTGTGCGTCGACAGCCCAGCCCGGCCTGTTCCTGCTCCACGCACCAAACCTACGGTGTGCGTCGCCAGCCCTGTCCGGCCTGTCCCTGCTCCACGCACCAAGCCTACGATGTGCGTCGTCAGCCCTGCCCGGCCTGTTCCTGCTCCACGCACCAAACCTACGGTGTGCGTCGCCAGCCCTGTCCGGCCTGTCCCTGCTCCACGCACCAAGCCTACGGTGTGCGTCGCCAGCCCTGTCCGGCCTGTCCCTGCTCCACGCACCAAGCCTACGGTGTGCGTCGCCAGCCCAGCCCGGCCTGTCCCTGCTCCACGCACCAAGCCTACGGGGTGCGTCGCCAGCCCTGTCCGGCCTGTCCCTGCTCCACGCACCAAGCCTACGGTGTGCGTCGTCAGCCTGGTCCAGCCCGTTCCTGCCACTCGCACCAAGCCAGGGGTGCGAGTCGTCAGCCTGGTCCAGCCCGTTCCTGCCACTCGCACCAAGCCAGGGGTGCGAGTCGTCAGCCTGGTTCAGCCCGTTCCTGCTACTCGCACCAAGCCCGGGGTGCGAGTCGTCAGCCTGGTAAGACCGGTCAGCTGCTCCACAACGGAGCGTAAGCAATCCGCTCCGTCAATGTCCAGTCCAGATCCAGCCAGCGGGGTCAGACCGGACCAGCTCTGGGACTCTATATGTTGAGCCAGGGTGTGTTCATTCTGTGTGTTCATTTTCTATGTTGGGTGTTCTAGGTTGTGTATTCTATGTTGGCCAGAGTGGCTCCCAATCAGAGGCAACGAGTGTCAGCTGTTGCGGGTTGTCTCTGATTGGGAGCCATATTTAAACTTTATGTTTTCCCTTGGGTGTTGTGGGTTTTTGTTCCGTGTCGGTATTGTTAACCGTGGACTTCACGAGTCGTGTTTTGTTAGTACTTTAATTAAATAAAGTCATGTTTGTTTGACACGCTGCGCCTTGGTCTACTCACTCCTACGACGATCGTGACAGTGGCTGTGTGGTTGAGTGTAACAATCCAATGAAAAGTACCATCTTACTGCCCCAGAAGACGGGGGTTCAATTTCCGCTTTCTTCTGTCCCAGTTACACTCCTTCTCTGTCTCCTCCTCTTTCTAATCTGTCTAAATAAAGCACTAAAAAAATTATCCATATCACCTTATCATCAATCAATATTTATACTATAAACCATTTACATTTCTAAACCATTTGAGAGACACAGTCTGCTATTTATTTGTGTGTGTTTTGTTACCACCTTTTACATGCACTGAAACCCCAAAAAAGTTTTTTCACAACTCTCCATTGAAAACACCAATACTCAGATTCAAGACCCACTATGGGTGTTTCAGAGTACTTATATTCTGTTTTAAAACACTTTCTGTGTATCATAACACTTACATTGGGGTTTACATTCAAACACCCTCCAAACACCAGATCTCAGGTTAGGTGCACTACGTTTCATGATTTCATTACACAATCATGGTGTTTTGAGTCTTTCTTGAGGTTTTGAAGAACTGATAGCATGGTTGGGGTCACTTCCTTTTCAATTCCAGTCCATTCAGAAAGTCAACCAAATTCCAATTCCACATTTTCCTAATTGGAAAGCATTGAAGATAATTGGAATTGGATTTCAGTGTACTTCCTGAATTAACTGGAATGGAAATGGAATTGACCCCAACACTGACTGATAGAGAATAAGAGAGTGAAAGTTGACCTTGTCTTCCCTATCAGCCTGGAGAAGGGGGCCTAAAGAGATTTTGACCCTGTGAGACCCAGCGTTGTAGTATTACAATGTTTCCTACATTGCATCCTGTACAGTGGTGTAAAGTACTTAAGTAAAAATACTTGAAAGTACAACTTAAGTAGTTTTTTGGGGTATCTGTACTTTACTTTACTATTTATATTTTTGACTACTTTTACTTTTACTTCACTACATTCCTAAAGAAAATGGTATACTTATTACTTCATACATTTACCTCCATACATGACACCAAAAATTACTCGTTACATTTTGAATGCTTAGCAGGACAGGAAAATAGTCTAATTCACACACTTATCAAGAGAACATTCCTGGTCATCCTTACTGCCTCTTATATGGGGGACTCACTAAACACATGCTTAGTTTGTAAATGACTTTGGAATGATGGAGTGTGCCCCTGTTTATCTGTAACTTAAAAAAATAAGAAGATTGTGCCGTCTGTTTTGCTTAATATATATACACTTTTACTTTTGATACTTAAGTATATTTTAGCAATTACATGTACTTTTGATACTTAAATATATTTAAAACCAAATACTTTTAGACTTTTACTTAAGTAGGATTTTACTGGGTGGCTTTCACTTTTACTGGAGTCATTCTCTAATAAGGTGACACTAAACCGATGTGGATGTGGTGGAGGAGTCAAGCGCAGGAAACAGAGGTTTAGTCCAACAAGACTTTAATAGTCAAAATACCACGAGTAGAAAACCCCGACCTCGAAAATACACGAAGTGGCGAGGGAAAATTACGCACACGCGTAAAACACTAAACATGAAACAAAACGGAATACAAACACGTAGCATCGACAAAGTGGCAACAAAATAACAACACACAAATACCCTAGAGCAAAACAAGGAACTTATAAGACACGTAATCAACACCCAAACAGACACAGGTGTGACAGACAGACAAAAGCAATCAAATACAGAAACATAGAGCGGTGGCAGCTAGTACTCCGGGGACGGCGAACGCCGAAGCCTGCCCGAACCAGGAGGAGGAGCAGTCTCGGCCGAAACCGTGACAGTACCCCCCCCTTGACGCGCGGCCCCAGCCGCGCGCCGACTCCGGCCTCGGGGACGGCCAGGAGGACGCGGACCCGGGCGCGTGGGATGCCCACGGTGAAACTCAGTCAGGAGGGATGGATCGAGTATGTCCCTCCTGGGCACCCAGCACCTTTCCTCCGGACCGTACCCCTCCCACTCCACGAGATACTGGAGACCACTCCTCCGGCGCCTCGAGTCCAAGATGGTCCGGACCCTGTACGCCAGGGCCCCCTCGATGTCCAAAGGGGGCGGAGGGGTCTCTCCTATCTCATCTTCTTGGAGTGGGCCAGCTACCACCGGCCTGAGAAGAGACACATGGAACGAGGGGTTAATATTTTTATACTCAATAGGCAGTTGTAACCTCTAACACACCTCGTTCAATCTTCTCAGGACTTTGAAGGGCCCCACAAACCGCCGACCCAGCTTCCGGCAGGGCAGGCGGAGGGGCAGGTTTCGAGTCGAGAGCCAGACTCGATCTCCCGGTGCGTACACCTGTCCCTCACTGCGGTGGCGATCGGCGCTCGCCTTTTGTTGACGGATGGCACGCTGCAGATGGACATGGGCAGCGTCCACGTCTCCTCCGAGCGCCGAATCCACTCGTCCACCGCAGGGGCCTCGATCTGGCTCTCGTGCCACGGTGCCAGGACCGGCTGATAACCTAAAACACACTGGAAAGGTGTTAAGTTGGTGGAGGAGTGGCGGAGAGAGTTCTGGGCCATCTCTGCCCAGGGGATGAACCTAGACCACTCCTCCGGCCGGTCCCGGCAATAGGACCTCAAAAACCTACCCACATTCTGGTTGACACGTTCCACCTGCCCATTACTCTCTGGGTGGTACCCCGAGCTAAGGCTTACCGAGACCCCCAACCATTCCATGAACGCTCCCCAAACTCTGGAAGTGAACTGGGGACCTCGGTCAGACACAATATCCTCGGGGACACCATAGTGCCGGAACACATGGGTAAATAGGGCCTCAGCGGTTTGTAGGGCAGTAGGGAGACCCGGCATGGGAAGGAGACGACAGGCCTTGGAAAACCGATCCACAACGACCAATATGGTGGTATTCCCCTGGGAGGGGGGTAGGTCTGTTACGAAATCCACCGATAGGTGGGACCATGGTCGTTGTGGAACGGGCAGGGGATGTAGCTTACCCCTGGGCAAATGTCTAGGCGCCTTACACTGGGCACACACCGAGCAGGAGGAGACATAAACCCTCACATCCCTAGCTAACTTTGGCCACCAGTATTTCATGCTAAGACAGTGCACGGTCCGGCCAATACCTGGATGTCCAGAGGAGGGTGATGTATGAGCCCAATAAATAAGACGATCACGGACCTCGAGCGGAACGTACGTCCGCCCCACAGGACACTCGGGGGGAGTAGGGTCGGTACGCAGTGCCCGCTCGATTTCCGCATCGACCTCCCATACCACCGGAGCCACCAAACAAGACTCCGGCAATATGGAAGTAGGCTCGTTGGACCTCTCCTCCGTGTCGTACCGCTCGGGACAGGGTGTCTGCCTTACCATTCTGGGACCCTGGGATGTATGTGATCTTAAAAACAAACCGGGTTAGGAACATATTCCACCTAGCCTGACGAGGGTTCAATCTCCTAGCTGCCCGGATGTACTCCAGGTTACGGTGATCAGTCAGAATGAGGAAAGGGTGTTGAGCCCCCTCAAGCCAATGCCTCCACACCTTTAGGTCTTGGACTACGGCTAACAGCTCCCTGTCCCCAACATCATAGTTGCGCTCCGCCGAGCTGAGCTTCTTAGAGTAGAAAGCACAGGGGCGGAGTTAAAGTGGCGCGCCGGACCGTTGTGACAGGACTGCCCCAATACCGGTCTCGGACGCGTCTACCTCAACCTGGAATGGTAAAGAGGGATCCGGATGCGCCAGCACCGGAGTCGAGGCGAACAGGTTCTTCAGTTTGACAAATGCCCTGTCCGCCTCAGCCGACCACTGCAAACGAACCGGACCCCCCTTTAGCAGGGACGTAATGGGAGCTGCAACCTGTCCAAAACCCTGAATAAACCTCCGGTAGTAATTAGCAAAACCCAAGACCTGCTGCACCTATTTTTCAGTGGTTGGAGTTTGCCAATTACGCACGGCCGATACCCGGTCTACCTCTATCTCCACACCAGACGCGGACAACCGATAACCCAAAAAGGAGACGGACTCCTGGAAGAACAGGCATTTCTCTGCCTTGACATACAAGTCATGCTCCAACAGTCTTCTCAACACTCGGCGCACCTGGGCTACATGCTCGGCTCGAGTAGCAGAGTACACTAGGATGTCGTTGATGTAAACTACTACCCCCTGCCCATGCATGTCCCGGAAAATCTCGTCAACAAAGGATTGGAAGACTGAAGGAGCATTCATTAACCCGTATGGCATGACGAGATACTCGTAATGACCCGAGGTGGTGCTAAATGCTGTCTTCCATTCATCCCCCTCCCTAATGCGCACCAGATTGTACGCGCTCCTAAGATCCAACTTTGTGAAGAACCGCGCTCCGCGTAATGATTCCGTCATCGTCGCAATCAATGGAAGTGGGTAGCTGTATTTAACTGTGATCTGATTGAGACTACGATAATCAATACACGGGCGCAATCCCCCGTCCTTCTTCTTCACAAAGAAGAAACTCGAGGAGACTGGGGAAGTAGAGGACCGTATGTATCCCTGTGCCAAGGACTCGGCTATGTATGTCTCCATAGCCGCTGTTTCCTCTTGAGACAGGGGATACACACGACTCCGTGGAAGAGCCGCTCCTGTTTGGAGATTTATCGCACAGTCCCCCTGTCTATGAGGAAGTAGCCATGTTGCCCTCGATTTGCTAAACACGAGTGCTAAATCCTCATACTCGGGGGGAATGCGCAGTGCGGGCACTTGGTTCGGACTCTCTACCGAGGTCGCCCCTACGGAAACACCTAAACATCTCCCTACACACTGGGCAGACCACTCCATAAGAGCCCTCTGTTGCCACGCTATGGTAGGATCATGGGTGCTTAACAAGGGAAGGCCCAACACCACGGGGTACGCAGGAGAGTCAATCAGATAAAACTGAATGATCTCCTCATGACCCCCCTGCGTCGTCATCGTCAGTGGTGCTGTGACCTCCCTGATCAGGCCCGACCCCAACGGCCGGCTGTCTAATGCGTGGACAGGAAATGGAGCTTCTACCGGCCGAAGGGGAATTCCTAACCTACTACAAAATGCCCGATCAATAAAGTTCCCAGCTGCGCCGGAATCTACTAGCGCCTTATGCTGGGAATGAGGTGCCACCTGTGGAAACCTCACAGGAATACTCATGTGACCAACAGAGAGCTCTGGGTAAGTGGGGCGCCTACTCACCTGAAATGACTCCCCAGTGCGTGGCCTGTTGTCACCTCTCCCAGGAGACCCTCCCCAGCACCTGGCCGCAGTGTGTCCTCTACGACCGCAGGTGGTGCAGGGGATGGCCCCCCTCGGGTTCCCTCTCCTCCTCTCTCTAGCGCCAGCACCCCCGAGCTCCATGGGAATCGGCTCGGAGGTGCTGGAGGGTGGACTGGACGACCCCCACTCGGGACGTCCGCGGGTAGCCAGCAGGGTGTCCAGACGGATGGAAATGTCCACCAACTGGTCAAACGACAGGTTGGTGTCCCTGCAGGCCAGCTCCCGACGAACGTCCTCTCGTAGACTACACCGGTACTGGTCGATGAGGGCCCTCTCATTCCACCCGCATCCGCCGCTAGTGTCCGGAACTCCAGTGCGAACTCCTGTGCGCTCCTCTTCCCCTGTCGGAGGTGGAATAGACGCTCTCCCGCCGCTTTCCCCTGAGGTGGATGAACGAAGACAGCCCTGAAGCGGCGGGAGAACTCCGCGTAGGTGATGGTTGCGGCGTCTATTCCCCTCCATTCGGCGTTGGCCCACTCCAACGCCTTGCCGGAGAGACAGGAGATGAGGGCGGAGACGCTCTCGTATCCCGAGGGCGCCGGGTGTATGGTGGCAAGGTAAAGTTCCACCTGCAGGAGGAATCCCTGACACCCGGCTGCAGAACCGTCATATGCCCTCGGGAGCGAGAGCCGAATGCCACTGGGTTCCGGTGCTGAGAGAGGAGGACTGGCCGTTGGTGATGATATGTTGTAAGGGTCCTTGGCCACCTCTCGATTCACCAATCGGCGCAGATTGTTGGACACCTCATCCATGGCGGTCCCGAGTTGCCGGATCATGGCGTCCTGGAAGTTGATCCGGTCCAGCAGGGATTCGGGTGCCGCCGCTGCTCCTGCTGACTCCATGATGGTGTGTTGTTCTGACACTAAACCGATGTGGATGTGGTGGAGGAGTCAAGCGCAGGAAACAGAGGTTTAGTCCAACAAGACTTTAATAGACTAAATACCACGAGTAGAAAACCCCGACCTCGAAAATACACGAAGTGGCGAGGGAAAATTACGCACACGCGTAAAACACTAAACATGAAACAAAACAGAATACAAACACGTAGCATCAACAAAGTGGCAACAAAATAACAACACACAAATACACTAGAGCAAAACAAGGAACTTATAAGACACGTAATCAACACCCAAACAGACACAGGTGTGACAGACAGACAAAAGCAATCAAATACAGAAACATAGAGCGGTGGCAGCTAGTACTCCGGGGACGGCGAACGCTGAAGCCTGCCCGAACCAGGAGGAGGAGCAGTCTCGGCCGAAACCGTGACATAAGGTATCTTTACTTTTACTCAAGTATGACAATTGGGTACTTTTTCCACCACAAATAAATGCTTTTGATCCATTTTGATGTGATTTTTATAGAATTTCACAGTTTTCTTACTACACATTTTTCCTGAAGCCCAATGTTGCATTTTTGCCATTCACAACTAAAACAAACTGTTAATGCATCCAACTAGTTTGTAGTCACAAGCTTGATGTAGTCATTGCGTGCTAGGAATATGGGACCAAATACTACATTTTTTACTACTTTGGTACACTGTAAGTGACATTTGTCCAAATACTTAGGACATTTTCAAATGGCGGGACGTTGATCTCTAATGTGCTTTCATTTTCTAAACAGTAAATCAGATATGTATGAAAATACCTTCAAATAAAAGGTGACATTCTGTACTGTCACCTCAGATGAAACATTTGATCCCAAATCCCAAATTCTCTAGTACAGAGCCAAATGTAACATTTTAGCATCACTGTCCAAAGACACATAGTGGAGGGTATATAGGTAGACATCTTCAGTAAAGATAAACTAACAATCATTTAGTGCGAGTCAACACAAACGTTATGTGTCAGGGGGCAGGAAGTTGTAATGCAAAGACACATGTTCTATAAAACCACGTGACTCAGAGGAAGCAGCCACTTCAGACTATGCTGCTGTAGTTTCATTAAACTAATGGTGGCATAGAGTTAGGCCTACTTGTGTTTCATTTTGTTAACCTTTGCTTTGTGCTATGCAGTTTGAGGCGTATGAAAATTGCTTTACAAATAAAGGTGTTTGTGTCTGTATTGTCATTAGAACTATTATTATTGACATTGGGCTTTCAATACCCAACCTATAGGCTATAGCAAATGGGGTCACTAGAGGTGTGACTTGTTGAGTAACGATATGTGAAACTAAAGCCAGGCAGACACTACACGTTTTGACTTGAGTGAATCGTTAAACCAGGCAAAAAATGTTTTATTGTATTACAGCCATAACTAGTGGGAAAGGATTTCACTAGATGTATGACAGCTAAGAGAAAGCCTATGGGTGTGTCAGGGGATCGGCACCTGAGAGATCCTATATAAAACAAGTGGGCAGACCCACTCTCACAGTGTATCCTTACAGGAACATATAAACTACAATTACTACTACTATACTGAAGCTCTATTGTATCCTTACAGGAGTATAGAAACTACTACTACTACTACTACTACTACTACTACTACTACTACTACTACTACTAGCAGTAGTCTCACACAGCGTTTGAGACTGACAGATCTTCACTCCAAACATGAACAGCAAAGTTTCTCATTCTGGTGAGTAGCCTTTAGTTTACAAAGATTGGAACTCAAGTCAAGGGTATTGATAATGTTTTGTTATGTGCGTTTTCCTTTGAACTTCATGTACTCTAGAAATATAATGATGTAGAGCAGTGGGGAGCATTATTTTATGTTACCCCAGAAATATAATGATGTAGAGCAGTGGGGAGCATTATTTTATGTTACCCCAGAAATATAATGATATAGAGCAGTGGGGAGCATTATTTTATGTTACCCCAGAAATATAATGATGTAGAGCAGTGGGGAGCATTATTTTATGTTACCCCAGAAATATAATGATGTAGAGCATTGGGGAGCATTTTTTTATGTTACCCCAGAAATATAATGATGTAGAGCAGTGGGGAGCATTATTTTATGTTACTCCACTGCTTACATTTTTTTGTCAAGTGGACAAAAATACTTAACAGTATTAGTTACATTATAATATACAAGTCAGTGGAGCAACTCATTTTTTAAAAGTTGAAACAGATGTTTTATTAATACTTTAGGTAACACTTTATTTGGGATGAGAGATTCTAGTTCTATTAAGTTTAGTATTTTTTTACATTCATACATAACATTATTGTTTTTTTATTATTGTATGGCTGATTGTACATCACTGTTTAAGAGCACTCCCCTCTCTCTCTCTCTCTCTCTCTCTCTCTATCTCTCGCTCTCTTTCATTCTCTTTCTCACTTCCTGTACTGATTCTAAACAGGAACACATGGATTAGACATTTATTTTTGTACTGTGACCTTTAATTGATATATTAACACCAAGAGATTTCTTGGTATTTGATTGGAGTCAGCGTCATCTGGGTTTGGCCAGGGTAGGCCGTCATTGTAAATAAGAATTTGTTCTTAACTGACTTGCCTAGTTAAATAAAGGTTGAATAAATTAAAAATATATATAATCTGTACAGGCGATTCTCACAGACTATTTGCTGCAGACCATGAAGTACTGCTTTGTGTCAAGAAGATGTGTGAAACCGTACTTTTTTGGCCATTACTCAAAATGTGCTGGCAAGCTGTACATGAAGTCTAGACCTCTTAAAAAAGTTACCAAGTGTCCTTGTTATCCAACAGGACTCCAAACGCTGACACAAAAGGAGGAGGTCCGGATTGTTCTGGTGGGGAAGACTGGAGCTGGGAAAAGTGCAGCAGGAAACACCATTGTGGGGACAAGATCTTTCCTATCAAAGTTTTCCTCTATTTCTCTGACAAAATATTGTAAAAAGACTAAAGGGAAGGTGGATGAGCAAAGTGTAGCTGTTATCGACACCCCAGGTTTGTTTGATACTACATTGCCCAATGAGGAGGGACTGAGAAAGATCACTCTGTGCATGTGTCTCTCTGCTCCTGGTCCCCATGTGTTCCTGGTTGTGATCAAGCTGGGAAGATTCACTGAAGAAGAGCAGAAAACTGTGGAGATGATTCAGAAATCCTTTGGTGATGAAGCATCGAAATACACCATGATTCTCTTCACACATGGAGACCTTCTTGATGATGATGATGTAAAAATGGAAGACTTCCTGCTTGAAAATCCAGGTCTGGAAAGTTTACTTTCTCAATGCAATGGGGGATATCATGTCTTTAACAACAAAGATAAGAATCGCTCCCAGGTCACTGAGCTGCTTGAGAAGATAAACAATATGGTGAAGATGAATGGAGGAAGCCATTACACCACTGAGATGTTCCAGGAGGCTGAGAGAGCGATTGAAGAGGAGAAGAACAGGATCCTGAGAGAGGAAGAGGAGAAGATACGCAGAGAGGAGGAGAAACTGAAGGAAGAAAAAATGGAGCAAGAGGCTCGGGAGAAAAAGCTTAAAGAGGAGAATGAGAGGATCCTGAGACAGAATGAAGTGCAGAAACTCAGACATGAGGAGCAACTGAAGAAAATGGAACAAAAGGCTCAGGAGGAAGCGATTAAAGAGGAGAAGAAGAGGATCCAGAGAGAGAAGGAAGAGCAGAAACTCAGGGAGGAGGAACTGAGGAAACTGAACATGGAAAAAGAGGCTAAGGAGAAAGAAATAAAGGAGTTGAGGGAAAAATATGAAAGGGAGGCTAGAGAGAAAGCTGAAGAAAGTAACGGCGTTCTATCTTTTTTGGGTACAGTAGTTAATGCAGTGGGAGAAGCTATTGCAGATGTGGGGAAGGGAGTAGGAAAAGCTACCTGCAGTTTACAATGAACATCAGAAACCTTTCTGTTCTAGAGTCCGAAGCTAAGTCATATTGAATTGAATTGTAATTATAATTGAATTGTATTGCATTGCATTGAATACAGCCACATACAGCTTACACTGTCGTCATTCTAATGTTATAGTCTATAACTGTGGACCCATTGACTTCAATAGATGTATATTCTACAGCTTACATGAAGCTCTATGACATTTAACCTGACTCTGCTGTGTCTGTGATAGTTTCCATTTATGTCAACAGTAAACATTATATAATGATAATAATAAAATATATTACATTCAATGTTTTTAATTTTTTATTAAATGAGGAGATTTTCTTTTAAATAACAGAAATAATCATCATGACAGTTTAATAAAGCTGGTAATTCCCAATGATGCTACTTACAGTAACAACGCTAATCAGAAGAGCCTTGCATATAGAGGAAGGGTTCTAGTAGAAACAGCAGAGTCCCTGTCCAGAAACAACCCCTAACTAGCCCCTTCCTATAGTCACTGGTGGAGATCTGAGAGGAGTGGACAGGTTTAAGCAATATGGTGGAATTCCACCTAGCCTATCAGAGGGCAAGGTGGAGCTATCACTATATTGATTCAACCTATCAAGTCCTCTCAGATCTCTACTAATGTCTAGGGGGAAGGGTTGTTTCTTGACAAGAACAGAGTCACATCCATAATAAATTATTATTTCACCTAGCAACAGACCAACCAACATCCCAGCCAGCAGAAGGGTTTAGTAGTTAGATACATACGTGATTTCAGGGCAGCTTTCATGCATTAGCATTATAAATAAAATATGTTTCAAGAAGCCTTAAAAAGTCTTCATCCATTGCATTACACTCCCTGACTTGGTCGTTCCATGGACATATGGGTCAGTGTTCATACCATTGTCATTATGACATCATCAATATGGGACAGAACAGTGGAATTCTTTGGATGGATGCATACAGTGGTCCAGACTGTAAATCATGCTGTTTAAACAGTGAAGTAATGAAGAGACTCTGGCCAGCACAGTGGAGTGAGACCGGCTACGTCCCAATACTCTGGTTCATCTTTCCTCCTCCCTTCCTACAGATCACTAGCTAGATTAACTGGTTAGAATTGGTTATAAAGGTTAATAGCTATAGCCATATAGTCAAAAACCTTTTTAAATCCCTCATGTCAGTTGATACGAATATGGCCAGGACCTTTTCCTGACCAAGATACCTGAGTAGGAAAACAGTGGGTTATGGGAGGAACACTGAGGTTTGAGGGAAGAAGAAGCACCTTTTTGAATTCAATACAAATCTCAAGCACCACACCCTGTGAAAAATCAGTAGTAGGAATCAAATAGAAAGAGTGTGGAAAGTGAGTGAACAAACCAATGACCCTCTGCAATTATCAAATGGCTCTAGGTCAACAACCAATATATAAGATCTCACATTCTGGTTTCCCATTCAGTTTCTCCCATTATGCTTCTCCCCGACAGGGTCCTCCTCAATCAATCACACACACACACACACACACACACACACACACACACACACACACACACACACACACACACACACACACACGCACGCAAGCACGCGCACAAACACTCACACGACAGTAGAATAAAATCATTCATTCACACACAAAGGCAAGCTGTTTATCCACTTCAGGTAGTAGTAGTAATCATCTTCATCATCAACATCATCATCAGCTCCCCAGTTCCTAATAGTAATAATAAATAGTAATAGCATCACTGAACAGTACCAGTCAAAGTCTCAGTAATGTCACTGGTGTTGTTGTTGTTGGTCAGTCAGCCGACTAGGGGGAGCCCTCCCTAAGTCTGTGCCTCCGGTAGGGGCAGCCCAGGATTGCAAGGAGCGATCGGAGGAGCGAGACCGTTCGCCCCACAACAAAGCAGTCCCTTGGTTGCCATGGCTGCTGATGCGTCACTGACGCCGCCTCCGTTCCGGTAGGTCCACCCTTCAGGCACACGAACGGAAATGACCTCATCTTGCTCAGGTGCAGGGCCAGCAGTGGGGCCCGTGATTGCGGCGCGGTAGCCGCAAGCCCTCCCACCAATCGGACGGCCTACGACTACCATCTCCCTAGCCATTGTTGTTGTTGTCCAAACGGGGGAGAGGAGGGAGGGAAGGAGGGGCGTTGGAGACTGGGTGATCCCAGCTGTTAGGCTGCAGAAACAGGGAGGAAGAGGATGAGGCTGGTGTAGGAGAAGACTCCCTGGTGTAGGGACAGCGCCCTCTAGTGTGTCAGGAGACCTGCTGCAGTCCATAGGCTCCCGCAGAGAAAAACCTTCCTCCTCTTCCTCTTCCAGAGACACCATGCCCAGTTCCAGAGGCAGCCCTGAATCATCTGACACATCCTCCACCATCCCTCCCTTCTCCCTCCTCCTTCCATCCTCCCTCCCTTCTCATTCCTCCTTTCATCCTCCACCATCCTTCCCTTCTCATTCCTCCTTTCATCCTCCACCATCCCTCCCTTCTCCTTCCTCCTTTCATCCTCCACCTCCTCTTCCTCCTCTTTCCCCAAGCTCTGCAGGTCGGGGTCCCGGAGGAGGGCGAGGGTTCGCCCCAGCTCTAGGGTGCAGGGGAGGAACTGGCAGCGTCGGGGGGACCCACGGAAGAAGTTTCCCCTTGAGGGGGGAGAGGTGCAGGGGTCAGGCAGACTTGCTGGGGGTGTCGTAGAGCTTGATGCAGCCCCTATTCAGGTCCTGCCGCGGGGTGCCGAGAGGAGGCATCGTTGGAGGAAGCATGTCCGACTGGCTCCGTGACAACCGTTGGTCACTGGGGTGACAGGCGGAACTCCGTCGTCGGTAGGGGCTGATGTGGACCTTGATGGGTTCTGAGGAGAGATTGTCACCCAGAGGGATGACCGTCTTCCTCTCCTCTCTCCATCCACTCCAGCAACACCACTATCTCGGAGAAAGAGGGACGTATCTTTGCATTCATCTGAGAAAGAGGGAGAAACAGAGTGAGGGGAGCAGGAAGAGTGTAAACAGTGCCTACTTTTTGGAATGTATGGTCGTTTTAGGTTGTCAATCTATGTATATACAGTATGTATGTACACAGAGTCATTGATGCATGCAATTATTATGTCAGTCTGTATCTTACATTGCAGCAGAGGACTGCAAGGTTGAGGAATGGTGTTGGACAGTCACCGACCAGGTTCTCAAAGGCATCCACGTCTAGTCCAAAGTCCTGCACACACAGAGGATCATCATCATCATCATCTTCTTATGTAGCCGACTAGCTGTCAATCAGTTTGTCTGACTAGGTTTAAAAAACATACGTGTTGTAGTTCTCCATAGTATCCACTCAATGGTGACATAGACATTGATAGAGTTATACTAATTAAAGTGGAACTGACAGCATTTTAGCAACATTATCTTATTAAAATCTGTTCATATACACCCCCCAGGAAGAATATGACATTTTATTTTTACTTTTTTACATTTTCTGACAAGCGAGCACTTAGATATCGTCATTTTCACATTTGACATATACTAAGGCATTTGTGAAATTTCTATAGCAAAGAGTGGAAAAGCGGCCTTGTGTTTGAACAATTACTAGACACTGCAGTAAATAAAACCTATTAAAAACATCTGTTTCATCCAGGACCGGAGTCTTGCTATTCCTGTAAATCCACCATGGCTACTCCCGCCTCCAGCAGTTGATCTAGAAGTGTTGGAGAGACTACAGAAAGATAGGGAGGGTGTTGATCCATCTGCTTTGTTGAATAGACATCTGGATACTGTGTATAATTTTTTGGGGGCCATTTACACAGATGGTTCAAAAGATCCAATGACATGACGTACTGGGTTAGCATTTGTAGTGCAGGAATGTGGGGTGGCAGTCAGGAAATGTATTACAGATCATCTGGCTGTATATACGGCAGAGCTGATGGCCAAACTGTTGGCCTTGCAGTGGGTGGAGGAAGTCAAACAAGACAGTAGTTATTTGCTCGGATTCATGTGCAGTGTTGATGAGTCTGCAGTCCTTTAGCTCACGTAAAAGACAAGACCTGCTTTATTAGGTACTACAAACCCATGGCAGGATTAGACAGATGGGTATACAGATAAGATTTAATTGGTTCCCAGCACCTGTGGGGGTGGAGGGGGGAACGAGGCAGTAGCTGTACTGGCTAAACAAGCACTTAGTGGTGGGGATGTTGATGTTGACGTTTCAATGAGCAAGGCAGAGGCAAAAAGACGGATATATACAGTGATGGTGCAGAGATGGCAGGAGCAGTGGAATAGAGATAAGGGAAGGCATTTATTTCAAGTACAGAGGAAAGTCGGGGAGGGGAGGACGGCAGGAAGGGACAGAAGAGAGGAGGCTATTTTTACAAGATTAAGGGTGGGACACAGCCAGTTGAATAAGACTTTAAATATGATAGGAAAGCATCCAACAGGAAGTGTGATTATTGCCAGGAAACAGAGACCGTGGAGCATGTTTTGCTACAGTGTGGGCAGTATCCCACAATAAGTCAAATTGGAATGTAATTGGAATAAAATAGAATTTGATTTATTCAATGATATTTAAATGGCTAATTTAATCTATGCATCACTATACAAGTGTTTATTTTGACATTACGTATGTTGCTATACTATGCACTGAGTGCACAAAATATTATGAACACCTGGTCTTTCCATGACATTGACTGACCAGGGGAATCCAGGTGAAAGCTATGATCCCTTTTTGATGTCTCTTGTTAAATCCACTTCAATCAGTGTAGATGAAGAAGAGGAGACACATTCAATAATATGTATTAAGCCTTTAGACAATTGAGACATGGATTGTGTATGTGTATCATTCAGAGCATGAAATGTGTTATATTTTAAGTAAATGAATCACCCATCATCGACAACCTATTTCTCCCATCAAATCCACCCACACAACATTTTCACCAGAGGTATTTAAACGCTACATACAATGTACATTTTTGAGTGGATCTGGCAACGTCGCAAAGAAGAAGAATATTCGGTCACGTTACTTCCGAAAGTCAGCAACTCTACTCTCATTGGTCCTAAGGATTTGTTTACGTTTTTGCTAGACGCGACACAGACAGGAAGACATCATAGATGGAAGACAAACTAGGAACCGAAATAGAATCCACGGTTCTATATTGTGGTAGGTGGTTTTAGCAACAGCTGTGCTGGACTGTGGTCGACATGGATGATAGTTCAGATGGTGTGGGTGGGGGTGATGAAAGTCATGGACCTGGATGGTCTGTGGTGAAAAGGAAAAGGAAACAGAATGGCCCTGTTATAAGCGCTGCTGACAGCAGTGGCACTTCTAGTGTTGAGAACATGAAGAGAGTGAAGGTAGTGAAAAATGAGTGGAAAGTTGTAATCGTGTTTGATGCAACCACAGGGTGTCATCTCAAATCAAATGTTATTGGTCACATACACATATTTAGCAGATGTTATTGCGGGTGTAGCGAAATGCTTGTGTTCCTAGCATCAACAGTGCAGTAGTATGTAACAATCCACACACATCTAAAAGTTAAATAATGGAATAAAGAAATATATAAATATTAGATTGAGCCATGTCAGAGTGGCATTGACTAAAATACAGTAGAAAAGAATACAGTATAAACAAATGAGGTGAGTAAAGCAGTATGTAAACATTATTTAAACATTATTAAAGTGACTAGGGTTCCATTATTAAAGTGGCCAGTGATTCCAAGTCTATGTATATAGGGCAGCAGCCTCTAAGGGGCAGGGTTGCGGAACCGGGTGGAAGCCGGCTACTGATGGCTATTGAACATTCTGATGTCATTGAGATAAACAGCTTTTCTTTCAGTCTCTCTGTCCCTGCTTTGATGCACCTGTACTGACCTCGCCTTCTGGATGATAGCGGGGTGAAAAGGCCGTGGCTCGGATGGTTGATGTCCTTGATGATCTTTTTGGCCTTCCTGTGACATCTACACCCTTTTCGATTAACCAATGCCGTTGAGAAAGAGATAGGGGAAGTCACATTAGCCCAGTTCATTGGTAATGGTAGACTGTTAATATTCTATGCTGGCCTTGTTAAGGGAAAATTCTGAAAATGAAAATCACAAGTCATGTCCCTGGAGCTTTGGCTAAACTGAGGGGTGTCATTTCTGGGGTTCCACTATCTATGTCCATAGATGAAATAAAATAAGATGTAGAGAGGGGCATAGTGGTTGAAGCCAAAAGGCTGTTCAGTAAGAAAGAGGGGCAGAGAAGTGAAAGCCTGTCAGTATTATTAATGTTTGAGAAGGTTGTACCTAAGAAAGTACAGATGGGGTTCCTGGCTTTCACTGTTAGAGAGTTTGACCCACCTCCATTAAGGTGTTTTAAATGCCGAAGAATGGGACATGGGGGGGCACACATACAGATGCTAATGATACTTATTCTGCAATGGATTTGCATTCCGATGCAAAACTAGACAGATAGCTAACAACTGAGCCTTCAATAAAACTTCCAAGGCGTGACTTTTCTTGAACGAATGTATTGAACACGTTTATGTTGTGAAACTGCAAAATACAGAAAATAATATATTTAGTATTCAATTCACATTGACATACTGTAGCTGTACATTATACATTTCAAGTTGAAGTTGAATAAATACAAAGCAAGTGCCAAGGTACCATGTATCTGACATGATGCCAAACCAGATAGATAATTACCATGAGTAGCAACTAGCCAACTCCTTTCATTACCATAACAATGTGAAAACACCTCTGTACAATAACAAAGCATATTACACTAGAAACAGTAATAAACTATAGTATTGTCGTATCGTGTAAATGCTGGCAATTATTGCTGATGAACAAAGGAGTCCGCTCATACTGAACCTGGATCATAAAATTTATTCATATCACAAGCTTTCAGCATAAGTTACAGACCCGCGGTGTCTGGAGAAGCACCGTCCCAAATTAATCTGAATGCTTCTGCCCCCTCTTTAAATAGCCCATACTTATAAACAAAGCAGAATATGGGTGGCTCCCTCTTTCGTCCAATCACCTATCCCCCCTGGGGCGTCACCCTGCAACTGCTACATTTGAACTAAGATAAACAACATTCCATAATCCTAATACACTACAGTATAGTATAGTATGTTTTACAATTCGCTTACATGACGCACGAGCAAATTAATACAGCTGACGGCATCCATGAAAGTCAATGCAATTTGCGTGAGTAAATGTAACCAACATTGATAAGTAAGCAATTCTATCAATAACAATATTATCATCATTAGCAATACGCTTGAATTGAACTTCCAAATATTTTCAGAGACTGAAGCGTGACAAGAAATAGCTACATAGAAAGAACTGTAGCGTTGTTTCTAGCTGCTTGTCTGCGTGCAGAATGACTACTCTACTCTATTCTACTTCCGGTTTTTGTGCAGTCTTTTTAAGTACCAGAAAGCTCCACTAGGGGGGTGATAAACACCATGGAACACAATGAAAGTCACTCTTAACCACTGTTACGTTCTCCCCTCGGGTGTAGTTTGTCTGAGGAGGAGACGTAAATGCCTGTGCACACAAGGTAAACTAGATGGATGGGGAAGAAATGTGGGGTGTAATTAACTAAAATAACCAGACAACAACCAGATCTCAAGGTTAGCCCTCGGGGGATGTTTAGTAAGGTACTTAAACAAAATATACAAACACCCATAAAGAAACAGTAAGGAAACAACAAATCAATCAAACAAACAAACCAGGGAAGGTAAGAGAAGGGAATATTTGGGAATGGGGCCCAAGTAATGAAAATAAACAAAAGGTCCTTCCTCTTCTACACACCTTATCCTTCCTATCACACTCTCAACCCTAACCCACTTTCCTACCTGTTTACCAAAAATACAGGGGTGACACCCGCCCGGCTAACCTAGTGTGTAAAACAATGGGTTATCTACGTGTGAATGTACACCCATGGGCAGATCTACCTTTCCCTTCTCCAGGAGAAAGGTAGGGTGGAGTACATCAGGAGGACAGGCTGGAACACAAACAAAGATAAATTAACACAGCCAAACAACAAGTGTCCTCTACCCCCATCTTCGAGCTCACATGGCAAACAGGTATACTCTCGTCAATCAGCTACAGCTGCCAGGACTCCGGACCGAAGCCACGCCCGCCATCGTCAGCCGCAACTCAGCACACCTGTAATGCCCAGAACACTAAAACACACTACACAGGGAAATGGGGAGAAAGAAAAACACGTCATACGTAACACGCCCCCCGCCCCCCCAAAAAAAGAGTAAACTCTGGGTTTATGATAAGAACCTTACATATACATATATATTTTTTATAATACCAAATACTTACAACACATCCCCCATAGTTGTCAACGGCACGTTTTATTATTTTCTGAACTAGGCACGGGACAGAGCATCCGCAACCACGTTTTCTGCACCCTTTATATGCTGAATTTCTAAATTATAACCCTGTATAACCAACGCCCAACGCATAAGACGTTGGTTGTGGTTATACATGCGGCTCAAAAAAGTTAAAGGGTTGTGGTCTGTGTATACCACAACAGGCAACACACTGGAGCCAACATAAACCTAAAAAAATTGTAGGGCAAACAGCGCCAGCGTCTCCTGTTCGATAGTGGAATAACGTGACTGACAGCTGTTGAATTTGCGAGAGAAGTAACAAACTGGGTGATCTAGACCATCGTGTTCCTGTAATAGTACAGCACCTGCACCCACTGAACTGGCATCCACCTTCAACTTAAATGGTTTCTGGAAATCAGGGGAAGAAAGAACAGGATAAGTACCCAATAGTTCTTTTACAGAGTCAAAAGCAGATTGACACTCAGCAGTCCACTCAAAGGACACTGAAGGACTGAGTAACCTAGTCATTGGGGCTACAACAGTTGAGAAATTCCTACAAAATGTACGATAATAACCCGTCATGCCTAAGAATCTGCGTAACTCCCGTCTAGTGGCAGGGGCAGGAAACCGGGTGATAGCGTCCACCTTCGCTGTTACGGTACGCACCTGACCCCGACCCACCTCTTTACCCAAATAGGTAACAGTAGCCTTTCCAAACTCACATTTGGCTAGGTTAAGGGTCAAAGAAGCGCTGGCCAAGCGTGCAAACACAGCCCTCAATGTGCTCATGTGATCAAGCCAGGTAGTCGAATGAACATCCAGGTCATCAAGATATGCGGTACAATCAGGAACATCAGCCAATACAATATTTACAAAACGTTGGAATGTGGCCGGGGCGTTCCTCATTCCAAAAGCCATTACTGTGTACTGGCAGAAACTGTCAGGGGTTACAAAAGCAGACACCTCAGAGGCACGAGGGGTTAAAGGCACCTGCCAATAACCTTTTAACAAGTCAAGTTTAGTAACATATGCAGCCGATCCAATAGTGTCTATACAGTCGTCCATGCGAGGTAAAGGGAATGAGTCAGGTATAGTAACATTATTCACTTTTCTGTAGTCAAGGCAAAACCTTTGAGTCCCGTCAGGCTTTGGAATCAGCAGACAGGGGGAACTCCAAAGACTGCCACTGGGGATTGCCATCTCATTTTCCACTAAATAAGTTACCCCTTTCTTCATCACTCCCCTCTTGGTTGAATTCACACGTTAAGGGTGCTGTTTGATTGGAGCAGCATCACCTACATTTATATCATGTTTCAACACATTGGTACGACTGGGAACATCCTTAAAGAGACTCAGTGATTAGTGATTTGTTATTCAATATCATCCCTCTGCTGATCATTCAAGTGCAACAAATGGGTTGGGAGAGACGCTACCATCTCTGAATTACACAAACGAGCACACTGCTCAGGAGTATTCCCCATCACCAAACCGTCCTCATCATTTATGCTGACTCCTGGGTGAGAAGCAACAGAGGATACAACAGGATTTTCACTGGTAATGGGAGATTTGATACCACCTCTAACATGATAGGCTTTAATCATGTTAATGTGACATAGCCGAAATGGGCGTCTACGGTCTGGCGTTTTGATAACATAATCAGTATCACTGAGTTTTCGCTCCACCACATATGGGCCAGAGAAACTGGAAGAGAGACACGAGCCGGGTACCGGCAACAACACCAAGACTTGGTCACCTGGTTGAAAAGAACGAGACACCGTTTTTACATCAAAGTGACGTTTCATTTTCTTTGGTGTGGAAGACCGATTTTCTCTGGCTACAGCACATGCATCATGCAACCGCTCCCGGACTTGACTAACATAGTCTAGTACATTAGTAGAGGACCCAACTGAATCATCAGCCATCATTTGTTATTACTGTACCTTTAGAGGCCCTCTCACTGTGTGACCAAAGATTAGCTCAGCTGGGCTAAACCCAAGAGACTCTTGTACGGTCTCCCGAATAGCAAACAGCACGTACGGCACCCCCTCATCCCAATCTTTTACTGTGTCCATACAGTATTTACACAACATGGCTTTTAGCGTCTGATGCCAACGTTCCAGCGCACCCTGACTCTCCGGGTGGTAAGCGCTAGGCATTTGATGGGACACTGACAAGGACTTCAACACACTTCCAAACAATCTCGATGTAAAATTAGTGCCTTGATCCGTCTGTACAATTTTTGGAAATCCAAAGGTAGAGAAATACTTAATCAGCGCCTTCACAATTGCCTTACTTGTGATTTTACACATAGGAATCGCCTCTGGGTACCTTGTAGCAGTGCACATTATTGTTAACAAGAATTGATTACCCGACTTAGTCCTGGGTAATGGACCAACACAATCAATTATTACTTTCTCAAACGGCTCTCCCATGACTGGAATCGGCAGAGAGGAGCCGGGGAAATTACCTGGTTAGGCTTCCCCACCACTTGGCACGTACTACATGTACGGCAATAGCGAGCCACATCCCGTTTCATTCCCGGCCAGAAGAAATGACGGAGGATTCGATCGTAGGTTTTAGTCACCCCTAGATGACCAGACCAAGGAATATCATGAGCTAGGGACAACACCTTCGTCTGAAACGTGGCAGGAACTACAATCTGGAAAACGGAACTCCAATCATTTTCTAGGTCAGCCCGGGGAGTCCATTTTCTCATCAAAAGACCGTTCTCAAGGAAATATTTCACACCTTTCCTTTTTGCCTCATTCAAAGGTAATATGGAGGAAAAACATTTGGCCAAGCCCACATCCTCTTTCTGGGCAGCTATTAGCTTCTCCCGCGTAACTGGCAACCTTAAATAGTCCACAGAGGAAGCCATTGTTTTGTCTTTAGTACCATCGTCATGATCAGAACTCACTGGGAACACAGGAGTAGAACACTGGATATCTTCCCCAGTCAACATAGGTGCAAGCACAGAGTCAGCTAAGTCTACCGTGGTACCTAAGCGATGCGACTGCGCACGCGTAATGGCACACGCTGGAAATGCTTCGGGAAATGTAGTGGCCAAAACATCAACACTTGACTGAGCATCAGGCTTGTCTAGCACTTCTAACACAGGCACCACTTTGCCTCCTGCTAGATCGTTACCCATGATTAGAGCAACCCCATTTACGGGAAGCTCGGACTGTACACCGATTCTGAAACATCCACTCACTAGATCAGAAGTCAAATGGACAGTATGTAACAGAACAGGCACACAACCCATTTCGATCCCCCTTAATAATACACTAGAGCCACAATAAGACTCCTCTGACCAGGGCAGAACACTTGAGAGAATTACCGACTGAGCCGCACCAGTATCTCTCAATATCAAACTGGCAGTGAAACAAAGCCTTTAAATATGAACGGGTCGTATGTGGGATCGGGACGACTTAGTACAACCCCGGGACTCTCCTTTACAGAGCTCTTAGAGTTTACCTTAATCAAACCCACACTTTTATGGGGTTTAGGGGTTGAAGGTGGTGACTTGCGTTTTAGAGACATACATCCCGAAATTACGTGTCCGACTTTATGACAGTAAAAACATGCGCGTTCCTCCTTTGGATTCAGCCGTGTACTTCCTGAGTAACGGTGGGAATTGTAGACAGGAGAAGATACAACCGGTCTATTTTCACCACGGTGTGTGGGAAACACAGTTTTATGTGTTAACACAAATTCATCTGCCAGCACTGCGGCTTCAGATAACTTTAACACTTTCTGTTCATTAATGTATACAACCAACCGTTCTGGGAGGCTGTTTTTAAATTCTTCCAATAACATTAATTCACGAAGACCTTCAAAGTCATTGATTTTACTCGCTGAGCACCATTTGTCAAAGAGAGACTCCTTCTCTCTAACGAATTCGACAAAAGTTTTTATAGAGGATTTGGAGTGCTTTCTAAACTTTTGTCTATAAGCCTCCGGCACCAGCTCATACCCATGGAGCACAGTAGCCTTAACAATGTTGTAATTAAGACTATCAGCGAGAGAGAGAGTACCCATCACCTCCTGTGCTTTACCGGACAATTTACACTGCAGTAACAGCGGCCACACATCCCTAGGCCAATTCAAAGCCACTGCTATGCGTTCAAATGCACCAAAGTAAGAGTCAACCTCAGACTCACTGAATTGTAGAACTAAAGTAATATGCCGGCTAATGTCAAAGGTAGAGGCAGATCCTGGGGTGGAAAACTCACTATTGCAAACGGCAGGGACAGCGGCCAGCCTCGCCATCTCTGCCTCTAATTCCAATTTGCACATTTCGAAGTCCATCTGCCTTATCTTAACATCTGATTCCAACTCCAGTCGGCGAGTCTCCAATTTGAGATGTAAATCATCCTTTCGGATTTGTGCTCTCTCTTCTGCCTCCAGCTGCAAGTGTACAGCCGTAGGCATAGGAGAGAGAGGGTCAAATCGAGGCAAGGTGGCCGGGGCCTTATACTCGACCTCATCGTCGGGCCTATACGGGGCACCCAGAGCATCCACCTCTCCAACCGCAGGCCGAGGCAAAACCAACACCTGCTGTTCAATCAGCGCCGCTAACACAATGCCCTTACCTCCGCCTTAACAAAACCCCTTGGCACGGAGATATCTAAATGGTCTGCCAAAGCTTCTAAATCCACTCTCCTACAATTCTCAAAACCCTCCCACGTAGGGTTATCCCAAAAAACCTTCAGGTTAAAAGGTGGCCATTTTCTACATCCACCACCTAAGTACAACATCCAACACATAACTAAACACTACACCCAACACAACCACCACACAATCCACATCAACTACCAAATTGTGCTGGCACAAGCTGGATCAAAGAGATCCCGGACAAAGCCCCATGTTACGTTCTCCCCTCGGGTGCAGTTCGTCTGAGGAGACGTAAATGCCTGGGCCTGCGCACACAAGGTAAACTAGATGGATGGGGAAGAAATGTGGGGTGTAATGAACTAAAATAACCAGACAACAACCAGATCTCAAGGTTAGCCCTCGGGGGACGTTTAGTAAGGTACTTAAACAAAATATACAACACCCATAAAGAAACAGTAAGGAAACAACAAATCAATCAAACAAACAAACCAGGGAAGGTAAGAGAAGGGAATATTTGGGAACGGGGTCCAAGTAATGAAAATAAACAAAGGTCCCTCCTCTTCTACACACCTTATCCTTCCTATCACACTCTCAACCCTAACCCACTTTCCTACCTGTTTACCAAAAATACAGGGGTGACACCCGCCCGGCTAACCTAGTGTGTAAAACAATGGGTTATCTACGTGTGAATGTACACCTATGGGCAGATCTACCTTTCCCTTCTCCAGGAGCTAGGTAGGGTGGAGTACATCAGGAGGACAGGCTGGAACACAAACAAAGATAAATTAACACAACCAATACCCAAACAGCCAAACAACAAGTGGCCTCTACCCCCATCTTCGAGCTCACACGGCAAACAGGTATACTCTCGTCAATCAGCTACAGCTGCCAGGACTCCGGACTGAAGCCACGCCCACCATCGTCAGCCGCAACTCAGTAATGCCCAGAACACACAAACACACTACACAGGGAAATGGGGAGAAAGAAAAAAACGTCACACGTAACAACCACTACAATAAACAATCTGTTACCTTCTAACAGGATGGCAGCACAGTACTATTGTGGGAGATATGATGGAAACATGAGCATTAGTTTTTCTTAACGATGGATGTGGCACAATAGTTTATGTTGTTAGAAGGGTTACATCCTGCCTGGACCTCACACTGGCTTCTAACCCTATTTCATCTATGTGGGAATGGAATGGAATGATTTTACTGTTGGAAGTGATCATTTCCCGATTTCGTGTCACATGAACTTTGAAGTTACTATTCCAGATAGGGTTACCATTCAGAAGATGGTGCTTTCATAAAGCAGACTGGGAAAAGTTTGGTGATCATTGCTTAAAGTTTGTTGGCCAGTTGTCTTTAGAGACGCCGGTTGATGTACTGTATGTGTTGCCTCTGTGACCTCTCTGATTTTGAGTGCTGCGAATGTATCAATGAATGAAGAGGGTGAGAAAAGGAAAGTGGTTCCTTGGTGGACTTAAGAGTGCACTGCGGCTGTTCCAGAAAGAAAGAGTGCTTACAGAGTGTGGAGTAGGAATATGACTCCTTAGAATCTATTGATTTTCCAAAGGAAGAGAGCTTTAGTATGTAGGGTCATTAAGTCTGTCAAGACAAATGCATGGACACAGTTCTGCTCTACACTAGGCAGGGGTACTGAGCTGGGGGATGTATGGTCTATGTTGAAGAAGATTAGCAACTTTCTTCTTCGAGAAGAACAAACAACAAGACTTTGCCACTGACAATTTAAAATCCCAGTCAATCGACGGTCTTTCAACATCCACTGTAGCTTTTAGATTTGATCACATGAGAGACGTTCTTTCCCCTCTTCCAAATAGCTCCATCATCAGCATATAGGGAAGCCCCAATACCCCAATCAGAGCTCCAGCAAGCGTTTTGAGAAATAGTTAGCTTGCTTAACAAAGAAAAAAAATTATAAAAAAATATAAAAACAGCACATCACACCCAGGACATTTCCTTAATCCCACCTGTCCTGTCAGAAGTCAAGATGGAGCTACCAGCATATTGCTTATTACCTATTCGATACTTCGACATGCGCACAATGGGACAGTATGAGAGCCTCTACACCATACCAGCAGGGGTTCAGGCAGTATTGGACAAAATTAATACTATTTTTGAGATGTTCTGCAAAGGTATGTCATTGTCACATTGCGATTCTTTACATGAAGAAATATCTGCCTATCATTAAACCATGGTCACATTAATGATAACCTACCATTCAAAAGTTCACCCTTTAAATATATTACCAATGCTAAATATCTTTATGATACACTTTCAATGGTCTGAAATCAAGTACACTGTATGCACACTTGCTGTAATTCCAACCAGGATAGGAAGATGAGAGATACGTCTGTGTGTTTCAAGTTAAGATGTTGCTTTATTACTGTGGTCATCAGTCATTACATGTCGGAGAGTACTGTAGTGGCGTCAGGTTTTTCAGTGTTGGAGGGATCTGCTCATTAAAATGTGCATTATATGGGGACTTGATGGCTTTATATCCATACAATTACTTAAAGAATGCACCGTTGCTACTTCTCTTTCCATACACACCACCCAAAGGTACCTGGAGGCCAGTGTTCGTAACCACTGAAGCAATTAGTATTGAAGAATACATAGTGAATCCATTAAATCTTGTTTCCAAAGGATGAACCCCTGTTTCCGAGGAGAAGAGATGAGAGATGAGGCAGGAGGAGAGCAGAGAGGAGGTCGAGAGCACAGAAGAGATGCAGAGAGAGGAGGGGTCGGAAATCGCAGTGGCAGGACAGGAGGTTAAGGAAGAGAGGTCAAGAGAGGACCAGAGGGCCTCCAAGTAAGAAATACACTATGTACTTTGAGACTGAAAGTAAAAATTGTGTTCAAGTGCCCAAAAGCATTTGTAGAAAAGCATTTGGCAAGTCATTTGTTAAAAGGGGTCTAATTTTAGAAGATCAGCCAGTGTGCTGTTAAAGCCAATTTTTCAATTATCCTGCCTTCTACCTTAGAGGTTTTCACTCCCACTGTAAAATTGTATTGGTAGAAATGGTTTGCTGACTCTTTGAAGTTCTGCTTTTAGTGGCCGGTGTAGTGGTTGTTTCAACTGTGACTGACAAGTGAAGGTTAGAGTGTAGCTTTCTTATGTGATAAATCTAATGGTTTGAAGTATTGAACTGGAGTGAATGAGTTCATAACTAAGGGAAAAGGCTTCACTAATTCAGACTGGCATTTCAATCTGTATTGAGGGGCGTTGTACAAAATGTATTCATAAGCAGTTGAACGTTTATTGCTTTTATCTTCAGACCAATGGAAAAAACTGAATTGGTGAAGTGAAACAACAGTTAAAACCATTGCATAGAGTGAAACGGTGTGATGGATCTTGCCAAGAGTGTGCAAAGCTGTCATCAAGGCAAAAGGTGGTTATTTGAAGAATCTCAAATATAAAATATATTTTGATTTGTTTAACACTTTTTTGGTTACTACATGATTCCATATGTGTTATTTCATAGTTTTGATGTCTTCAATATTATTCTACAATGTAGAAAATAGTAAAAAGAAAGAAAAACCCTTGAATGAGTAGGTGTTCTAAAACTTTTGAACAGTAGTGTACAAAAATATAAACGCAACATGTAAAGTGTTGGTCCCATGATTTCATGAGCTGAAATAAAAGATTCCAGAAATGTTCCACACGCACAAAAAGCGTATTTCTCTCAAATGTTGTGCACAAATTTGTTCACATCCCTGTTAGTGAGCATTTCTCATTTGCCAAGATAATCCATCCACCTGGCAGGTGTGGCATATAAAGAAGCGGATTAAACAGCTTCTTTAAAAAACTGCATTGTTGGTTAAAGGCATGTAAGTAAGTATTTCACTGTAATGTCTACACCTGTTGTATTCGGCGCATGTGTCAAATAAAATGTGATTTCATTTCATTTCATTGCTCAGGTGCACCTTGTGCTCCGGACAATAAAAAGCCACTCTAAAATGTGCAGTTTTGTCACACAACGCAATGCCACTGATGTCTCAAGTTAAGGGGAGCATGCAATTGGCATGCTGACTGCAGGAATGTCCACCAGAGCTGTTGCCAGAGAATTGAATGTTCATTTCTTTACCATATGCCGCATCCAACGTTGTTTTGGAGAATTTGGCAGTACTTCCAACCGACCTCACAAACGCAGACCACATGTAACCACGCCAGCCCAGGACCTTCAGATCCAGGACCTCCACATCCGACTTCTTCACCTGCGGGATCGTCTGAGGGGGAGTGCTGAGGATTATTTATGTCTGTAATAAAGCTCTTTTGTGGTGAAAAACTAATTCTGATTGGCTGGGCCTGGCTCCCCAGTGAGTGGGCCTGGCTGCCAAGTGGGTGGGCCCATGGCTGCACCCCTTTCAAATGACTGATTTCCTTATATGAACTGTAATACAGTAAAATCTTTTAAATTGTTGCATGTTGCGTTTATATATATTTCAGGACGTTTAAAAGTACACCATCATTGCAGAGTATTTGGATGGTTAATTATTAGGGCAGTAATTTAAAGTTACTTTGAATGCGTTTTAAGGGATCTGTGTAACCCCTGTTCAGTTTGCAGAACACCTTCTCCTGGGGGCCAACATGTCCTCCTCTGGAGACAAGGAGAGCATCAATGCCATCCAGAGGGATATAGCCCTGTGGTTGCTGAGAGAGACCGGTAGGGTACCAACAGGCTGCTGGTACATTTTAAGTGTTTGAAGCAGAAATGAACAGCCCTGAACGGATGGTGTGTGTGTGTAATCCTGATAACAATCTGGGACAAAGGAATTAATTTATTGTATCATATCTGGGACCAAGGTATGAACTAAGACAATATTCAGAATAGAGATTCTGACAACACACTAATCACATTTCCAAATTTCGTTTACACCTAAAACCAAGTTGATCTGCTGGACGGACTGATGTTCCTCTGTCCACCCTGTGCTGAAATAGGGCTATATTGCTTCATGTCATGATCAACTTGTGAATACCTTTTAGGCCAATTGAAGATGAGGGTCAAATGTTGGTGATTTCTTGAAAATGCATGGCAGTCTACAGACAGTTACAAACAACTATAACAGACACTACAGGTTTATTGGTGATTGTTATTCCAAGGCACAATGATGCAAAATAGCGCTCCCTGCTGGCGAAACACTTCACCTACACAGTACAGCAGAGATGAACAGCTCACAATCACTCTGGAACAAGTTTATTCTCTGAGTCCCCGACTCCATCACCATTTATTGTAGTGTAGAGTTGCCAGCTGGTGAAAATTGACACTTGTCTGTTTGTGCATTGTAATGTACTTTTAGTAACGACAAGGCTTTGGTCTAAAACAGTTCCCAAACTTTTTCACTCAGGCCCCCCTTCCATCATTGGGGAACATCCCGTGCCCCCCCCGCACACGCACGCCACGTCTATTTCTATGGGCATAAGCACTGTTCATGACAGAAACTGTTCACACCCCTCTTGTTGGTGTCAAAACAAATTTGCATTTTAAAAACGTATTTCCTGCAATTCTACACATTTTCTAATTGGGTGCAGAGAAAATGTAGCACTTTTAAACCTTTTTTTCTTGTAATTCTATACATTTTGCAATGTCTAATGTGTATTCATGTGATATTTGAGTGTCTCAAACATTAAAACAAAATATATGGGCTAAAAAACAGAGCTAAAAAACATTAGCTGACATGGGCTAGTCACTCTGGACATTTCTGACAAGTTAGAAATACTGTAGCTCTCAAAGGTATGCCATGACAAGAGGGGAATTTGACCTTGTGCATTCTACTATTACGACTTTCAAGTGTAAGTTGAAACCCAGACTGAGTTCCTTAAAAAAGAACACACACACAAAAAAAAAAAATTTGGGGGGAACCACTGGTCTTAAATATCCATTATAAAGATATGTAAAATGAAGCAAAGTACATAGACAGTTTGAATGATATGTTCAACTATGGCTAGAGGTTTCGTTCCAAACGTTAATATGATTTTGGTGTTGATCTATCAAATAAGTGAGGTGGGTGATATGCAGATGCACACATTTTATTAATCTCGGCTTTTCATTACAATCGGACAAATCCCTTAACAGGGAAACACAGAAATATATCCACGCCTCCCGTTTTCTGATGACAGCGCTTTTGTTGTTCTTTCTCCAGGCGCGTCGGTACAAATAATCAGTGTTGACAAACCACCAGTATCATAACACCGGCATTATACTAAAGCAGACATTGCCTCAGACTTGCAGTAAGAGAAATTCCATGCAGCCTTGATTACATGTTCAAACACTGGAATGTGAGACGTAACCTATCTACATCTCGATTTGGCTGATAGAAATCTTCCTTATTTCCTTTAATGATTTTCAATTTGAGTGTCTTTATTTCAATATAGCCGACACTTTATTATTCTGAACTTCTAACACGAGTGGGATGGGTGTGACTTCCTGACAATGATCACAAGAGCAGCTGCTCACCATTTGACAGCTCCAACAGTTACACCTCCAACACAGCCTAAACATCAGCTATGCAAGAGTTGGCCATCACCAGTTACAGCTTGATCTGATTGAATCTAGTCCTAGGCTTGTTTTACTCCAATGTTTGTAAACAACGTAAATGTAAACCAATACTGCATAGCCTCAAAACATGGTTACAACTATACATTTGATATCAGTCTATCCATAGCCCTGTCTATGAATTTGAGAGTGGTTACATTTCTCCAGCCACATAGCTATTTAGCAAAACAGGTGGGAAAGATGCTTTGTCATTGTTTCTAAGTATTCTAGTTTTAAAAGGGTAAGATAGCTTTTATAGTGCAGGCCTCAATTTTTGACTTCATTGCCAGATATCATTAGACGTGCAGACTGTGCATTTAATATTTATGTCCATATTAGTCCTGTTTTAGTAATGTGCATAATGCTTACACCATAATGCCTACATCATACTGCCTATATCATAATACCTACATCATAATGCCTACATCATAATGCCTATATCATAATGCCTACATCATAATGCCTACATCATAATGCCTACACCATAATGCCTACATCATAATGCCTATATCATAATATCTACATCATAATGCCTACATCATAATGCCTACATCATAATGCCTACATCATAACGCCTACTTCATAACACCTACATCATAACGCCTATACCATAACGCCTACACCATAATGCCTACATCATAATGCCTACACCATAACATCTACATCATAATGCCTACATCATAATGCCTACATCATAATGCCTACATCATAATGCCTACATCATAATGCCTACATCATAACACCTACATCATAACGCCTATACCATAACGCCTACACCATAACGCCTACATCATAATGCCTACATCATAATGCCTACACCATAATGCCTACATCATAACGTCTACAACATAATGCCTACATCATAATGCCTACACCATAATGCCTACATCATAATGCCTACATCATAATGCCTACACCATAATGACTACATCAAACGTGATCTGCAAGCATTATCCGAGACAGCACACATACATCTCTCCGACAAGTAATACGACAAAAAAACAGAAAACTTGAGCGTGCATAGCTATTTTCCAAAAGTTATACAGATATTCAACTTCGTCATACTTCCTTTTTGAATGTCTATTTGGAAAGAACACCCATTTGTAATATCAAAACACGCAACAAGAATGTGGTTCAGGCTTGTGTCTTGTAATAGTAACTTTATTGACGTCCTTACCGTTGCCTGCCTGCTGAGTTGGGTTTCTAGAGTCATGTCTAAATGTGGAGATTACGTTTTATAGCAATATGGGGAGTATGCCTCGTTGTACTTCATGACGTGTTGGTCACCCTTATCATGAAGGTTTTTGCTTTCTAGTCAGTCAGGTGATTTCTTGTCAAACCTGCAATCCTGGGTTGAGTTCCTGTACTGACTACATTGCTGACTCACACCAGATCTTAAAACGCCTCGATAGGTATTTAATATTTCAGCTAACCACATCATAGTAACGCATCCATTAGTTGATGCAATGCAACTCCTGCCTACTCTTACAAGAACTCGACCATGCTCTCCACTTCATCAATCAATAAATCAATCACATTTGATTCATGAAGCCCTTTTTACATCAGCAGATGTCACAAAGTGCTATACAGAAACCCAGCCTAAAACCCCAAACAGCAAGCAATGGAGATGTAGAAGCACTTTGATAAATCATAGATAATTGTGTCCCTTTCTAGTCAGTTCAGGGGATTTCTTGTAAATCATGTTCTCTGCTACAGCCTTAGAGCGAATTTTGCCTATATTTGCTTTGCCTTGATGATTTTTGTCAAATCGGCCTTCCAAAATTCGTTGCATAATGGGGATAAAATCGTCAAAAATTGTGCCTTCATGAAGACTGCATAAATTTAAAAAAAGACGTGATCATAGGTAATGACGTTTTGACTGTAGTCACAGATTATCCATTATATTGACCAGATACTTCAGCGGCCACTCCAACAATGGAAATACATTTCTTCAAAAATAGAAGGCAGTCAGCAGGTGGCAAGATCAGGTGGGACCAATCTAGCCAATGAGAGGACAGATACACGTGTGAACAACAAACACAAAGTTTTTTTTTTTCTCAAAGTTGCCGGGATGTCACGTGTCCTACTTATATCAGTGCACTCCTAACAACCTTACAAAATGTATATTCAATCAAGTAAGCCACACATACAGTGGCTTGCGAAAGTATTCACCCCCTTGGCATTTTTCCTATTTTGTTGCCTGTATCATTTGATTTACACAACATGCCTACCACTTTGAAGATGCAAAATATTTTTTCTTGTGAAACAAACAACAAATAACACAAAAAAAAACAGAAAAATTGAGCGTGCATAACTGTTCACCCCCCACCCCCAAAGTCAATACTTTGTAGTGCCACCTTTTGCAGTAATTACAGCTGCAAGTCTCTTTGGGTATGTCTCTTAAAGCTTGGCTCATCTAGCCGTTGGGATTTTTGCCCCTTCTTCGAGGCAAAACTGCTCCAGCTCCTTCAAATTGGATGGGTTCCGCTGGTGTACAGCAATCTTTAAGTCATACCACAGATTCTCAATTGGATTGAGGTCTGGGCTTTGACTAGGCCATTCCAAGACATTTAAATATTTCCCCTTAAACCACTCGAGTGTTGCTTTAGCAGTATGCTTAGGGTCATCGTCCTGCTGGAAGTTGAACCTCCATCCCAGTCTCAAATCTCTGTAAGACTGAAACAGGTTTCCCTCAAGAATTTCCCTGTATTTAGCGCCATCCATCATTCCTTCAATTCTGACCAGTTTCCCAGTCCCTGCCAATGAAAAACATTCCCACAGCATGATGGTGCCACCACCATGCTTCACTGTGGGGATGGTGTTCTCGGGGTGATGAGAGGTGTTGGGTTTGCGCCACACATAGCGTTTTCCTTGATGGCCAAAAAGCTCAATTTTAGTCTTATCTGACCAGAGTACCTTCTTCCATGTGTTTGGGGAGTCTCCCACATGCCTTTTGGCGAACACCAAACGTGTTTTCTTATTTTTTTCTTTAAGCAATGGCTTTTTTCTGGCCACTCTTCCGTAAAGCCCAGCTCTGTGGAGTGTACGGCTTAAAGTGGTCCTTTGGACAGATACTCCAATCTCCGCTGTGGAGCTTTGCAGCTCCTTCAGGGTTATCTTTGGTCTCATCTTTGGTCTCGTTGTTGCCTCTCTGGCGCTTGTAACGCCAAGGTAGTGGGTTCGATCCCCGGGACCACCCATACACAAAAATGTATGCACGCATGACTGTAAGTCGCTTTGGATAAAAGCGTCTGCTAAATGGCATATTATTATATTATATTATATTTACAGTTTGAGTTGTGATACACATGGAGATGTTTATTTTTACGTTACAAAGAAAACGTGTATAAAGAATGGCAACACTGCCATGTTGACACATTAGTGTCGGCTGTCGCAGATGCACCTCCCCTGACTTTACTCCTCGACTTTCATCTGCAGTCGGTTGCTTCAGCCTTACCACTCAAACAAGCCCATTAGAGAGGGCCATGTAGAATAGACTAGTAAAACCTATCTACAGAAAGTTGCAGAGCTGTAAAATACAGTGGACTGGTCCATATTGGTGTGAGACTTACTTAATTGACACAGCAAAGGCTCAAATACATCATATACATGTTTTTATCTATACAAATCTAGAGTATCAAATACAAAAATATAAAAATTCCACATGTGAATGAAATTCTCTTTTCACCATTTGAATCCTTTCCAAATATTGTTTCAAACAGAGGGTGAATGATATTACATGAAGGATTACAATATATTGTTCAAATCCGAGGAGGCTGGTTGGAGGAGCTAGAGGAGGACGTCTCATTGTAATGGTTGGGATGGAATCAATGGAATGGTACCAAAAACATCAAACACATGGAATCAGTGGTAACACTTTACTTGACACGGTCATAATCATGTCATAATATGTCATAACAGCTGACATATAACTTGTCATAACCTGTCATAATATAGTCATAATACTGTCATGTCCCATTTATTTACACCTGTTGTGACATATATTGCGTTATTTTATGGCTGGTTATGACACCTACAGAAGAGTGTCAAAACCTACATTTATTCAAATTATTGTTTTTCCCTGCCAAGAAGTTTCCTTTTGTTTTAACATTTATTTCTTAAATCCTTTGTTGTTGTTGTAATACATTCTTTACAGTCATGTTTTTTTCCAAATATTTTAAATAACTTTCATGAAGCTTTATGACCATTCGGTGTCACTTTACTTGGACTAAGAAACTACACTTCATAACAGTGTCAAGAAGCATTATGACCATCCTGTGTCACTAGACATACAATTCTAGATACCCAACGCAACAGGCAGGCAAAGGTAAGGATGTCTTTAAAGTTACTATTACAAGACACAAGCCTGAACCACGTTCTTGTTGCATGTTTTTATATAACAAATGGGGGTTATTTCCAAATTTACTTTCATTAAGCTTTATGACCATTCTGTGTCACTTTACTTGGACTAAGAAAATACACTTTCTGACAGTGTAAAGAAGCATTAAGACAATCATAATCGTTTAAGCCAGATAGGCCTGTTGCAACACCAAATATAGGAGAAAATCACTCCAAGGCTGAAGCTGAAAGCATGATTTACAAGAAATCCCCTGACTGAACAGAAAGGAACTCAATGACCTACGTTTTATCATGCAGAGGAGAGCATGGTCGAGTTCCTGTCCGAAAAGATGCGAAGGCATTGCATTGCATCAACCAATGGTTGCGTGCCACATCATCCAGATGGCAGTATCACATAATAATAATATGCCATTTAGCAGACGCTTTTATCCAAAGCGACTTACAGTCATGCGTGCATAGATTTTTGTGTATGGGTGGTCCCGGGGATCGAACCCACTACCTTGGCGTTACAAGCGCCGTGCTCTACCAGCTGAGCTACAGAGGACCACATGATGTGGTTGGCTGATATATTAAAAACCTATCCATGCATTCTAAGAGCTGACGTTAGTCAGCATGCGTCAGCAATGTAGTCAGGGCATTAAGGGTGACCAATCACGTCTTGCAGTCCAGCTAGGCATACGCCCCATATTGCTATAAAACGGCGGCTGCATCTCCACTTGTAAACACAGGATTTGATACCCAACTCAGCAGGCAGGCAAAGGTAAGGACGTCTATAAAGTATGACAAAGTTTAATATCTCTGAAACCTTTGGAAAGACTGCATATGTAATTTATTTTATACAAAGCCTTCTTTAAAACGTTTATTGTAACGAGAGTAATTAATGGATATGTGTCATTTGTAAATAAAGGCATTATGGTGTAGGCATTATGATGTAGTCATTATGATGTAGTCATTATGATGTAGGCATTATGATGTAGTCGTTATGATGTAGGCGTTATGATGTAGTCGTTATGATGTAGGAATTATGATGTAGGCTTTATGATGTAGGCTTTATGATGTAGGCATTATGATGTAGACGTTATGATGTAGGCGTTATGATGTAGGCATTATGATGTAGGCATTATGGTGTAGGCATTATGATGTAGGCGTTATGATGTAGTCGTTATGATGTAGACATTATGATATAGAGGTTATGATGTAGGCGTTATGATACTGGCATTTTGATATAGGAGTTATGATGTAGGAATTATGATGTAAACATTATGATACAGGCATTATAATGCAGGCATTATACTGTAAGCATTATGCACATTCCTAAATGAGTACTAATACTACAAGTATTTTGGATGTCAGGGAAAATGTATGGAGTAAAAAGTACATTATTTTCTTTAGGAATGTAGTGAAGTAAAAGTTGTCAAAATAAATAGTAAAGTAAAGTACAGATACCAAAAAAAAACTACGTAAGTAGTACTTTAATGTATTTTTACTTAAATACTTTACAGTGCCGGAATTATGACAGTCAAATTGAAAATCATGAAACGAAATAATGAGGATTTATTATTTAGCCTAATCGAGATGTACATTACATCTCACATTTCAGTGTTTGAACATGTAAACTAGGCTGCATGAGATTGCTCTTAATGTGACTCAGTGTAGCCAATGGCAATGCCCGCTTTAGTAATATGCACTGTTATGATACTGGTGGTTTGTCGACACTGATTAGTTGTACCGACGCGCTCGGATAAACAACAACAAGAAAACGGGAGATGTGGAATTATTTATGCCATCCCCTGTTAATGTGACTTAGTATTTGTCCAATTGTAATGAAGCAAAGACTAATTACATTTGTGCATCTGCATATCGGCCCACCTCACGTATTTGTTACATCAAAACAGAAATCATATAAACTTTTGGAATGAAACCTCTAGCCATAGTTGAACATGTCAGTCAAACTGTATGTACTTTGCTCTATTTATCAGTCTTCATATTTTCACATACATTTTCTAATAATATATGTTTTGGACCAAAGCCTTATTGTTACTAAAAGTACATTATTATGGTCAAACAGACAAGTGTCAACTTTCACCAGCAGGCGACTCTACACTACAATAAATGTTGATTGGGACGGAGACTCAGAGAATCAGTTTGTTCCAGAGCGGTTGCTGTTCATGTCTGCTCTACTGTGTAGGTTGTGTAGTTCAAGTGTTCTACCAGCAGGGAACGCTATTTTGCATTATTGTGCATAGCAATAAGCATCATCAATAAATCACAGTTCAAACTTACAGTGTCTATTGTAGTAGGTTTTACCTGTCTGTAGACTGCCGTGCATTTTCAAGGAACCACAAACATATGCCCCTCATCTGCAATTGGCCTAAAAGGTATTCACAACTTGATCATGACATTAAGCAATATAGGCCTATTTCAGCACATGATGGGCAGAGGAACATCAGTCCGTCCACAGGATCAACTTGGTTTTAGGTATAAACAAAATGTGGAGGTGTGATCAGTGTGTTGTCAGAAACTCTATTCTGAATATTGTCTTCTTAGTTCATTCCTTGGTCCCAGATACACTTTATATACAAAAGTATGTGGACACCCCTTAAAATTAGTGGATTCGGCTATTTCAGCCACACTTGTTGCTGACAGGTGTATAAAATTGAGCACACAGCCATGCAATCTCCATAGACAAACACTGGCAGTAAAATGGCTTTACTGAAGATCTCAGTGACTTTCAATGTGACATCGTCATATGATAACACCTTTCCAACAAGTCAGTTTGTCAAATTTCTGCCCTGCTAGAGCTGCCCCGGTCAACTGTGAGTGCTGTTATTGTGAAGTGGAAACATCTAGGAGCAAGAACGGCTCAGCCACCAAGTGGTATGCTACACAAGCTCACAGAACGGGACTGTCCTTGGTTGCAACACTCACCACTGAGTTCCAAACTGCCTCTGGAAGCAACATCAGCACAATAACTATTCGTCGGGAGCGTCATGAAATTGGGTTTCCATGGCCAAGCAGCCGCACACGAGCCTAAAATCACAGTGCGCAATCCAAAGCGTCGGCTGGAGTGGTGTAAAGCTCGCCGCCATTGGACTCTGAAGCAGTGGAAACGCGTTCTCTGGAGTGACAAATCACGAAATATTAATCTGGGTTTGGCGGATGCCAGGAGAACACTACCTGCCCCAATGCATAGTGCCAACTGTAAAGTTGTGTGCATGAGGAATAATGGTCTGGGGCTGTTTTTCATGGTTCGGGCTAGGCCCTTTAGTTCCAGTGAAGGGATATCTTCGCTACAACGTACAATAACATTTTAGACGATTCTGTGCTTCCAACTTTGTGGCAGCTGTTTGGGGAATGCCCTTTCCTGTTTCAGCATGACAAACCGAGGTCCATACATAAATGATTTGTCGAGATCAGTGTGGAAGAACTTGACTGGCCTGCACAGAGCACTGACTTCAACCCAATCAAACACATTTGGGATGAATTGAAACGCCGACTGTGAATCAGGCCTAATCCTAAAATCATGAAAATGGAGTTGGTCCCCCCTTTGCTGCTATAACAGACGCCACCCTTCTGGGAAGGCTTTCCACTAGATGTTGGAACATTGCCAATTTCATCATAGCGCTTGATGGTTTTTGCAACTGCACTTTCAAAGTTCTTGAATTTTCCGTATTTACTGACCTTCATGTCTTAAAGTAATGATGGACTGTCGTTTCTCTTTGCTTATTTGAGCTGTTCTTGCCATGATATGGACTTGGTCTTTTACCAAATATGACTATCTTCTGTATACATGATTCCATACTGTATGGGTTATTTCATAGTGTTGATGTCTTCACTATTATTCTACAATGTAGAAAATAGTACAAATAAAGAAAAACCCTTGAATGAGTAGGTTGTGTCCAAACTTTTGACTGGTACTGTGCATATACAGTGGGGAAAAAAAGTATTTAGTCAGCCACCAATTGTGCAAGTTCTCCCACTTAAAAAGATGAGAGAGGCCTGTAATTTTCATCATAGGTACACGTCAACTATGACAGACAAATTGAGGAAAAAAAATCCAGAAAATCCCATTGTAGGATTTTTAATGAATTTATTTGCAAATTATGGTGGAAAATAAGTATTTGGTCACCTACAAACAAGCAAGATTTCTGGCTCTCACAGACCTGTAACTTCTTCTTTCAGAGGCTCCTCTGTCCTCCACTCGTTACCTGTATTAATGGCACCTGTTTGAACTTGTTATCAGTATAAAATACACCTGTCCACAACCTCAAACAGTCACACTCCAAACTTCACAATGGCCAAGACCAAAGAGCTGTCAAAGGACACCAAAAACAAAATTGTAGACCTGCACCAGGCTGGCAAGACTGAATCTGCAATAGGTAAGCAGCTTGGTTTGAAGAAATCAACTGTGGGAGCAATTATTAGGAAATGGAAGACATACAAGACCACTGATAATCTCCCTCGATCTGGGGCTCCACGCAAGATCTCACCCCGTGGGGGTCAAAATGATCACAAGAACGGTGAGCAAAAATCCCAGAACCACACGGGGGGACCTAGTGAATGACCTGCAGAGAGCTGGGACCAAAGTAACAAAGCCAACCATCAGTAACACACTACGCCGCCAGGGACTCAAATCCTGCAGTGCGAGACGTGTCCCCCTGCTTAAGCCAGTACATGTCCAGGCCCGTCTGAAGTTCATTTGGATGATCCAGAAGAGGATTGGGAGAATGTCATATGGTCAGATGAAACCAAAATATAACTTTTTGGTAAAAACTCAACTCGTCATGTTTGGAGGACAAAGAATGCTGAGTTGCATCCAAAGAACACCATACCTACTGTGAAGCATGGGGTTGGAAACATCATGCTTTGGGGCTGTTTTTCTGCAAAGGGACCAGGACGACTGATCCGTGTAAAGGAAAGAATGAATGGGGCCATGTATCGTGAGATTTTGAGTGAAACCCTCCTTCCATCAGCAAGGGCATTGAAGATGAAACGTGGCTGGGTCTTTCAGCATGACAGTGATCCCAAACACACCGCCCGGGCAACGAAGGAGTGGCTTCGTAAAAAGCATTTCAAGGTCCTGGAGTGGCCTAGCCAGTCTCCAGATCTCAACCCCATAGAAAATCTTTGGAGGGAGTTGAAAGTCTGTGTTGCCCAGCGACAGCCCCAAAACATCACTGCTCTAGAGGAGATCTGCATGGAGGAATGGGCCAAAATACCAGCAACAGTGTGTGAAAACCTTGTGAAGACTTACAGAAAACGTTTGACCTGTGTCATTGCCAACAAAGGGTATATAACAAAGTATTGAGAAACTTTTGTTATTGACCAAATACTTATTTTCCACCATCATATGCCAATAAATTCATTAAAAATCCTACAATGTGATTTTCTGGATTTTTTTTTCTCATTTTGTCTGTCATAGTTGATGTGTACCTATGATGAAAATTACAGGCCTCTCTCATCTTTTTAAGTGGGAGAACTTGCACAATTGGTGGCTGACTAAATACTTTTTTTCCCCACTGTATACATAGGATCTTACTCAGGTGTACATTATATGTAGTGTTTTCAATATATTGTTTGTTAAACTTTGAAATCAGTGGTTTTTGTTTGGCATATATTGAAACAAAGTCAAAGCGTAATTCTGTGACCGTGGAATTGCCCCACTGGAAATGACTTCCATATACTCCAAGTCTTTTTCCACTTACCATGACACTGTGAGTTTATATCACAACCTGTGAATGTGTGGAAGCCTGACAAAGCCAAACTCTTGTGCATTCCAAGCCTCTCGTAGATGGTGTCGATGCAAATCTCCTGGTAGTTTTTTCTCATACCAAAAGCAACCCACAGCTTTATGGTTGGATAGTCCTTGTTAAGATAGAAGATCAGACCAGCAAGGAGGACAATGATGTCCTCATCCACTGTTTGAATGACAATGGTCTGTGCAACGTTTTGAAGGGCATCTTTAAGATGAGGTCATACACGTGTGTGTTCCTCTTCATGGTCACATTCCAGCATTGATGTCAGAGAGCCCTTTGAGAACACAGGCTCAGTTGTAACATAGATCTCTTTTCCATCTTCAGATTCATTGGCACACATCTTCTGTGTTGAGATTTTGAAAAGCTCCTGTTATTAGGATTTCTGAGAAAGTCCGAAAACATACATGGAAAATTGATTGTCTCCCCAACTTTCTTTCGGACGCATTTTCCTCACTTGTCTCTTGTTGAATCTTTTAGACAATCTTTGTATGTGTCCAACACAATATTGATTCTATAGCAGCTGTTAAACTGGTGCTCTACCAAAGGCAGTAAGACACTGCTGCCACATTCGCCAAATGTGGAAACTTGGTGGGTAGGCAAGGAATGGACAATGACAGTTCCGTCAATTGTGTCCTTTATTTTTGGCTGTTAACTGTAGATAATTTGATTGTTAATTTGTTTAAAGTTTGTATTTTATATACCAAAAATGTAAGTTTAAGAAGCAATGTGAGTCAGTAAATGTAGCTTTAGTAGCTGTTCTGTAAGATCACACTTCTTTCTACAGATCAACATCACACTTCTCTCTTCAGCTCAACATCACACTTCTCTCTTCAGCTCAACATCACACTTCTCTCTTCAGCTCAACATCACACTTCTCTCTTCAGCTCAACATCACACTTCTCTCTTCAGCTCAACATCACACTTCTCTCTTCAGCTCAACATCACACTTCTCTCTTCAGCTCGACATCACACTTCTCTCTTCAGCTCAACATCACACTTCCAAAATATGACTGGTGAGTACTTAGTCTTTACTTCACTGTATGTAGGCCACAGGACAGAGATGGAAACTGATTTACGTTGTTGTAAATCTTTTTTTTTTATGGGTATGCACAAAATAATGACGTTTTATTAAATTATTAATACATCTTAATAAAATGAATGTAGGATTACATTTAGCTTAACTTATATATGTATTTTATTTCATTTATGTAATTGTTAATTTGCTTAAAGTTAATATTCTATAGACCATCAATGTCTAAGAAGCTAAAGACTGAACATGTTCAGTAGCTGTTCTGTAAGATGACTAAACAGAAGGAACATCAGCATCAGACTTCTTTCTACAGTAACAACATTTCCTTCCATTCCAACAGAACCCAATGAGGAGGTCCGGATTCTTCTGGTGGGGAAGACTGGAGCTGGGAAAAGTGCAGCAGGAAACACCATCCTGGGGAGAAAGGCTTTTGAGTCAGTAATGTCATCTAATTATGTGACATCAACATGTGATAAGAAAAGAGGAAAGGTGGGGTGTCAAAGTGTAGCTGTTATCGACACACCAGGCTTGTTTCACACTGAGTTAACACAGGAGGAGGCACTGGACAAGATCACACAGTGCATCTCTTTCTCCACTCCTGGTCCCCATGTGTTCCTGGTTGTGATTGAGCTGAGAAGATTCACTGAAGAGGAGCAGGAAACTGTGGAGATGATTCAGGACATATTTGTTGTTGAAGCATCAAAATACTCCATGGTTCTCTTCACACATGGAGACGATCTTGTTGATGTAACAATTGAAGACTTCCTGCATGGAAATCCCAAACTGGAAAGTTTAATTGCCAAATGTAATGGGGGATATCATGTCTTCAATAACATAGATCAGAATCCCTCTCAGGTCAATGAGCTTCTTGATACGATAAACAAGATGGTGGTGATGAATGGAGGAAGCCATTACACCACTGAGATGTTCCAGAAGGCTGAGAGAGCAATTGAAGAGGAGAAAGAGAGGATCCTGAAAGAGAACAGAGAGAAGAGACACAGAGAGATGGAAGAACTGAAGAAGAAGTTTGAAGGAGAGCGTTTAAGGGAAGAAGAAGAGAAGCTGAGGAGAAAGAGAAGCGAGAGACAAAGCTGAAAGATTAAAGAACGGTGCCATATACGGAGCGGTTGCGGGAGTAATTGGAGGCCCAATTGGTATGGCAGTTGGGGCAGCATTGGGAGCTGGAGTGGCAGCTATAGTAAATGCATGCAGTACTCAATGAGAGTCCACAGCTAACAGTGCTGTACGTGCTACAAGTTGTGTGACTTTATTATTCCATGCTGAAAGCTTCCTCTATATATACCCAGTATACCAAACATTTGGAACACCATCTTAACATTGAGAACTGATATAGAATAAGAGAGTAAAAGTTGACCTTGTCTTTCCTATCAACCTGGACAAGGACCTAAAGTCATTTTAACTGGAACACTTCAGGGCAGCCAAGCTCTTCAGTCAAGCCAGAGAACACCACACGTGAACTCATATCATCACTGAACTATCTACACTGAACACTTGGAGAAAGACATCTATATATACATGGTCATCTTAATGTAAAGACAAGTCATGACATATGAGAGATGGAAAGAATTGTGGTTACCACAAGCCATGTTGACAGGAAGACTGCAGATGCAAATGAGATGTTCGCTAAATCTGTTGCAACGTATTACTTCGCATTTCTGAGACGTATGTTTTGTCGTACATTGTCCCTGTTCAAATAAACAGAATAAATACAAATACATATATTCTACTTTTATTGTAGCCTACATTAAGAATGACACTTGGGGGGTTGATTAACAAATATTTAGCTGTTTTTGTTATTATGTTTTAGTGATCACTGGAAAAGGTGGTTGTATTGAGTTATATTTTATCAGGAGCAACCGACTCCTGAAAAAGATGGGAGGAACTCAAATAAAGTATTACTTAGATGTATTATTAACACTCACAATGGACACAGTTCAGCCATCAAGCATTTGTCAAGCAAATTTCCCTAAAGGGACATACTGTAGTGAATTACTTCATCCATGTGATAATTCTGTATTGTGTTATTCTTAGGACTTCACAGAACCATGGTTCTCATGACTGAAAGAAAGCTTCATTATCCACTATGCACCACAGTCAATTTATTCCCTCATGTTATATCAATGTAGAAACTTGAAGCATTATGGACACTTTTGAGTCAACACAAATGTGTCTGGAGGGCAGGGAGCAATTGTGAGCGTCTAATGGTGACAGGGGCAGGAAGTTGTTCCCCTGCTCAGACGATGCATGGCTCAACTAAGGTTGAGTGTCACTTTATCGACTGGGCAGTGGCTGACCTCTGACCTCACCTACTAAGACAATGACATCAATAACAGCATTTTTACTTCAGCATTTGGCAGTTAAATGCAACAACAAAACATTATTTATACAAATAAATCTATTAATATTGTTTTTGAACACTATAATTTGTTTATAAGACTGATAGCTGTACTTTTAGTTTACAGTCGATGTAGCTTGTTGGCCATTAGCCAATCAGCGTTTCTCAACGAGTTCAAAGCACGTGAATGTATCCAACTGGTATTCACAACATCACAACTGGTAATTCATTACCACCTTCCCACTTGGTCATGAATGCAGAATTAGGTTGATTTCCCCTGCTCAGATGTTGAATGGTGTTCCTGACCTTCTAGCTGTCTTCCGATTGGTCCGTTGTTTGTGTTGTACCCCTGCTCAGATGTTGCATGCATTATCAATCCCAGTCAATTCAGAAAGTCAACCAAATTCCAATTTAGTAATTATCCTAATTGAAAGGAATTGAGTAGACATGGATTTCAGTGTACTTCCCGAATTGCCTGGAATGGAAATGGAATTGACCCCAACTCTGACTGATAGAGGATAAGAGAGTGAAAGTTGGCCTTGTCTTCCCTATCCGCCTGGAAAAGGGCCTACATACATTTTAACTGGAACACTTCAGGGCAGCCAAGCTCTTCAGTCAAGCCAGAGAACACCAGACATTAACTCATATCTCCTCTCATAATTTACAGGAAAGGATGTTCAGAAATGTATTTTAGCATTACTACTAACAGCATGAACATAGGTTTGACTTGTTACCCTCAGTGATGACCATAAATATATGCTTGGGTATTGCACATCTGAGAGTCTTTTGAATATTTACCTGAATTAGGGTTTAGGTTTATTCCTGCCAGTCAGGCTGCATAAGCTAGCTATACAGTGGCTTGCGAAAGTATTCACCCCCCTTGGCATTTTTCCTATTTTGTTGCCTTACAACATGGAATTACAATGGATTTTTGGGGGGTTTGTATCGTTTGATTTACACAACATGCCTACCATTTTGAAGATGCAAAATATTTTTTATTGTGAAACAAACAACAAATAAGACAAAAAAACTGAAAACTTGAGCGTGCATAACTATTCACCCCCCAAAATTCAATACTTTGTAGAGCCATCTTTTGCAGCAATTACAGCTGCAAGTCTCTTGGGGTATTTCTCTATAAGCTTGGCACATCTAGCCACTGGGATTTTTGCCCATTCTTCAAGGCAAAACTGCTCCAGCTCCTTCAAGTTGGATGGGTTCCGCTGTTGTACAGCAATCTTTAAGTCATACCACAGATTCTCAATTGGATTGAGGTCTGGGCTTTGACTAGGCCATTCCAAGACATTTAAATGTTTCCCCTTAAACCACTCAAGTGTTGCTTTAGCAGTATGCTTAGGGTCATTGTCCTGTTGGAAGGTGAACCTCTGTCCCAGTCTCAAATCTCTAGAAGAATGAAACATCATTCCTTCAATACTGACCAATTTCCCGGTCCCTACAGATGAAAAACATCCCCACAGCATGATGCTGCCACCACCATGCTTCACTGTGGGAATGGTGTTCTTGGGGTGATGAGAGGTGTTGGGTTTCCACTAGACATAGTATTTTCCTTGATGGCCAAAAAGCTAAATTTTAGTCTCATCTGACCAGAATACTTTCTTCCATATGTTTGGGGAGTGTCCCACATGGCTTTTGGCGAACACCAAACGTATTTGAATTTTTTTTTCTTTAAGCTTTTTTCTGGCCACTCTTCCATGAAGCCCAGCTCTGTGGAGTGTACGGCTTAAAGTGGTCCAATGGACAGATACTCAAATCTCCGCTGAGGAGCTTTGCAGCTCCTTCAGGGTTATCTTTGGTCTCTTTGTTACATTTACATTTCAGTCATTTAGCAGACGCTCTTATCCAGAGCGACTTACAGTTAGTGAGTGCATACATTTTATTTTTTTCATACTGGAATCGAACCCACAACCCTGGCGTTGCAAATGCCATGCTCTACCAACTGAGCTACGTTCAGCCTCCTCGCTGCCCGGATGTACTCCAGGTTACAATGGTCAGTCAGAATGAGAAAAAGGTGTTTAGCCCTCTCAAGCCAATGTCTCCACACCTTCAGGGCTTGAACCACAGCTAGCAGCTCCCTGTCCCCCACGTCATAATTGCGCTCCGCCGGACTGAGCTTCTTAGAATAGAAAGCACAGGGGCGGAGTTTAGGTGGCGTACCCGAGCGCTGAGACAGCACAACGCCGATCCCAGCCTCGGAAGCGTCCACCTCCACCTGGAATGCCAAAGAGGGATCCGGATGCACCAGCACCGGAGCCGAGGTAAACAGGTCCTTCAGACGTTTAAACGCCCTGTCCGCCTCAGCTGACCACTGCAGGCGCACCGTACCTCCCTTTAGCAGAGAGGTAATGTAGCTGCTACCTGTCCAAAGCCCCGGATAAACCTCTGGTATTAATTGGCAAAACCCAAGAAGCGCTGTACCTCCTTTACCGAAGTGGGAGTCTGCCAATTACGCACGGCAGAAACGCAGTCAATCTCCATCTCTAACCCTGATGCGGACAACCGATGTCCCAGGAAGGAGATGGACTCCTGGAAGAACAGATATTTCTCCGCCTTCGCATACAGGTCATGCTCCAACAGTCTACCAAGCACTCGACGCACCAGGGACACATGCTCGGCTCGTGTAGCGGAGTATATTAGAATGTCATCAATATACACAATAACACCCTGTCCATGCAAGTCCCGGAAAATCTCGTCCACAAATGATTGGAAGACTGAAGGAGCATTCATTAAACCGTATGGCATGACGAGGTACTCATAGTGACCCGAGGTGGTACTGAATGCTGTCTTCCACTCATCTCCCTCCCTAATGCGCACCAGGTTGTACGCACTCCTGAGATCCAATTTTGTGAGGAATCGCGCCCCGTGTAATGACTCCGTCATACTAGCAATCAGAGTTAGAGGATAGCTGTATTTGATTGTGATCTGATTTAGACCACGGTAATCAATACACGGGCGTAAACCCCCATCCTTCTTCTTCACCAAAAAGAAACTTGAGGACGCAGGGGAAGTGGACGGCCATATGTAACCCTGTCTCAGAGATTCGGTGACGTAGGTCTCCATAGCGGCCGTCTCCTCCTGAGACAGAGGATAAACGTGACTACGTGGAAGTGCAGCGCCTACTTGGAGGTCTATCGCACAATCCCCCTGTCGATGAGGTGGTAATTGAGTCGCCTTCTTCTTACTGAAGGCGAGTGCCAAATCAGCATACTCAGGTGGAATGTGCAAGGTGGGAACTTGGTTCGGGCTTTCCACCGTCGTTGCCCCTACGGAAACGCCTACACACCGCCCAGTACACTGATCAGACCATCCTTTGAGAGCTTTCTGCTGCCATGAAATGTTGGGGTCATGAGATGTTAACCAGGGAAGCCCCAACACCACGGATAACGCAGGAGAGTCAATCAAATACAAACGTAATATCTCCTCATGACCCTCCTGCGTTTTCATCCGGAGAGGCGCCGTGACCTCCCTAATCAATCCTGACCCCAGAGGGCGGCTATCTAGGGCATGAATAGGGAAGGGAACATCAACAGGTACGATAGGAATCCCTAACTTATAGGTGAACTGGCGATCGATAAAATTACCAGCTGCGCCTGAATCTACTAGCGCCTTATGCTGGGAGTGAGGAGAAACATCGGGAAACACCACTTTAATACACATATGATCAACAGAGAGCTCTGGGTGAGTTGGGTGCCTACTCACCTGGAATGAATCATCAGTGCGTCGCCCACTGCCTCGATTCCTAGGAGACCCTCCCCAGCACCGACCAGCAGTGTGTCCTCTGCGGCCACAGTTGGTGCAGGGGACGGCGTCCCTCCTGGTCTCCCTCCTGGTCTCCCTAGCACCAGCACCCCCGAGCTCCATAGGGGTCGGCTCGGAAGTGCTGGGGGATGGAATGGACAGCCCCGAATCCGGACGTCCGCGGGTAGCCAACAGGGTATCCAGGCGAATCGACATGTCCACCAGTTGATCAAAGCTGAGGTTGGTGTCCCTGCAGGCCAATTCCCGACGCACGTCCTCCCTCAGGCTACATCTATAGTGGTCGATGAGGTGTCTGTCTAAGGTGGAATAGACTTTACCCTATGGTGGATGATCGAATACTGCCCGGAAGCGGCGGGTGAACTCCGCATTGCTGACCGTAGCGGCATCTATCCCACCCCACTCTGCGTTGGCCCACTCCAGCACCTTGCCGGACAGACAGGAGATGAGGGCGGACACGCTCTCGTATCCCGAGGGCGCCGGGTGAATGGTTGCTAGGTAGAGTTCATCCTCGAGTAGGAAACCCTGGCACCCGGCCGCTGTGCCTTCATAAGCCCTCGGGTGCGAGAGCCGAATCCCACTGGACCCCGGAGGTGAAACGATGGGCATCGCCGATGGTGGTGGTATCGTTGGAGGGGGTATAGGTAGACCCCCTCTTTCCCATCGCTCAATGGTGTTCACCACCCGTTCCATGGCGGTGCCGAGAGCCTGGATCATGGCCGCTTGGTGTTCAACGCGTGCCTCCATAGATCCAGCTGGCACCGCCTCTCCTGCTGACTCCATGAGAGGTGTGTGATTCTGTCAGATTGCGACGTGAATGCGGTAGGCGAAGTCAAACGCAGGACACCGAGCTACTGGAAACAATACTTTACTAACAAAGTAACCAGAATACAAAACAACCTCCAAACAGGGAGGGGAAATACCCGCACACTAGCAACTGCCGAAAATGACGAGAACAATCACAAACAACACACAATGAACGACAGAGGGTTAAATAGGGAATACAATACAACATAATAGGAAACAGGTGTACACAATCAAGACAAAACAAGTCAACCACAGAAATATAGATTTGTGGCAGGTAGTACTCCGGGGACGACGAACGCCGAAACCTGCCCGAGCAAGGAGGAGAAGCAGCCTCGGCTGATTCTGTGACAGCTATAGAATAAGAGAGTGAAAGTTGACCCTGTCTTCCCTATCAGCCTGGAAAAGGGCCTAAATACATTTTAACTGAAACACTTCAGGGCAGTCAAGCTCTTCAGACAAGCCAGAGAACACTAGACATTAACTCATATCTCCTTTCACAATTTACAGGAAAGGATCCTTGGAAACATATTTTAGTCGTCACTACTTACAGCATGAACATAACGACAGATCTGGGTATCGCACACTTGACAGCAAAGAATTCTATATTTCCCTGAGTAAAGGTGAAAGTTAAAAGTTTATTTCTCCCTGTCAGGTGGCATAAGCTATATTCTAATGTGAAATGAATTGACAGTTGCAGTCACAGCTCCCATTGCTGCCTCAGAAGCATGATGAATGGAGATGAACTATTTAAGCACAAACCATTACTGTTAACTTTATAGATATTTCATGGTCCTATAAAATAAAGGGTCACTGAAAAAACCTCTCCGTTTTTTTTGTTTTCATTATGAAATGAACAAATCATTAAAACGACTTGCATTAATTTGTATGAAGTAAAAAATGAACATAGCCACAGGAAGTAGTAGGGGGTGCTGCATTTTTCTTTTTATTATTTTCAAGGGGGTGCTGAAAATATATTTTTGCCTGTACTGCGACACATTATCTGTCTGCACTATTAAAGGCCCAGCGCACAACTTTTGTGATTTTTTCAGGCGATCCCCTACTTCACCCGGCTATCAAAGTACGTATATTGTTTTGTCAAATTCACTACAGAATATTTTTTTACAGTGTGGCTGTGTGGTTGAGTGTAAAAATCCAATGAAAAGTACCATCTTACTGACCCAGAAGACGGGGGTTCAATTTCCGCTTTCTTCTGTCCCACTTACACTCCTTCTCTGTCTCCTCCTCTTTCTAATCTGTCTAAATAAAGCATTGAAAAAAATCTCCATATCACCTTATCATCAATCAATATTTATGCTATAAACCATTTGCATTTCTAAACCATTTGAGAGACACAGTCTGCTATTTATTTGTGTGTGTTTTGTTACCGCCTTTTACATGCACTGAAACCCCAAAAAAGTTTTTTCACAACTCTATTGAAAACACCAATACTCAGATTCAAGAACCACTATGGGTGTTTGAGAGTACTTATATTCTGTTTTAAAACACTTTCTGTGTATCATAACACTAACATTGGGGTTTACATTCAAACACCCTCCAAACACCAGATCTCAGGTTAGGTGCACTACGTTTCATGATTTCATTACACAATCATGGTGTTTTGAGTCTTTCTTGAGGTTTTGAAGAACTGATAGCATGGTTGGGGTCACTTCCTTTTCAATTCCAGTCCATTCAGAAAGTCAACCAAATTCCAATTCCACATTTTCCTAATTGGAAAGCATTGAAGATAATTGGAATTGGATTTCAGTGTACTTCCTGAATTGACTGGAATGGAAATGGAATTGACCCCAAACCTGACTGATAGAGAATAAGAGAGTGAAAGTTGACCTTGTCTTCCCTATCAGCCTGGAGAAGGGGGCCTAAAGACATTTTGACCCTGTGAGACCCAGCGTTGTAGTATTACAATGTTTCCTACATTGCATCCTGTACAGCGGTGTAAAGTACTTAAGTAAAAATACTTGAAAGTACAACTTAAGTAGTTTTTTGGGGTATCTGTACTTTACTTTACTATTTATATTTTTGACTACTTTTACTTTTACTTCACTACATTCCTAAAGAAAATGATATACTTATTACTTCATACATTTACCTCCATACATGACACCAAAAATTACTTGTTACATTTTGAATGCTTAGCAGGACAGGAAAATAGTCTAATTCACACACTTATCAAGAGAACATTCCTGGTCATCCTTACTGCCTCTTATATGGGGGACTCACTAAACACATGCTTCGTTTGTAAATGACTTTGGAATGATGGAGTTTGCCCCTGTTTATCTGTAACTTAAAAAAATAAGAAGATTGTGCCGTCTGTTTTGCTTAATATATATACACTTTTACTTTTGATACTTAAGTATATTTTAGCAATTACATGTACTTTTGATACTTAAATATATGTAAAACCAAATACTTTTAGACTTTTACTCAAGTAGGATTTTACTGGGTGGCTTTCACTTTTACTGGAGTCATTCTCTAATAAGGTATCTTTACTTTTACTCAAGTATGACAATTGGGTACTTTTTCCACCACAAATAAATGCTTTTGATCCATTTTGATGTGATTTTTATAGAATTTCACAGTTTTCTTACTGCACATTTTTCCTGAAGCCCAATGTTGCATTTTTGCCATTCACAACTAAAACAAACTGTTAATGCATCCAACTAGTTTGTAGTCACAAGCTTGATGTAGTCATTGCGTGCTAGGAATATGGGACCAAATACTACATTTTTTACTACTTTGGTACACTATAAGTGACATTTGTCCAAATACTTATGACATTTTCAAATGGCGGGACATTGATCTCTAATGTGCTTTCAATTTCTAAACGGTAAATCAGATATGTATGAAAATACCTTCAAATAAAAGGTGACATTCTGTACTGTCACCTCAGATGAAACATTTGATCTCAAATCCAAAATGCTCTAGTACATAGCCAAATGTAACATTTTAGCATCACTGTCCAAAGACACATAGTGGAGGGTATATAGGTAGACATCTTCAGTAAAGATAAATTAACAATCATTTAGTGCGAGTCAACACAAACGTTATGTGTCAGGGGGCAGGAAGTTGTAATGCAAAGACACATGTTCTATAAAACCACGTGACTCAGAGGAAGCAGCCACTTCAGACTATGCTGCTGTAGTTTCATTAAACTAATGGTGGCATAGAGTTAGGCCTACTTGTGTTTCATTTTGTTAACCTTTGCTTTGTGCTATGCAGTTTGAGGTGTATGAAAATTGCTTTACAAATAAAGGTGTTCGTGTCTGTATTGTCATTAGAACTATTATTATTGGCATTGCAGGGCTTTCAATACCCAACCTATAGGCTATAGCAAATGGGGTCACTAGAGGTGTGACTTGTTGAGTAACGATATGTGAAACTAAAGCCAGGCAGACACTACACGTTTTGACTTGACTGAATCGTTAAACCAGGCAAACAATGTTTTCTTGTATTACAGTCATAACCTGTGGGAAAGGATTTCACTAGATGTATGACAGCTAAGAGAAAGCCTATGGGTGTGTCAGGGGATGGGCACCTGAGAGATCCTATATAAAACAAGTGGGCAGACCCACTCTCACAGTGTATCCTTACAGGAGTATAGAAACTACTACTACTACTACTACTACTACTACTACTACTAGCAGTAGTCTCACACAGCGTTTGAGACTGACAGATCTTCACTCCAAACATGAACAGCAATGTTTCTCATTCTGGTGAGTAGCCTTTAGTTTACAAAGATCGGAACTCAAGTCAAGGGTATTGATAATGTTTTGTTATGTGCTTTTTCCTTTGAACTTCATGTACTCTAGAAATATAATGATGTAGAGCAGTGGGGAGCATTATTTTATGTTACACCAGAAATATAATGATGTAGAGCAGTGGGGAGCATTATTTTATGTTACCCCAGAAATATAATGATGTAGAGCAGTGGGGAGCATTATTTTATGTTACCCCAGAAATATAATGATGTAGAGCAGTGGGGAGCATTATTTTATGTTACCCCAGAAATATAATGATGTAGAGCAGTGGGGAGCATTATTTTATGTTACCCCAGAAATATAATGATGTAGAGCAGTGGGGAGCATTATTTTATGTTACCCCAGAAATATAATGATGTAGAGCAGTGGGGAGCATTATTTTATGTTACCCCAGAAATATAATGATGTAGAGCAGTGGGGAGCATTATTTTATGTTACCCCAGAAATATAATGATGTAGAGCAGTGGGGAGCATTATTTTATGTTACCCCAGAAATATAATGATGTAGAGCAGTGGGGAGCATTATTTTATGTTACCCCAGAAATATAATGATGTAGAGCAGTGGGGAGCATTATTTTATGTTACCCCAGAAATATAATGATGTAGAGCAGTGGGGAGCATTATTTTATGTTACCCCAGAAATATAATGATGTAGAGCAGTGGGGAGCATTATTTTATGTTACCCCAGAAATATAATGATGTAGAACAGTGGGGAGCATTATTTTATGTTACCCCAGAAATATAATGATGTAGAGCAGTGGGGAGCATTATTTTATGTTACTCCAGAAATATAATGATGTAGAGCAGTGGGGATCATTATTTTATGTTACTCCAGAAATATAATGATGTAGAGCAGTGGGGAGCATTATTTTATGTTACCCCAGAAATATAATGATGTAGAGCAGTGGGGAGCATTATTTTATGTTACCCCAGAAATATAATGATGTAGAGCAGTGGGGAGCATTATTTTATGTTACTCCAGAAATATAATGATGTAGAGCAGTGGGGAGCATTATTTTATGTTACTCCAGAAATATAATGATGTAGAGCAGTGGGGAGCATTATTTTATGTTACTCCACTGCTTAAATTTTTTTGTCAAGTGAACAAACATACTTAACAGTATTAGTTACATTATAATATACAAGTCAGTGGAGCAACTCTGTTTTTAAAAGTTGAAACAGATGTTTTATTAATACTTTAGGTAACACTTTATTTGGGATGAGAGATTCTAGTTCTATTAAGTTTAGTATTTTTTTTACATTCATACATAACATAATTGTTTCTTTATTATTGTATGGCTGATTGTACATCACTCTTTAAGAGCACCCCCTCTCTCTCTCTCTCTCTCTCTCTCTCTCTCTCTCTCTCTCTATCTTTCACTCTCTTTCATTCTCTTTCTCACTTCCTGTACTGATTCTAAACAGGAACACATGGATTAGACATTTATTTTTGTACTGTGACCTTTAATTGATATATTAACACCAAGAGATTTCTTGGTATTTGATGAGAGTCAACTTAGCAAAAAAATAATTATGTCATAAAAACATTTTAGCACATACATATGTAGGCTCTTAATTTAATCAATATTTTGTTCCTGAAGGTTTTCCTGCTCAGCAGGAAATGCAAAATTGTAGTGCATTTGCGTTTTAAAAAGTATTCTAAAGTTTCTAATTTCCACTTTGAAAGTTCAGACTTGATTTACCCTAACAAACAATATGTCACCCCTACACAAATATCCATTAATTATAATCCACATAATAATGAACAATTCCTGTTGCTGCAGGATTATTTTCCTGCTCTAGCAAACTGGCTCAAATTAAGATCCTACATCTGTGATTTGGAGTCCCATAGGGCGGCGCACAATTGGCCCAGCGTCGTCTGGGTTTGGCCAGGGTAGGCCGTCATTGTAAATAAGAATTTGTTCTTAACTGACTTGCCTAGTTAAATAAAGGTTGAATAAATTAAAAATATATATAATCTGTACAGGCGATTCTCACAGACTATTTGGTGCAGACCATGAAGTACTGCTTTGTGTCAAGAAGAAGTGTGAGACCATTTTTTGTTGTTGCCATTACTCCAAATGTGCTGGCAAGCGGTACATGAAGTCTAGACCTCTTAAAAATGTTACCAAATGTCCTTGTTATCCAACAGGACTCCAAACGCTGACACAAAAGGAGGAGGTCCGGATTGTTCTGGTCGGGAAGACTGGATCTGGGAAAAGTGCAGCAGGAAACACCATTGTGGGGGCAACAGCTTTCCTATCAAAGTTTTCCTCTATTTCTCTGACAAAAGATTGTGAAAAGACTAAAGGGAAGGTGGATGAGCAAAGTGTAGCTGTTATCGACACCCCAGGTTTGTTTGATACTACATTGTCCAATGAGGAGGGACTGAGAAAGATCGCTCTGTGCATGTGTCTCTCTGCTCCTGGTCCCCATGTGTTCCTGGTTGTGATCAAGCTGGGAAGATTCACTGAAGAGGAGCAGAAAACTGTGGAAATTATTCAGACATTCTTTGGTGATGAAGCATCGAAATACACCATGATTCTCTTCACACATGGAGACCTTCTTGATGATGATCGTGTAAAAATTGAAGACTTCCTGCTTGGAAATCCAGGTCTGGAAAGTTTACTTTCTCAATGCAATGGGGGATATCATGTCTTGAACAACAAAGATAAGAATCGCTCCCAGGTCACTGAGCTGCTTGAGAAGATAAACAATATGGTGACGGTGAATGGAGGAAGCCACTACACCACTGAGATGTTCCAGAAGACTGAGAGAGCGATTGAGGAGAAGAAGAACAGAATCCTGAGAAAGGAAGAAGAGAAGATACGTAGAGAGGAGGAGAAACTGAAGGAAGAAAAAATGAAACAAGAGGCTCGGGAGAAAAAGCTTAAAGAGGAGAATGAGAGGATCCTGAGACAGAATGAAGAGCAGAGACTCAGACATGAGGAGCAATTGAAGAAAATGGAACAAAAGGCTCAGGAGGAAGCGATTAAAGAGGAGAAGAAGAGGATCCAGAGAGAGAAGGAAGAGCAGAAACTCAGGGAGGAGGAACTGAGGAAGCTGAACATGGAAAAAGAGGCTAAGGAGAAAGAAATAAAGGAGTTGAGGGAAAAATATGAAAGGGAGGCTAGAGAGAAAGCTGAAGAAAGTAAAACTTTTCTATATTTGTTGGTTGAAGTATTTATACCATTAGTAAAAGATACCTGCAGTATACAATGAAAATCAGAAACCTTTCTGTTCTAGAGTCCGAAGCTAAGTCATATTGAATTGAATTGTAATTATAATTGAATTATATTGCATTGCATTGAATACAGCCACATACAGCTTACACTTTTGTCATTCTAATGTTATAGTCTATAACTGTGGACCCATTGACTTCAATAGATGTATATTCTACAGCTTACATGAAGCTCTATGACATTTATCCTGACTCTGCTGTGCCTGTGATAGTTTCCATTTATGTCAACAGTAAACATTATATAATGATAATAATACAATATATTACATTCAATGTTTTTTATTTTTTATTAAATGAGGAGATTTTCTTTTAAATAACAGAAATAATCATCATGACAGTTTATTAAAGCTGGTAATTCCCAATGATGATACTTACAGTAACAACGCTAATCAGAAGAGCCTTGCATATAGAGGAAGGGTTCTAGCAGAAACAGCAGAGGCCCTGTCCAGAAACAACCCCTAACTAACCCCTTCCTATAGTCACTGGTGGAGATCTGAGAGGAGTGGACAGGTTTAAGTAATATGGTGGAATTCCACCTAGCCTATCAGAGGGTAAGGTGGAGCTATCACTATATCACTTCAACCTATAAATCATCTCAGATATCTACAAGTATCTTGGGGGAAGGGTTGTTTCTAGATAAGAACAGAGTCACATCCATAATAAATTATTATTTCACCTAGCAACAGACCAACCAACAACCCAGCCAGCAGAAGGGTGTAGTAGTTAGATACATACGTGATTTCAGGGCAGCTTTCATGCATTAGCATTATAAATAAAATATGTTTCAATAAGCCTTAAAAAGTCTTCATCCATTGCATTACACTCCCTGACTCGGTCGTTCCATGGACATATGGTTCAGTGTTCATACCATTGTCATTATGACATCATCAATATGGGACAGAACAGTGGAATTCTTTGGATGGATGCACACAGTGGTCCAGACTCTGTAAATCATGATGTTTAAACTGAGAAGTAATAAAGAGTCTCTGGCCAGCACAGTGGAGTCAGACCGGCTACGTCCCAATACTCCGGTTTATCTTTCCTCCTCCTCCTCTCCTACAGATCACTAGCTAGAGTAAATGGTTAGAATTGGTTATAAAGGTTAATAGCTATAGCCATATAGTCAAAAACCTTTTAAAATCCCTCATGTCAGTTGATATGAATATGGCCGGGACCTTTTCCTGACCAAGTGACCTGACTAGGAAAACCTCCAGGTCTATAACTAAGGTTTGGAGATTTCCCTGGTCTGGTCATGTATAGCTTCTCCTAGAAGGAATGGGTATGAGGAAAGGAAGCCATTTAAGAGTATTGAGACACAGCCATATGAGTCACAGTGGCCTGGTCTGTCTGGGTCTTCCAGGCCAGCAGAGGGAGACAAACACACCTTAAGCTCTTTTCATGCTGTTTCAAAGTTTAATGAACTGTTAAAACACACATACACACACAGATGAAAACGGGATCATAGTGAGTTATGGGAGAATCACTGAATCACTGAGGTCTGAGGGAAGAAGAAGCACCTATTTGAATTCAATACAAATCTCAAGCACCACACCCTGTGAAAAATCAATAGCAGGAATCAAATAGAAAGAGTGTAGAAAGTGAGTGAACAAACCAGGGACACACTGCAATTATCAAATGGCTCTAGATCAACAACCAATATATAAGATCTCACATTTTGGTTTCCCATTCAGTTTCTCCCTTTATGCATCTCCCCGACAGGGTCCTCCTCAATCAATCACTCACACACACACACACACACACACACGCACACACAAGCACGCGCACAAACACTCACACGACAGTAGAAGAAAATCATTCATTCACACACAAAGGCAAGCTGTTTATCCACTTCAGGTAGTAGTGGTAGTAATAATATTCATCTTCATCAGCTCCCCAGTTCCTAATAGTAATAATAAATAGTAATAGCATCACTGAACAATACCAGTCAAAGTCTCAGTAATGTCACCGGTGTTGTTGTTGGTCAGCCAGCCCACTAGGGGGAGCCCTCCCTAAGTCTGTGCCTCCGGTAGGGGCAGCCCAGGATTGCAAGGAGCGATCGGAGGAGCAAAAAAGCAGTCCCTTGGTTGCCATGGCTGCTGATGCGTGACTGACGCCGCCTCTGTTCCGGTAGGTCCACCCTTCAGGCACACGGACGGAAATGACCTCATCTTGCTCAGGTGCAGGGCCAGCAGTGGGGCCCGTGATTGCGGCGCGGTAGCCGCTAGCCCTCCCACCAATTGGACGGCCTACGACTACCATCTCCCTAGCCATTGTTGTTGTTGTCCAAACGGGGGAGAGGAGGGAGGGAAGGAGGGGCGTTTGAGACTGGGTGATCCCAGCTGTTAGGCTGCAGAAACAGGGAGGAAGAGGATGAGGCTGGTGTAGGAGAAGACTCCCTGGTGTAGGGACAATGCCCTCTAGCGCCAGGAGACCTGCTATAGTCCATAGCCTCCCCCAGAGAAAATCCTTCCTCCTCTTCCTCTTCCAGAGACACCATGCCCAGAAGCAGCCCTGAATCATCTGACACATCCTCCACCATCCCTCCCTTCTCCTTCCTCCTTTCATCCTCATCCTCTACCTCCTTTTCTTCCTCTTTCCCCAAGCTCTGCAGGTCGGGGTCCCGGGGGAGGGTGAGGGTTCGCCCCAGCTGTAGGGTGCAGAGGAGGAACTGGCAGCGTCGGGAGGACCCACAGAAGAAGTTTCCCCTTGAGGGGGGAGAGGTGCAGGGGTCAGGCAGACTTGCTGAGGGTGTCATAGAGCTTAATGCAGCACCTATTCAGGTCCTGCCGCGGGGTGCCAAGAGGAGGCATCGTTGGAGGAAGCATGTCCAACTGGCACCGTGACAACCGTTGGTCGCCGGGGCGACAGGGGGAACTCCGTCGTCGGTAGGGGCTGATGTGGACGGTGGCGGGTTCTGAGGAGAGATAATCACCCAGAGGGATGACCGTCTTCCTCTCCTCCTCTCCTCATCCCCTCCAGCAACACCACTATCTCGGAGAACGAGGGATGTAACTTTGCATTCATCTGAGAAAGAGGGAGAAACAGAGTGAGGGGAGCAGGAAGAGTGTAAACAGTGCCTACTTTTTGGAATGTATGGTCATTTTAGGTCGTCAATCTATGTATTTACAGTAAGTATGAACACAGAGTCATGGATGCATGCAATTATTATGTCAGTCTGTCAGTCTGTATCTTACATTGCAGCAGAGGACTGCAAGGTTGAGGAACGGTGTTGGACAGTCTCTGACCAGGTTCTCAAAGGCATCCACGTCTAGCCCAAAGTCCAGCACACACAGAGGATCATCATCATCATCATCATCATCATCATCATCATCTTTTAATGTAGCCGACTAGCTGTCAATCAGTTTGTCTGACTAGGTTTAAAAAACATACGTGTTGTAGTTCTCCATCGTATCCACTAGATGGAGACATACACATTGATAGAGTTATACTAATTAAAGTGGAACTGACAGCATTTTAGCAGCATTATCTAATTAAAATCTGTTCATATACACCCCCCAGGAAGAATGACATTTTATTTTTTATTTTTTACATTTTCTGACAAGCGAACACTTAGATATCGTCATTTTCACGTTTGACATATACTAAGGCATTTGTGAAATTTCTATAGCAAAGAGTGGAAACGCGGCCTTGTGTTTGGACAATTACTAGACTGCAGTAAATAAAACCTATTAAAAACATCTGTTTCGTCCAGGACCGGAGTCTAGCTATTCCTTTAAATCCACCATGGCTACTAACATGGCCTCCAGTAGTTGATCTAGAAGTGTTGGAGAGACTACAGAAAGATAGGGAGGGTGTTGATCCATCTGGTTTGTTGAATAGACATCTGGATACTGTGTATAATTTTTTGGGGGCCATTTATACAGATGGTTCAAAAGATCCAATGACATGACGTACTGGGTTAGCATTTGTAGTGCAGGAATGTGGGGTGGCAGTCAGGAAAAGTATTACAGATCATCTGGCTGTATATATGGCGGAGCAGATGGCCATACTGTTGGCCTTGCAGTGGGTGGAGGAAGTCAAGCCAGACAGTAGTTATTTGCTCTGATTCATGTGCACTGTTGATGAGTCTGCAGTCCTTTAGCTCACGTAGCAGACAAGACCTGCTTTATTAGGTACTACAAACCCATGGCAGGATTAGACAGATGGGTATACAGATAAGATTTAATTGGTTCCCAGCCCATGTGGGGGTGGAGGGGGGAACGAGGCAGTAGATGAACTGGCTAAACAAGCACTTAGTAGTGGGGATGTTGATGTTGACGTTTCAATGAGCAAGTCAGAGGCAAAAAGACTGATATATACAGTGATGGTGCAGAGATGGCAGGAGCAGTGGAATAGAGATAATAAGGGAAGGCATTTATTTCAAGTACAGAGGAAAGTCGGGGAGGGGAGGACGGCAGGAAGGGACAGAAGAGAGGAGGCTATTTTTACAAGATTACGGGTGGGACACAGCCAGTTGAATACGACTTTAAATATGATAGGAAAGCATCCAACAGGAAGTGTGATTATTGCCAGGAAACAGAGACCGTGGAGCATGTATTGCTACAGTGTGGGCAGTATCCCACAATAAGTCAAATTGGAATGTAATTGGAATAAAATAGAATTTGATTTATTCAATGATATTTAAATGGCTAATTTAATTTATGCATCACAATACAAACGTTATTTTGACATTACGTATGTTGCTATACTATACACTGAGTGCACAAAACATTATGAACACCTGGTCTTTCCATGACATTGACTGACCAGGGGAATCCAGGTGAAAGCTATGATCCCTTTTGATGTCTCTTGTTAAATCCACTTCAATCAGGGTAGATGAAGAAGAGGAGATACATTCAATAATATGTATTATGCCTCGAGACAATTGAGACATGGATTGTGTATCATTCAGAGCATGAAATGTGTTATATTTTAAGTAAATGAATCACGCATCATCAACAACCTATTTCTCCCATCAAATCCACCCACACAACATTTTCACCAGAGGTATTTAAACGCTACATACAATGTCAATTATTGAGTGGATCTGGCAACGTCGCAAAGAATATATATTCGGTCACGTTACTTCCGAAAGTCAGCAACTCTACTCTCATTGGTCCTAAGGATTTGTTTACGTTTTTGCTAGACGCAACACAGACAGGAAGACATCATAGATGGAAGACAAAAAACGCAGGTGGGACGCCTGAGATTCCACTTCAAACTAGGAAGCGAAATAGAATCCATGGTTCTATATTGTGGTAGGTGGTTTTAGCAACAGCTGTGCTGGACTGATGTCGACATGGATGATAGTTCACATGGTGTGGGTGGGGGTGTTGAAAGTCATGGACCTGGATGGTCTGTGGTGAAAAGGAAAAGGAAACAGAATGGCCATGTTATAAGCGCTGCTGACAGCAGTGGCACTTCTAGTGTTGAGTACATGAAGAGAGTGAAGGTAGTGAAAAATGAGTGGAAAGTTGTAATCGTGTTTGATGCAACCACAGGGTGTCATCTCAAATCAAATGTTATTGGTCACATACACATATTTAGCAGATGTTATTGCGGGTGTAGCGAAATGCTTGTGTTCCTAGCACCAACAGTGCAGTAGTATCTAACAATCCACACACATCTAAAAGTAAAATAATGGAACAAAGAAATATATAAATATTAGATTGAGCCACGTCAGAGTGGCATTGACTAAAATACAGTAGAAAAGAATACAGTATAAACAAATGAGGTGAGTAAAGCAGTATGTAAACATTATTTAAACATTATTAAAGTGACTAGGGTTCCATTATTAAAGTGGCCAGTGATTCCAAGTCTATGTATATAGGGCAGCAGCCTCTAAGGGGCAGGGTTGCGGAACCGGGTGGAAGCCGGCTACTGATGGCTATTGAACATTCTGATGTCATTGAGATAAACAGCTTTTCTTTCAGTCTCTCGGTCCCTGCTTTGATGCACCTGTACTGACCTCGCCTTCTGGATGATAGCGGGGTGAAAAGGCCGTGGCTCGGATGGTTGATGTCCTTGATTATCTTTTTGGCCTTCCTGTGACATCTACACCCTTTTCGATTAACCAATGCCGTTGAGAAAGAGATAGGGGAAGTCACATTAGCCCAGTTCATTGGTAATGGTAGACTGTTAATATTCTATGCTGGCCTTGTTAAGGGAAAATTCTGAAAATGAAAATCACAAGTCATGTCCATGGAGCTTTGGCTAAACTGAGGGGTGTCATTTCTGGGGTTCCACTATCTATGTCCATAGATGAAATAAAATAAGATGTAGAGAGGGGCATAGTGGTTGAAGCCAAAAGGCTGATCAGTAAGAAAGAGGGGCAGAGAAGTGAAAGCCTGTCAGTATTATTAATGTTTGAGAAAGTTGTACCTAAGAAAGTACAGATGGGGTTCCTGGCTTTCACTGTTAGAGAGTTTGACCCACCTCCGTTAAGGTGTTTTAAATGCCAAAGAATGGGACATGGGGGGGGGGCACACATACAGATGCTAATGAGACTTATTCTGCACTGGATTTGCATTCCGATGCAAAACTAGACAGATAGCTAACAACTGAGTCACTTCCAAGGCATGACTTTTCTTGAACGAATGTATTGAACATGTTAACGTTGTGAAACTGCAAAATACAGAAAAGAATATACTTTATTATTCAGTTCACATTGACATACTGTAGCTGTACATTATACATTTCAAGTTGAAGTTGCATAAATACAAAGCAAGTGCCAAGGTACCATGTATCTGACATGACGCCAAACCAGATAGATAATTACCATGAGTAGCAACTAGCCAACTCCTTTCATTACCATAATAATGTGCAAACACCTCTGTACAATAACAAAGCATATTACACTAGAAACAGTAATAAACTATAGTATAGTATGTTTTACAATTCGCTTTCATGACGCACGAGCAAATTAATACAGCTGACGGCATCCATGAAAGTCAATGCAATTTGCGTGAGTAAATGTAACCAACATTGATAAGTAAGCAATTCTATCAATAACAATATTATCATCATTAGCAATACGCTTGAATTTAACTTACAAATATTTTCCGAGACTGAAGCGTGACAAGAAATAGCTACACAGAAAGAACTGTAGCGTTGTTTCTAGCTGCTTGTCTGCGTGCAGAATGACTACTCTACTCTACTTCCGTTTTTTTGTGCAGTCTTTCTAAGTACCAGAATGCTCCACTAGGGGGGTGATAAACACCATGGAACAAAATGAAAGTCACTCTTAACCACTGTTACGTTCTCCCCTCGGGTGTAGTTCGTCTGAGGAGGAGACGTAAATGCCGGGGCCTGGGCACACAAGGTAAACTAGATGGATGGGGAAGAAATGTGGGGTGTAATGAACTAAAATAACCAGACAACAACCAGATCTCAAGGTTAGCCCTCGGGGGACGTTTAGTAATGTACTTAAACAACATATACAAACACCCATAAAGAAACAGTAAGGAACCAACAAATCAATCAAACAAACAAACCAGGGAAGGTAAGAGAAGGGAATATTTGGGAACGTGTTCCAAGTAATGAAAATAAACAAAAGGTCCCTCCTCTTCTACTCACCTTATCCTTCCTATCACACTCTCAACCCCAACCCACTTTCCTACCTGTTTACCAAAAATACAGGGGTGACACCCGCCCGGCTAACCTAGTGTGTAAAACAATGGGTTATCTACGTGTGAATGTACAACCATGGGCAGATCTACCTTTCCCTTCTCCAGGAGCGAGGTAGGGTGGAGTACATCAGGAGGACAGGCTGGAACACAAACGAAGATAAATTAACACAACCAATACCCAAACAGCCAAACAACAAGTGGCCTCTACCCCCATCTTCGAGCTCACACGGCAAACAGGTATACTCTCGTCAATCAGCTACAGCTGCCAGGACTCCGGACCGAAGCCACGCCCACCATCGTCAGCCGCAACTCAGTAATGCCCAGAAAACACAAATACACTACACAGGGAAATGGGGAGAAAGAAAAACACGTCACACGTAACAACCACTATAATAAACAATCTGTTACCTTCTAACAGGATGGCAGCACAGTACTATTGTGGGAGATATGATGGAAACATGAGCATTAGTTTTTCTTAACGATGGATGTGGTACAATAGTTTATATGTTGTTAGAAGGGTTACATCCTGCCTGGACCTCACACTGGCTTCTAACCCTATTGCATCTATGTGGGAATGGAATGGAATGATTTTACTGTTGGAAGTGTTCATTTCCCGATTTTGTGTAACATGAACTTTGATGTTACTATTCCAGATAGGGTTACCATTCAGAAGATGGTGCTTTCATAAAGCAGACTGGGAAAAGTTTGGTGATCATTGCTTAAAGTTTGTTGGCCAGTTGTCTTTAGAGACGCCGGTTGATGTGCTGTATGTGTTGCCTCTGTGACCTCTCTGATTTTGAGTGCTGCGAATGTACCAATGAGTGAAGAGGGTGAGAAAAGGAAAGTGGTTCCGTGGTGGACTTAAGAGGCACTGGGCTGTTCCAGAAAGACAGAGGGCTTACAGAGTGTGGAGTAGGAATACGACTCCTTAGAATCTATTGATTTTCCAAAGGAAGAGAGCTTTAGTATGTAGGGTCATTAAGTCTGTCCAGACAAATGCATGGACACAGTTCTGCTCTACACTAGGCAGGGGTACTGAGCTGGGGGATGTATGGTCTATGTTGAAGAAGATCAGCAACTTTCTTCTTCGAGAAGAACAAACAACAAGACTTTGCCACTGACAATTTAAAATCCCAGTCAATCGACGATCTTTCAACATCCACTGTAGCTTTTAGATTTGATCACATGAGAGACGTTCCTTCCCCTCTTCCAAATAGCTCCATCATCAGCACATAGGGTAGCCCCAATACCCCTACCTACATTCAAAAACACAAAGATGAATGCGATGCTCACAAGTTTATTCATTCACAAAATGCTCAGCTAATGCTAGCGAGCTAGCTTAGTTGTCTAAATTGTAATAGCTAGTTAGCTACAAATACAGTAGCTAGCAAGATGGGTAACATTAGGTCAGATTTAAGGTGTTTAACAGGGGAAAGAGTGTTAGCAGTGGTTTTATATATTTTGGACAAGTTTACTTAGTTACTTGGCTTTATCTGTTTTGCAGAGATAAGCAGTGTCTAGCAAAGTCAAGATCAGAGCTCCAGCAAGCGTTTTGAGACATAGTTAGCTAGCTTAACAAAGACAAAAATTTATTAAAAAATATAAAAACAGCACATCACACCCAGGACATTTCCTTAATCCCACCTGTCCTGTCAGAAGTCAGATGGAGCTACCAGCATATTGCTTATTACCTATTCGATACTTCGACATGCGCACAATGGGACATTATGGGAGCCTCTACACCATACCAGCAGGGGTTCAGGAAGTACTGGACTAAATTAATACTATTTTTGAGATGTTCTGCAAAGGTATGTCATTGTCACATTGCGATGCTTTACATGAAGAAATATCTGCCTATCATTAAACCATGCTCACATTAATGGTAACCTACGATTCAAAAGTTCACCCTTTAAATATATTACCAATGCTAAATATCTTTATGATACACTTTCAATGGTCTGAAATAAAGTACACTGTATGCACACTTGCTGTAATTCCAACCAGGATAGGAAGATGAGAGATAAGTCTGTGTGTTTCAAGTTAAGATGTTGTTTTATTACTGTGGTCATCAGTTATTACATGTCGGAGAGTACTGTAGTGGCGTCAGGTTTTTCAGTGTTGGAGGGATCTGCTCATTAAAATGTGCATTATATGGAGACTTGATGGCTTTATATCCATACAATTACTTAAAGAATGCACCGTTGCTACTTCTCTTTCCATACACACCACCCAAAGGTACCTGGAGGCCAGTGTTCGTAACCACTGAAGCAATTAGTATTGAAGAATACATAGTGAATCCATTAAATCTTGTTTCCGAAGGATGAACCCCTGTTTCCGAAGAGAAGAGATGAGAGACGAGGCAGGAGGAGAGCAGAGAGGAGGTCGAGAGCACAGAAGAGATGCAGAGAGAGGAGGGGTCGGTTATCGCAGTGGCAGGACAGGAGGTTAAGGAAGAGAGGTCAAGAGAGGACCAGAGGGCCTCCAAGTAAGAAATACACTATGTACTTTGAGACTGAAAGTAAAAATTGGGTTCAAGTGCCCAAAAACATTTGTAGAAAAGCATTTGGCAAGTCATTTGTTAAAAGGGGTCTAATTTTAGAAGATCAGCCAGTGTGCTGTTAAAGCCAATTTTTCAATTATCCTGCCTTCTACCTTAGAGGTTTTCACTCCCACTGTAAAATTGTATTGGTAGAAATGGTTTGCTGACTCTCTGAAGTTCTGCTTTTAGTTGCCGGTGTAGTGGTTGTTTCAACTGTGACTGACAAGTGAAGGTTAGAGTGTAGCTTTCTTATGTGATAAATCTAATGGTTTGAAGTATTGAACTGGAGTGAACGAGTTCATAACTAAGGAAAAAGGCTTCACTAATTCAGACTGGCATTTCTATCTGTATTGAGGGGCGTTGTACAAAATGTATTCATAAGCAGTTGAACGTTTATTGCTTTTATCTTCAGACCAATGGAAAAAACTGAATTGGTGAAGTGAAACAACAGTAAAAACCATTGCATAGAGTGAAACGGTGTGATGGATCTTGCCAAGAGTGTGCAAAGCTGTCATCAAGGCAAAAGGTGGTTATTTGAAGAATCTCAAATATAAAATATATTTTGATTTGTTTAACACTTTTTTGGTTACTACATGATTCCATATGTGTTATTTCATAGTTTTGATGTCTTCAATATTATTCTAAAATGTAGAAAATAGTAAAAAGAAAGAAAAACCCTTGAATGAGTAGGTGTTCTAAAACTTTTGAACAGTAGTGTACAAAAATATAAATGCAACATGTAAAGTGTTGGTCCCATGATTTCATGAGCTGAAATAAAAGATTCCAGAAATGTTCCACACGCACAAAAAGCGTATTTCTCTCAAATGTTGTGCACAAATTTGTTCACATCCCTGTTAGTGAGCATTTCTCCTTTGCCAAGATAATCCATCCACCTGGCAGGTGTGGCATATAAAGAAGTGGATTAAACAGCTTCTTTAAAAAACTGCATTGTTGGTTAAGGGCTTGTAAGTAAGCATTTCACTGTAATGTCTACACCTGTTGTATTCGGCGCATGTGTCAAATAAAATGTGATTCCATTTCATTTCATTGCTCAGGTGCACCTTGTGCTGCGGACAATAAAAAGCCACTCTAAAATGTGCAGTTTTGTCACACAACGCAATGCCACAGATGTCTCAAGTTAAGGGGAGCATGCAATTGGCATGCCGACTGCAGGAATGTCCACCAGAGCTGTTGCCAGAGAATTGAACGTTAATTTCTTTACCATATGCCGCATCCAACGTTGTTTTGGAGAATTTGGCAGTAATTCCAACCGACCTCACAAATGCAGACCACATGTAACCACGCCAGCCCAGGACCTTCAGATCCAGTACCTCCACATCTGACTTCTTCACCTGCGGGATCGTCTGAGGGGGAGTGCTGAGGATTATTTCTGTCTGTAATAAAGCTCTTTTGTGGTGAAAAACTAATTCTGATTGGCTGGGCCTGGCTCCCCAGTGTGTGGGCCTGGCTGCCAAGTGGGTGGGCCCATGGCTGCACCCCTTTCAATTGACTGATTTCCTTATATGAACTGTAATACAGTAAAATCTTTGAAATTGTTGAATGTTGCGTTTATATATTTTTCAGTACGTTTAAAAGTACACCATCATTGCAGAGTATTTGGATGGTTAATTATTAGGGCAGTAATTTAAAGTTACTTTGAATGCATTTTAAGGGATCTGTGTAACCCCTGTTCAGTTTGCAGAACACCTTCTCCTGGGGGCCAACATGTCCTCCTCTGGAGACAAGGAGAGCACCAATGCCATCCGGAGGGATATAGCCCTGTGGTTGCTGAGAGAGACCGGTAGGGTACCAACAGGCTGCTGGTACATTTTAAGTGTTTGAAGCAGAAATGAACAGCCCTGAACGGATGGTGTGTGTGTGTAATCCTGATAACAATCTGGGACAAAGGAATTAATTTATTGTATCATATCTGGGACCAAGGTATGAACTAAGACAATATTCAGAATAGAGATTCTGACAACACACTAATCACATTTCCAAATTTCGTTTAGACCTAAAACCAAGTTGATCTGCTGGACGGACTGATGTTCCTCTGTCCACCCTGTGCTGAAATAGGGCTATATTGCTTCATGTCATGATCAACTTGTGAATACCTTTTAGGCCAATTGCAGATGAGGGTCAAATGTTGGTCATTTCTTGAAAATGCATGGCAGTCTACAGACAGTTACAAACAACTATAACAGACACTACAGGTTTATTGGTGATTGTTATTCCAAGGCACAATGATACACAGTACAGCAGAGCTGAACAGCTCACAATCACTCTGGAACAAGTTTATTCTCTGAGTCCCCGACTCATCACCATTTATTGTAGTGTAGAGTTGCCAGCTGGTGAAAATTGACACTTGTCTGTTTGTGCATTGTAATGTACTTTTAGTAACGACACGGCTTTGGTCTAAAACAGTTCCCAAAATGTTTCACTCAGGCCCCCCTTCCATCATTGGGGAACATCCCGTGCCCCCAAACCACCCCCTGCACACGCACTGTTCATGATAGAAACTGTTCACACCCCTCTTGTTGGTGTCAAAACAAATTTGCATTTTAAAAACGTATTTCCTGCAATTCTACACATTTTCTAATTGGGTGCAGAGAAAAAGTAGCAGTTTTAAATATTTTTTTCTTGTAATTCTATACATTTTGCAATGTCTAATGTGTATTCATGTGATATTTGAGTGTCTCAAACATTAAAACAAAATATATGGGCTAAAAAACAGAGCTAAAAAACATTAGCTGACATGGGCTAGTCACTCTGGACATTTCTGACAAGTTAGAAATACTGTAGCTCTCTAAGGTATGCAATGACAAGAGGGGAATTTGACCTTGTGCATTCTACTATTACAACTTTCAAGTGTAAGTTGAAAGCCAGACTGAGTTCCTTAAAAAAGAACACACAAAAAAAAAAAACGTTTGGGAACCACTGGTCTTAAAGATTCATTATAAAGATATGTAAAATGAAGCAAAGTACATAGACAGTTTGAATGATATGTTCAACTATGGCTAGAGGTTTCGTTCCAAACGTTAATATGATTTTGGTGTTGATCTATCAAATAAGTGAGGTGGGTGATATGCAGATGCACACATTTTATTAATCTCGGCTTTTCATTACAATCGGACAAATCCCTTAACAGGGAAACACAGAAATATATCCACGCCTCCCGTTTTCTGATGACAGCGCTTTTGTTGTTCTTTCTCCAGGCGCGTCGGTACAAATAATCAGTGTTGACAAACCACCAGTATCATAACACCGGCATTATACTAAAGCGGACATTGCCACAGACTTGCAGTAAGATAAATTCCATACAGCCTTGATTACATGTTCAAACACTGGAATGTGAGACGTAACCTATCTACATCTCGATTTGGCTGATATAAATCTTCCTTATTTCCTTTAATGATTTTCAATTTGAGTGTCTTTATTTCAATATGGCCGACACTTTATTCTTCTGAACTTCTAACACGTGTGGGATGGGTGTGACTTCCTGACGATGATCACAAGACCAGCTGCTCACCATTTGACAGCTCCAACAGTTACACCTCCAACACCGCCTAAACATCAGCTATGCAAGAGTTGGCCATCACCAGTTACAGCTTGATCTGATTGAATCTAGTCCTGGGCTTGTTTTACTCCAATGTTTGTAAACAACGTAAAGGTAAACCAATACTGCATAGCCTCAAAACATGGTTACAACTATACATTTGATATCAGTCTATCCATAGCCCTGTCTATGAATTTGAGAGTGGTTACATTTCTCTAGCCACATAGCTATTTAGCGAAACAGGTGGGAAAGATGCTTTGTCATTGTTTCTAAAGATTCTAGTTTTAAAAGGGTAAGATAGCTTTTATTGTGCAGGCCTCAATTTTTGACTTCATTGCCAGATATCATTAGACGTGCAGACTGTGCATTTAACATTTATGTCCATATTAGTCCTGTTTTAGTAATGTGCATAATGCTTACACCATAATGCCTACATCATAATGCCTACATCATAATGCCTACATCATAATGCCTACACCATAATGCCTACATCATAACGCCTATATCATAACGCCTACATCATAACGCCTATATCATAACGCCTATACCATAATGCCTACACCATAACGCCTACATCATAATGCCTACATCATAATGCCTACACCATAATGCCTACATCATAACGTCTACAACATAATGCCTATATCATAATGCCTACACCATAATGCCTACATCATAATGCCGCCTACATCATAATGCCTACACCACAATGACTACATCAAACGTGATCTGCAAGCATTATCCGAGACAGCACACATACATCTCTCCGACAAGTAATACGACAAAAAAACAGAAAACTTGAGCGTGCATAGCTATTTTCCAAAAGTTATACAGATATTCAACTTCGTCATACTTCCTTTTTGAATGTCTATTTGGAAAGAACACCCATTTGTAATATCAAAACACGCAACAAGAATGTGGTTCAGGCTTGTGTCTTGTAATAGTAACTTTATTGACGTCCTTACCGTTGCCTGCCTTCTGAGTTGGGTATCTAGAGTCATGTCTAAATGTGGAGATTACGTTTTATAGCAATATGGGGAGTATGCCTCGTTGTACTTCATGACGTGTTGGTCACCCTTATCATGAAGGTTTTTGCTTTCTAGTCAGTCAGGTGATTTCTTGTCAAACCTGCAATCCTGGGTTGAGTTCCTGTACTGACTACATTGCTGACTCACACCAGATCTTAAAACGCCTCGATAGGTATTTAATATTTCAGCTAACCACATCATAGTAACGCATCCATTAGTTGATGCAATGCAACTCCTGCCTACTCTGACAAGAACTCGACCATGCTCTCCACTTCATCAATCAATCAATCAATCAATCACATTTGATTTATGAAGCCCTTTTTACATCAGCAGATGTCACAAAGTGCTATACAGAAACCCAGCCTAAAACCCCAAACAGCAAGCAATGGAGATGTAGAAGCACTTTGATAAATCATAAATAATTGTGTCCCTTTAATAATAATTGTGACCCAGATGTGAGACTGACTGTGGCTCCAATGGCCAAACAGAAGGACTTCCAGACAGCAGAGGTAAACTGAGGACCACGGTCGGAAACTATGTCACTGGGCAACCCGTGGACCCTGAAAACCTCCCTAACCAGGATCTCGGACGTCTCAGAGGCAGAGGGAAGCTTGGAAATGGGCACAAAGTGGGCGAACTTGCTGAATCTGTCCATGATAGTCAGAATGGCCGTGTTCCCCCCAGAAGAGGGCAACCCAGTGACAAAGTCCAGGGTCAGATGCGACCATGGTCGCCGGGGAATAGGGAGGGGGTGAAGTAGTCCAGAGCTGGCCCGATTGGCACTCTTATTCTGCGCACACACTGGACAGGCAGCAACAAACCTCCAAGTATCTTCTCCCATGGCAGGCCACCAAAATCGTCTACGAAGTAACGCCATCGTCCGAGCCACGCCAGGGTGACAAGCCATCTTGCTGGCATGGGACCATTGGAGGACAGCTGAACGAACCGACTCAGGCACAAACAACCGACCGGGTGGACCGTTACCGGGTCCGGGCTGCGTCCGAAGGGCCGCCATGACCTCCTCCTCAATCTTCCACATCACTGCTCCCACGACACAGTTCCGGGGAAGAATCGTCTCGGTCTTGGCCCCACTCTCCTCCGTCTTGGAGAACATCCGGGACAAGGCGTCCGCCTTGCCGTTCTTTGATCCAGGTCGGAACGTCAGGGAAAAATTAAAGCGTCCGAAAAACAAAGACCACCTGGCCTGACGGGAGTTGAGACGTCTAGCCGATTGCACGTAAGCAAGATTCTTGTGGTCAGTCCAGACAATAAACGGTTGCTCCGCCCCCTCCAACCAGTGGCGCCACTCCTCCAAGGCAAGCTTCACCGCGAGAAGCTCCCGGTTACCCACATCGTAGTTCCTCTCCGCAGACGAAAGACGACGAGAGTAGTAGGCGCAGGGATGGAGTTTACCGTCAGTGGAGCATCGCTGGGACAGGATGGCGCCAACCCCCACATCAGATGCATCCACCTCAACGACGAACTGACGGGCCGTGTCAGGTTGAGAGAGAATCGGTGCGTTGGTGAATCGCCTCTTTAAATCCAGGAACGCTCGGTCCGCCTCCGGATTCCAATTGAAGGTCCTGGTACTGGAAGTCAGAGCAGTTAACGGAGCGGCCACACAGCTGTAATCCCGGATGAATCTGCGGTAGAAATTCGCAAACCCCAGAAACCTCTGGAGCTGCAATCTCGTACCGGGCTGGGCCCATTCCAGAACCGCCCTAACCTTCTCCTGGTCCATCCTAATCTCTCCCCTGGAGATGATGTACCCGAGGAAAGATGTAGTGTGGGCGTGAAATTCGCACTTCTCGGCCTTCACGAACAGGCGATTCTCCAACAACCGCTGCAGAACCTGCCTGACATGCTGGACGTGGTTGGAAGGTTCCTTCGAGAAGATCAGAATGTCATCCAGGTAAACAAACACAAAGAGACCGATCATATCTCTCAGGACGTCATTCACCATACTCTGGAATACAGCTGGAGCATTGGTCAGTCCAAACGGCATCACCTGATACTCGAAGTGACCCATCGGTGTATTGAAACCCGTCAACCACTCGTCCCCCTCTCTGATCCGGACCAGGTGATACGCATTGCGTAGGTCTAGCTTGGTGAAGACAGTAGCCCCCTGTAAGGAGTCGAAGGCAGAGCTCATCAAGGGCAGGGGATACTTGTTCTTGACCGTGATATCATTCAGCCCCCGATAATCAATACACGGTCGAAGAGAGCCATCCTTCTTACCCACAAAGAAGAATCCTGCCCCCAGGGGTGATGACGAGGGACGAATGAGACCAGCAGCTAGGGACTCCTTGATGTAGGTCTCCAAAGCCTCACGTTCAGGTCGGGAGATACTGTATAACCGTCCCTTGGGATAGACAGCTCCAGGGAGCAGGTTGATGGCACAATCATATGGTCGGTGGGGAGGTAGTGACAAAGCCCTCTGTTTACTGAACACTTCCCCCAAATCGTGATAAGTCTCGGGAACCAGGGACAAATCTGGGGGTTTAGCCTCAATCACCTGACTGGGAACCGAATGGGAACAGGCAGTCTTGAGACAGTTAGCATGACAATCAAGGCTCCAATTAGTTACCTTGCCAGTCACCCAATCGAACGTGGGATTGTGTTCTTTCAGCCAGGGGTATCCAAGGACCAGAGGAACATGGGAAGAGGGCAGAATGAAGAATGAGATCACCTCAGAATGATTCCCTGACAACAGCATCTTAACCGGTTCAGTCCTCATCGTGATACGTGCCAGACTACTGCCGTTCAGAGTGGTAGCTTCAATGGCCTCCGGTAATCGCTCCTAATGGAAAGCCCCAGCTGTTCCACCACTTCGGCATCAATAAAGCTTCCATCGGCACCTGAATCGACAAAAGCGTTAATCGCTAAGCTCTGATTCCTGTTCATGAGGGTGGCCGGGAAACGGGGTCTGACAGAGGTATTGAGAGGTTGAAACTGGCTCGCTAAAAGTCCTCCCAACTTTAGCGAGCCGAGCAGTTTGACGACCGCCGGGAACAAGTGGAGATGTAATGTCCTGAACTACCACAGTAGAGACAGCAGTTGGTCTTACGTCTACGTTGGCGCTCCTCCTTGGTTAACCCGTGCCGCCCCACTTGCATGGGTTCAGAATCGAGAGGCAGGACCTCTCCACTAATCCTGTGTGGTGGACAATGATCGACGTATTCTGGTCCACCCCCCGACCCGACTGGGAACTGAGAAGCTGATTGATTGGACGGGCCCCATTGCTTCTCCCTCCTTCGCTCTCGAACTCGGTTATCCACCCGAATAGACAAGGCTACCAAGCTGTCCAGGTCACTAGTCTCCGGATAGGAGATCAACTCATCCTTGAGCTGCTCCGACAGCCCCTGGTAAAAGGCTGCTTGCAGAGACTCCTCATTCCATCCACTCTCCACAGCCAATGTCCTGAACTCGATCACGAAGTCGGCAACGCTGCGAGTTCCCTGGCGAAGCGAAAACAGGCGCCTCGCTGCGTCCATACCTCGGACGGAATGGTCAAATAGCTTCCTCATCTCGGCCGTGAACTCCTGGTATGAAGCCATGCAGGTGTCCTGTCGTTCCCAAACGGCTGAAGCCCACTCCAGCGCTCGACCACGCAGCAACTCAATAACAAAGGCTATCCTAGCCTTGTCTGTGGCATAAGAGTGGGGCTGTAGATCGAACACTAATCCACACTGCATAAGGAAAGAACGGCATCTTCCCAACTCCCCCTCATATTTATCAGGCGTCGGAACCTTGGGCTCACGGAAGGGCTCCGCTCCAGAAGCGGCAGGCGAGATGGGTGAAACCGGTCGTGGATTCTCCACCGGCAAACTGAGCTGAGCCTGGATCTTCGTCAGACTGGTAGAAAAGTTCCGAACGGACAAAGCTATCTCCTGTAGCGCCGTGCTATGTTGTCCCAACACCTTCTCCTGATGGGTAATGGCATGGCGAAAAGAGTCCAGGTCCGCTGGGTTCATTTCTGGCCGGATCGTTCTGTCACGGTTTACAAAACCAGAACCCAGAAGCAGACCAGGACAAGGTGAGTTGAAACGAAGGTGTGTATTTATTAAACAGATTCACAAACGATGCCGAATAATCCAGGGAACAGAGCGGGCGGCGGAGATGAGTTGGTGGGGGTGCAGTTGCAGATTCAATAATGACTCGGCAGCCGCCGACCACCAGGCAGGGGTTGGGTGAAGGTTCCGGGTGAGTGACTGCAGATAGAACAAAAACGGAGGTAAGTACACAGCAAGCCAACAAGGTGCAAAACAACAAAACTAAATCTAGAAGCTCCAAGACTGATACACTGACAAACATACTGTTCATGGCTAACGATCCGGCAGGGAATGGATGTCAGGTCAGGGCTTAAGTAGGGTGATGATCAGGACCAGGTGTGCAGACCGCTGATGAGATGCAGGTGTGGTTAATCGGGAGATCTCCCGCCTAGCAACGTCGCCCGGCAACCAGGCCGGGAGCGTTCATGAACCCTCAGGAAACTGGAGATTCCGAGCAGAAAACTAACACAGGTAGAAACCGACTCAGGATGCAGGGTTCATGACAACCACGTTATTGTTGCATGTTTTTATATAACAAATGGGGGTTATCTCCAAATTTACTTTCATGAAGCTTTATGACCATTCTGTGTCACTTTACTTGGACTAAGAAAATACACTTTCTGACAGTGTAAAGAAGCATCGTTTAAGCCAGATAGGCCTGTAGCAACACCAAATATAGGAGAAAATCATTCCAAGGCTGAAGCTGAAAGCATGATTTACAAGAAATCCCCTGACTGAACAGAAAGGAACTCAATGACCTACGTTTTATCATGCAGAGGAGAGCATGGTCGAGTTCCTGTTCGAAAAGATGCGAAGGCATTGCATTGCATCAACCAATGGTTGCGTGCCACATCATCCAGATGGCAGTATCACATAATAATATTAATAATAATATGCCATTTAGCAGACGCTTTTATCCAAAGCGACTTACAGTCATGCGTGCATACATTTTTGTGTATGGGTGGTCCCGGGGATCGAACCCACTTCCTTGGCGTTACAAGCGCCGTGCTCTACCAGCTGAGCTACAGAGGACCACATGATGTGGTTAGCTGATATATTAAAAACCTATCCATGCATTCTAAGAGCTGACGTTAGTCAGCATGCGTCAGCAATGTAGTCAGGGCATTAAGGGTGACCAATCACGTCTTGCAGTCCAGCTAGGCATACGCCCCATATTGCTATAAAACGGCGGCTGTATCTCCACTTGTAAACACAGGATTTGATACCCAACTCAGCAGGCAGGCAAAGGTAAGGACGTCTATAAAGTATGACAAAGTTTAATATCTCTGAAACCTTTGGAAAGACTGCATATGTAATTTATTTTATACAAAGCCTTCTTTAATACGTTTATTGTAACGAGAGTAATTAATGGATTTGTGTCATTTGTAAATAAAGGCATTATGATGTAGGCATTATGATGTAGTCATTATGATGTAGTCGTTTTGATGTAGGCATTATGATGTAGGCATTATGATGTAGGCATTATGATGTAGGCATTATGATGTAGTCATTATGATGTAGGCATTATGATGTAGGCATTATGGTGTAGGCATTATGATGTAGGCGTTATGATGTAGGCGTTATGATGTAGGCATTATGGTGTAGGCATTATTGTTTAGGCGTTATGATGTAGGCATTATGATGTAGGCATTATGGTGTAGGCATTATGGTGTAGGCATTATGATGTAGGCATTATGATGTAGGCATTATGATGTAGGCATTATGATGTAGGCATTATGATGTAGGCGTTATGATGTAGGCGTTATGGTGTAGGCATTATGATGTAGGCTTTATGATGTAGGCGTTATGATGTAGGCGTTATGATATAGGCATTATGATGTAGGCATTATGGTGTAGGCGTTATGATGTAGGCGTTATGGTGTAGGCATTATGGTGTAGGCATTATTGTTTAGGCGTTATGATGTAGGCATTATGGTGTAGGCTTTATGATGTAGGCATTATGATGTAGGCATTATGATGTAGGCATTATGATGTAGGCATTATGATGTAGGCATTATGGTGTAGGCTTTATGATGTAGGCATTATGATGTAGGCGTTATGATGTAGGCGTTATGATGTAGGCATTATGATATAGGCATTATGATGTAGGCATTATGGTGTAGGCGTTATGATGTAGGCTTTATGGTTTAGGCGTTATGATGTAGGCATTATGATGTAGGCATTATGATGTAGGCGTTAAGATGTAGGCATTATGATGTAGGCGTTATGATGTAGTCGTTATGATGTAGGCATTATGATGTAGGCATTATGATATAGACATTATGATGTAGACATTATGATGTAGTCGTTATGATGTAGGCATTATGATGTAGGCATTATGATGTAGGCGTTATGATGTAGGCTTTATGGTTTAGGCGTTATGATGTAGGCATTATGATGTAGGCATTATGATGTAGGCATTATGGTGTAGGCATTATGATGTAGGCGTTATGATGTAGTCGTTATGATGTAGACATTATGATATAGGGGTTATGATGTAGGCGTTATGATACTGTTATTATGATATAGGAGTTATGATGTAGGAATTATGATGTAAACATTATGATACAGGCATTATAATGCAGGCATTATACTGTAAGCATTATGCACATTCCTAAAACAGTACTAATATGGACTTAAATACTTAATACACATTCTGCACTTAATTTTAATGCCTGCACTATAAAAGTAGCATCCTTAATTGAAAGAATAACAAAGCATCCTCCCTACCCGTTTCCCTAAAAACTAAGGGATGGGGCTGGAGAAACGTATCCCCTTTCATTCATAGACAGAGCTATGGATGGACTGATTTCAAATGTTTAGTTGTAACTGTGACGAGGACTGAGTATACGAACTGGCAGGACACAGACACAGGAATTAAGAAGGTCAAGGTTTACTTAACATTTACAAAGAGAAATAACAAAGATAGAGTACATGACACGAAGCTAAACAATCGCACACAACATCATCCAGAACAGTCCAGGACTAAATAGGGGTGGTGATGAGATGATGAGGTGCAGGTGAGCTGGAGGTGATTAGGGTGCGTTGGGTTTCCATTCCGGTGTTGCCGAGGTGGTGCACTCAGACCGGTGGCTTGGTAGACCAGCGAGTCAGAGCACCGGAGGGGAACAGTAACCATGTTTTGAGTCTATACAGTGTTTGTTCAGATTTACGTTGTTTACAAACATTGGTATAAAACAAGCCTAGGCCTAGATTCAATCAGATCAAGCCTTAACCTGCGATAGCCAACACTACACCTGCATCGATTATGTTTTGGCGGTGTCAGAGGTGTAACTGTTGGAGCTATCAAATGGTGAGCAGCTGCTCTTGTGATCATTGTCAGGAAGCCACACCCACGTGTTAGAAGTTCAGAAGGATAAAGTGTCGGCTATATAAGAATTCTGCAGTGGTGGAAAAAGTACTCAATTGTCATACTCAAGTAAAAGTGAAAGTCACCCAGTAAAATGCTAAAAGTCTAAAACTATTTGGTTTTAAATATGCTTAAGTATCAAAAGTAAATGGAATTGCTAAAATGTACTTAAGTATCAAAAGTATAAATCATTTCAAATTCCTTATATTAAGCAAACCAGAGGGCACAATTTCCTTGTTTTTTTGTATTGACGGATAGCCAGGGGCACACTCCAACACTCAGACATAATTTACAAATGAAGCATTTGTGTTTAGTGAGTCCGCCAGATCAGAGGCAGTAGGGATGACCAGGGATGTTCTCTTGATAAGTGTGTGAATTGGACAATTTTCCTGGCTAAATGTAACAAGTATTTTGGATGTCAGGGAAAATGTATGGAGTAAAAAGTACACTATTTTCTTTAGGAATGTAGTGAAGTAAAAGTTGTCAAAATAAATAGTAAAGTAAAGTACAGATACCCAAAAAAAACTACGTAAGTAGTACTTTAATGTATTTTTACTTAAATACTTTACAGTGCCGGAATTATGACAGTCAAATTGAAAATCATGAAACAAAATAATGAGGATTTATTATTCAGCCTAATCGAGATGTACATTACATCTCACATTTCAGTGTTTGAACATGTAAACTAGGCTGCATGGGATTGCTCTTAATGTGACTCAGTGTAGCCAATGACAATGCCCGCTTTAGTAATATGCAGTGTTATGATACTGGTGGTTTGTCGACACTGATTAGTTGTACCGACGCGCTCGGATAAAGAACAACAAGAAAACGGGAGATGTGGAATTATTTATGCGATCCCCTGTTAATGTGACTTAGTATTTGTCCAATTGTAATGAAGCAAAGACTAATTACATTTGTGCATCTGCATATCGGCCCACCTCACGTATTTGTTACATCAAAACAGAAATCATATAAACTTTTGGAATGAAACCTCTAGCCATAGTTGAACATGTCAGTCAAACTGTATGTACTTTGCTCTATTTATCAGTCTTCATATTTTCACATACATTTTCTAATAATATATGTTTTGGACCAAAGCCTTATTGTTACTAAAAGTACATTATTATGCACAAACAGACAAGTGTCAACTTTCACCAGCAGGCGACTCTACACTACATTAAATGTTGATTGGGACGGAGACTCAGAGAATCAGTTTGTTCCAGAGCGGTTGCTGTTCATGTCTGCTGTGCTGTGTAGGTTGTGTAGTTCAAGTGTTCCACCAGCAGGGAACGCTATTTTGCATTATTGTGCATAGCAATAAGCATCACCAATAAATCACAGTTCAAACTTACAGTGTCTGTTGTAGTAGGTTTTACCTGTCTGTAGACTGCCATGCATTTTCAAGGAACCACAAACATATGCCCCTCATCTGCAATTGGCCTAAAAGGTATTCACAACTTGATCACGACATGAAGCAATATAGGCCTATTTCAGCACAGGATGGGCAGAGGAACATCAGTCCGTCCACAGGATCAACTTGGTTTTAGGCATAAACAAAATGTGGAGGTGTGATCAGTGTGTTGTCAGAAAGTCTATTCTGAATATTGTCTTCTTAGTTCGTTCCTTGGTCCCAGATACACTTTATATACAAAAGTATGTGGACACCCCTTAAAATTAGTGGATTCGGCTATTTCAGCCACACTTGTTGCTGACAGGTGTATAAAATTGAGCACACAGCCATGTAATCTCCATAGACAAACACTGGCAGTAAAATGGCTTTACTGAAGATCTCAGTGACTTTCAATGTGACATCGTCATATGATAACACCTTTCCAACAAGTCAGTTTGTCAAATTTCTGCCCTGCTAGAGCTGCCCCGGTCAACTGTGAGTGCTGTTATTGTGAAGTGTAAACATCTAGGAGCAAGAACGGCTCAGCCACGAAGTGGTATGCTACACAAGCTCACAGAACGGGACTGTCCTCGGTTGCAACACTCACCACCGAGTTCCAAACTGCCTCTGGAAGCAACATCAGCACAATAACTATTTGTCGGGAGCTTCATGAAATTGGGTTTCCATGGCCAAGCAGCCGCACACGAGCCTAAAATCACAGTGCGCAATCCAAAGCATCAGCTGGAGTGGTGTAAAGCTCGCCGCCATTGGACTCTGGAGCAATGGAAACGCATTCTCTGGAGTGACGAATCACGAAATATTAATCTGGGTTTGGCGGATGCCAGGAGAACACTACCTGCCCCAATGCATAGTGCCAACTGTAAAGTTGGGTGCATGAGGAATAATGGTCTGGGGCTGTTTTTCATGGTTCGGGCTAGGCCCTTTAGTTCCAGTGAAGGGATATCTTCGCTAAAACGTACAATAACATTTTAGACGATTCTGTGCTTCCAACTTTGTGGCAGCTGTTTGGGGAAGGCCCTTTCCTGTTTCAGCATGACAAACCGAGGTCCATACAGAAATGATTTGTCGAGATCAGTGTGGAAGAACTTGACTGGCCTGCACAGAGCACTGACTTCAACCCAATCAAACACCTTTGGGATGAATTGAAACGCCGACTGTGAATCAGGCCTAATCCTAAAATCATTAATATGGAGTTGGTCCCCCCTTTGCTGCTATAACAGACGCCACCCTTCTGGGAAGGCTTTCCACTAGATGTTGGAACATTGCCAATTTCATCATAGCGCTTGATGGTTTTTGCAACTGCACTTTCAAAGTTCTTGAATTTTCCGTATTTACTGACCTTCATGTCTTAAAGTAATCATGGACAGTCGTTTCTCTTTGCTTATTTGAGCTGTTCTTGCCATAATATGGACTTGGTCTTTTACCAAATATGACTATCTTCTGTATACATGATTCCATACTGTATGTGTTATTTCATAGTGTTGATGTCTTCACTATTATTCTACAATGTAGAAAATAGTACAAATAAAGAAAAACCCTTGAATGAGTAGGTGTGTCCAAACTTTTGACTGGTACTGTGCATATATACATAGGATCTTACTCAGGTGTACATTATATGTAGTGTTTTCAATATATTGTTTGTTAAACTTTGAAATCAATGGTTTTTGTTTGGCATATATTTGAAACAAAGTCAAAGCGTAATTCTGTGACCGTGGAATTGCCCCACTGGAAATGACTTCCATATACTCCAAGTCTTTTTCCACTTCCCATGACACTGTGAGGTTGTATCACAACCTGTGAATGCGTGGAAGCCTGACAAAGCCAAACTCTTGTGCATTCCAAGCCTCTCGTAGATGGTGTCGATGCAAATCTCCTGGTAGTTTTTTCTCATACCAAAAGCAACCCACAGCTTTATGGTTGGATAATCCTTGTTAAGATAGAAGATCAGACCAGCAAGGAGGACAATGATGTCCTCATCCACTGTTTGAATGACAATGGTCTGTGCAACGTTTTGAAGGGCATCTTTAAGATGAGGTCATACACGTGTGTGTGCCTCTTCATGGTCACATTCCAGCATTGATGTCAGAGAGCCCTTGAGAACACAGGCTCAGTTGTAACATAGATCTCTTTTCCATCTTCAGATTCATTGGCACACATCTTCTGTGTCGAGATTTTGAAAAGCTCCTGTTATTAGGATTTCTGAGAAAGTCCGAAAAGATACATGGAAAATTGATTGTCTCCCCAACTTTCTTTCGGACGCATTTTCCTCGCTTGTCTCTTGTTGAATCTTTTAGACAATCTTTGTATGTGTCCAACACAATATTGATTCTATAGCAGCTGTTAAACTGGTGCTCTACCAAAGGCAGTAAGACACTGCTGCCACATTCGCCAAATGTGGAAACTTGGTGGGTAGGCAAGGAATGGACAATGACAGCTCCGTCAATTGTGTCCTTTATTTTTGGCTGTTAACTGTAGATAATTTGATTGTTAATTTGTTTAAAGTTTGTATTTTATATACCAACAATGTAAGTTTAAGAAGCAATGTGAGTCAGTAAATGTAGTTTTAGTAGCTGTTCTGTAAGATCACACTTCTCTCTTCAGCTCAACATCACACTTCTTTCTTCAGCTCAACATCACACTTCTCTCTTCAGCTCAACATCACACTTCTCTCTTCAGCTCAACATCACACTTCTCTCTTCAGCTCAACATCACACTTCTCTCTTCAGCTCAACATCACACTTCCAAAATATGACTGGTGAGTACTTAGTCTTCACTTCACTGTATGTAGGCCATGAATGTAGGATTACATGTAGCTTAACTTATATATTTATTTTATTTCATTTATGTAATTGTTAATTTGCTTAAAGTTAATATTCTATAGACCATCAATGTCTAAGAAGCTAAAGACTGAACATGTTCAGTAGCTGTTCTGTAAGATGACTAAACAGAAAGAACATCAGCATCAGACTTCTTTCTACAGTAACAACATTTCCTTCTTATCCAACAGAACACAATGAGGAGGTCCGGATTGTTCTGGTGGGGAAGACTGGAGTTGGGAAGAGTGCAGCAGGAAACACCATCCTGGGGAGAAAGGCTTTTGAGTCAGTAATGTCATCTAATTATGTGACATCAACATGTGATAAGAAAAGAGGAAAGGTGGGGGGTCAAAGTGTAGCTGTTATCGACACACCAGGCTTGTTTGACACTGAGTTAACACAGGAGGAGGCACTGAACAATATCACACAGTGCATCTCTTTCTCAGCTCCTGGTCCCCATGTGTTCCTGGTTGTGATTGAGCTGGGAAGATTCACTAAAGAGGAGCAGGAAACTGTGGAGATTATTCAGGACATATTTGGTGTTGAAGCATCAAAATACTCCATGGTTCTCTTCACACATGGAGACGATCTTGTTGATGTAACAATTGAAGACTTCCTGCATGGAAATCCCAAACTGGAAAGTTTAATTGCCAAATGTAATGGGGGATATCATGTCTTAAAAAACAAAGATCAGAATCCCTCCCAGGTCACTGAGCTGCTTGAGAAGATAAACAAGATGGTGAAGGTGAATGGAGGAAGCAATTACACCACTGAGATGTTCCAGGAGGTTGAGAGAGCAATTGAAGAGGAGAAAGAGAGGATCCTGAAAGAGAACAGAGAGAAGAGACTCAGAGAGATGGAAGAACTGAAGAAGAAGTTTGAAGGAGAGCGTTTAAGGGAAGAAGAAGAGAAGCTGAGGAGAAAACAGGAAAGAGAAGCGAGAGACAAAGCTGAAAGATTAAAGAACGGTGCCATATACGGAGCATTTGCGGGAGTAATTGTAGGCCCAATTGGTATGGCAGTTGGGGCAGCATTGGGAGCTGGAGTGGCAGCTATAGTAAATGCATGCAGTACTCAATGAGAGTCCGTAGCTAACAGTGCTGTACGTTCTACAAGTTGTTTGACTTTATTATTTCATGCTGAAAGCTTCCTCTATATACACCGAGCATACCAAACATTTGGAACACCATCTTAACATTGAGAACTGATATAGAATATGAGAGTGAAAGTTGGCCTTGTCTTCCCTATCAACCTGGAGAAGGACCTAAAGACATTTTAACTGGAACACTTCAGGGCAGCCAAGCTCTTCAGACAAGCCAGAGAACACTAGACATTAACTCATATCTCCTTTCACAATTTACAGGAAAGGATCCTTGGAAACATATTTTAGTCGTCACTACTTACAGCATGAACATAACGATAGATCTGGTTATCGCACACGTGACAGCAAAGAATTCTATATTTCCCTGAGTAAAGGTGAAAGTTAAAAGTTTATTTCTCCCTGTCAGGTGGCATAAGCTATATTCTAATGTGAAATTAATTGACAGTTACAGTCACAGCTCCCATTGCTGCCTCAGAAGCATGATGAATGGAGATGAACTATTTAAGCACAAACCATTACTGTTAACTTCATAGATATTTCATGGTCCTAGAAAATAAAGGGTCACTGAAAATTCCTCTCAGTTTTTTTTGTTTTCATTATGAAATGAACAAATCATTAAAACGACTTGCATTCATTTTTATGAAGTAAAAAATGAACATAGCCACAGGAAGTAGTAGGGGGTGCTGCATTTTTATTTTGTATTATTTTCAAGGGGGTGCTGAAAATATATTTTTGCCTGTACTGCAGACACATTATCTGTCTGCACTATTAAAGGCCCAGCGCACAACTTTTGTGATTTTTTCAGGCGATCCCCTACTTCACCCGGCTATTAAAGTACGTATATTGTTTTGTCAAATTCACTACAGAATATTTTTTTACAGTGTGGCTGTGTGGTTGAGTGTAACAATCCAATGAAAAGTACCATCTTACTGCCCCAGAAGACAGGGGTTCAATTTCCGCTTTCTTCTGTCCCACTTACACTCCTTCTCTGTCTCCTCCTCTTTCTAATCTGTCTAAATAAAGCATTGAAAAAATTCTCCATATCACCTTATCATCAATCAATATTTATGCTATAAACCATTTGCATTTCTAAACCATTTGAGAGACACAGTCTGCTATTTATTTGTGTGTTTTGTTACCGCCTTTTACATGCACTGAAACCCCAAACATTTTTTTTGCACAACTCTCCATTGAAAACACCAATACTCAGATTCAAGAACCACTATGGGTGTTTCAGAGTACTTATATTCTGTTTTAAAACACTTTCTGTTTATCATAACACTTACATTGGGGTTTACATTCAAACACCCTCCAAACACCAGATCTCAGGTTAGGTGCACTACGTTTCATGATTTCATTACACAATCATGGTGTTTTGAGTCTTTCTTGAGGTTTTGAAGAACTGATAGCATGGTTGGGGTCACTTCCTTTTCAATTCCAGTCCATTCAGAAAGTCAACCAAATTCCAATTCCACATTTTCCTAATTGGAAAGCATTGAAGATAATTGGAATTGGATTTCAGTGTACTTCCTGAATTGACTGGAATGGAAATGGAATTGACCCCAACCCTGACTGATAGAGAATAAGAGAGTGAAAGTTGACCTTGTCTTCCCTATCAGCCTGGAGAAGGGGGCCTAAAGACATTTTGACCCTGTGAGACCCAGCGTTGTAATATTACAATGTTTCCTACATTGCATCCTGTACAGTGGTGTAAAGTACTTAAGTAAAAATACTTGAAAGTACAACTTAAGTAGTTTTTTGGGGTATCTGTACTTTACTTTACTATTTATATTTTTGACTACTTTTACTTTTACTTCACTACATTCCTAAAGAAAATTATATACTTATTACTTCATACATTTACCTCCATATATGACACCAAAAATTACTTGTTACATTTTGAATGCTTAGCAGGACAGGAAAAGAGTCTAATTCACACACTTATCAAGAGAACATTCCTGGTCATCCTTACTGCCTCTTATATGGGGGACTCACTAAACACATTCTTCGTTTGTAAATGACTTTGGAATGATTTTTTATTTATTTTTATTTCACCTTTATTTAACCAGGTAAGCCAGTTGAGAACAGGTTCTCATTTACAACTGCGACCTGGCCAAGATAAAGCATAGTAGTGCAATAAAAAAACAACACAGAGTTACATATGGGGTAAAAAACATAAAGTCAGAAATACAACAGAAAATATATATACAGTGTGTGCAAATGTAGCAAGTTATGGAGGTAAGGCAATAAATAGGCTATAGTGCAGAATAATTACAATAGTATTAACACTGGAATGCTAGATGTGCAAGAGATTATGTGCAAATAGAGATACTGGGGTGCAAAAGAGCAAAATAAATAACAATATAGGGATGAGGTAGTTGGGTGGGCTAATTTCAGATGGGCTGTGTACAGGTGCAGTAATCGGTAAGGTGCTCTGACAACTGATGCTTAAAGTTATTGAGGGAGATAAGAGTCTCCAGCTTCAGAGATTTTTGCAATTCGTTCCAGTCATTGGCAGCAGAGAACTGGAAGGAATGGCGGCCAAAGGAGGTGTTGGCTTTGGGAATGACCAGTGAGATATACCTGCTGGAGCGCAGACTACGGGTGGGTGCTGCTATGGTGACCAATGAGCTAAGATAAGGCGGGGATTTGCCTAGCAGTGATTTATAGATGGCCTGGAGCCAGTGGGTTTGACGACGAACATGTAGTGAGGACCAGCCAACAAGAGCGTATAGGTCACAGTGGTGGGTAGTGTATGGGGCTTTGGAGACAAAACGGATGGCACTGTGATAGACTACATCCAATTTGCTGAGTAGAGTGTTGGAGGCTATTTTGTAAATGACATCGCCGAAGTCAAGGATCGGTAGGATAGTCAGTTTTACGAGGGCATGTTTGGCAGCATGAGTGAAGGAGGCTTTGTTGCGAAATAGGAAGCCGATTCTAGATTTAACTTTGGATTGGAGATTCTTTATGTGAGTCTGGAAGTTGAGTTTACAGTCTAACCAGACACCTAGGTATTTGTAGTTGTCCACATACTCTAGGTCAGACCCGTCGAGAGTGGTGATTCTAGTCGGGTGGGCGGGTGCCAGCAGCATTCGATTGAAAAGCATGCATTTAGTTTTACTAGTGTTTAAGAGCAGTTGGAGGCTACTGAAGGATTGTTGTATGGCATTGAAGCTCGTTTGGAGGTTTGTTAACACAGTGTCCAATGAAGGGCCAGATGTATACAAAATGGTGTCGTCTGCGTAGAGGTGGATCTGAGAGTCACCAGCAGCAAGAGCGACATCATTGATATACACGGAGAAAAGTGTCGGCCCAAGAATTGAACCCTGTGGCACCCCCATAGAGACTGCCATAGGTCCAGACAACAGGCCCTCCGATTTGACACACTGAACTCTATCTGAGAAGTAGTTGGTGAACCAGGCGAGGCAGTCATTTGAGAAACCAAGGCTATTTAGTCTGCCAATAAGAATGCGGTGGTTGACAGAGTCGAAAGCCTTGGCCAGGTCGATGAAGACGGCTGCACAGTACTGTCTATTATAAATCGCGGTTATAATATCGTTTAGGACCTTGAGCGTGTGTGCCCCTGTTTATCTGTAACTTAAAAAAATAAGAAGATTGTGCCGTCTGTTTTGCTTAATATATATACACTTTTACTTTTGATACTTAAGTATATTTTAGCAATTACATGTACTTTTGATACTTAAATATATTTAAAACCAAATACTTTTAGACTTTTACTCAAGTAGGATTTTACTGGGTGGCTTTCACTTTTACTGGAGTCATTCTCTAATAAGGTATCTTTACTTTTACTCAAGTATGACAATTGGGTACTTTTTCCACCACAAATAAATGCTTTTGATCCATTTTGATGTGATTTTTATAGAATTTCACAGTTTTCTTACTACACATTTTTCCTGAAGCCCAATGTTGCATTTTTGCCATTCACAACTAAAACAAACTGTTAATGCATCCAACTAGTTTGTAGTCACAAGCTTGATGTAGTCATTGCGTGCTAGGAATATGGGACCAAATACTACATTTTTTACTACTTTGGTACACTATAAGTGACATTTGTCCAAATACTTATGACATTTTCAAATGGCGGGACATTGATCTCTAATGTGCTTTCATTTTCTAAACAGTAAATCAGATATGTATGAAAATACCTTCAAATAAAAGGTGACATTCTGTACTGTCACCTCAGATGAAACATTTGATCTCAAATCCAAAATGCTCTAGTACATAGCCAAATGTAACATTTTAGCATCACTGTCCAAAGACACATAGTGGAGGGTATATAGGTAGACATCTTCAGTAAAGATAAATTAACAATCATTTAGTGCGAGTCAACACAAACGTTATGTGTCAGGGGGCAGGAAGTTGTAATGCAAAGACACATGTTCTATAAAACCACGTGACTTAGAGGAAGCAGCCATTTCAGACTATGCTGCTGTAGATTCATTAAACTAATGGTGGCATAGAGTTAGGCCTACGTGTGTTTCATTTTGTTAACCTTTGCTTTGTGCTATGCATTTTGAGGTGTATGAAAATTGCTATACAAATAAAGGTGTTCGTGTCTGTATTGTCATTAGAACTATTATTATTGACATTGCAGGGCTTTCAATACCCAACCTATAGGCTATAGCAAATGGGGTCACTAGAGGTGTGACTTGTTGAGTAACGATATGTGAAACTAAAGCCAGGCAGACACTACACGTTTTGACTTGACTGAATCGTTAAACCAGGCAAAAAATGTTTTATTGTATTACAGCCATAACTAGTGGGAAAGGATTTCACTAGATGTATGACAGCTAAGAGAAAGCCTATGGGTGTGTCAGGGGATGGGCACCTGAGAGATCCTATATAAAACAAGTGGGCAGACCCACTCTCACAGTGTATCCTTACAGGAACATAGAAACAACTATATCTGAAGCTCTATTGTATCCTTACAGGAGTATAGAAACTACTACTACTACTACTACTACTACTACTACTACTACTACTACTACTACTAGCAGTAGTCTCACACAGCGTTCGAGACTGACAGATCTTCAATCCAAACATGAACAGCAAAGTTTCTCATTCTGGTGAGTAGCCTTTAGTTTACAAAGATTGGAACTCAAGTCAAGGGTATTGATAATGTTTTGTTATGTGCTTTTTCCTTTGAACTTCATGTACTCTAGAAATATAATGATGTAGAGCAGTGGGGAGCATTATTTTATGTTACCCCAGAAATATAATGATGTAGAGCAGTGGGGAGCATTATTTTATGTTACCCCAGAAAGATAATGAAGTAGAGCAGTGGGGAGCATTATTTTATGTTACCCCAGAAATATAATGATGTAGAGCAGTGGGGAGCATTATTTTATGTTACCCCAGAAATATAATGATGTAGAGCAGTGGGGAGCATTATTTTATGTTACCCCAGAAATATAATGATGTAGAGCAGTGGGGAGCATTATTTTATGTTACCCCAGAAATATAATGATGTAGAGCAGTGGGGAGCATTATTTTATGTTACCCCAGAAATATAATGATGTAGAGCAGTGGGGAGCATTATTTTATGTTACCCCAGAAATATAATGATGTAGAGCAGTGGGGAGCATTATTTTATGTTACCCCAGAAATATAATGATGTAGAGCAGTGGGGAGCATTATTTTATGTTACCCAAGAAATATAATGATGTAGAGCAGTGGGGAGCATTATTTTATGTTACCCCAGAAATATAATGATGTAGAGCAGTGGGGAGCATTATTTTATGTTACCCCAGAAATATAATGAAGTAGAGCAGTGGGGAGCATTATTTTATGTTACCCCAGAAATATAATGATGTAGAGCAGTGGGGAGCATTATTTTATGTTACCCCAGAAATATAATGAAGTAGAGCAGTGGGGAGCATTATTTTATGTTACTCCAGAAATATAATGATGTAGAGCAGTGGGGAGCATTATTTTATGTTACCCCAGAAATATAATGATGTAGAGCAGTGGGGAGCATTATTTTATGTTACCCCAGAAATATAATGATGTAGAGCAGTGGGGAGCATTATTTTATGTTACCCCAGAAATATAATGATGTAGAGCAGTGGGGAGCATTATTTTATGTTACCCCAGAAATATAATGATGTAGAGCAGTGGGGGAGCATTATTTTATGTTACCCCAGAAATATAATGATGTAGAGCAGTGGGGAGCATTATTTTATGTTACCCCAGAAATATAATGATGTAGAGCAGTGGGGAGCATTATTTTATGTTACCCCAGAAATATAATGATGTAGAGCAGTGGGGAGCATTATTTTATGTTACCCCAGAAATATAATGATGTAGAGCAGTGGGGAGCATTATTTTATGTTACCCCAGAAATATAATGATGTAGAGCAGTGGGGAGCATTATTTTATGTTACCCCAGAAATATAATGATGTAGAGCAGTGGGGAGCATTATTTTATGTTAACCCAGAAATATAATGATGTATAGCAGTGTGGAGCATTATTTTATGTTACCCCAGAAATATAATGATGTAGAGCAGTGGGGAGCATTATTTAATGTTACTCCAGAAATATAATGATGTAGAGCAGTGTGGAGCATTATTTTATGTTACCCCAGAAATATAATGATGTAGAGCAGTGGGGAGCATTATTTAATGTTACTCCAGAAATATAATGATGTAGAGCAGTGGGGAGCATTATTTTATGTTACTCCAGAAATATAATGATGTAGAGCAGTGGGGAGCATTATTTTATGTTACTCCACTGCTTTAATTTTTTTGTCAAGTGGACAAACATACTTAACAGTATTAGTTACATTATAATATACAAGTCAGTGGAGCAACTCTGTTTTTAAAAGTTGAAACAGATGTTTTATTAATACTTTAGGTAACACTTTATTTGGGATGAGAGATTCTAGTTCTATTAAGTTTAGTATTTTTTTTACATTCATACATAACATAATTGTTTCCTTATTATTGTATGGCTGATTGTACATCACTGTTTAAGAGCACTCCTCTCTATCTCTCTCTCTCTCTCTATCTCTCGCTCTCTTTCATTCTCTTTCTCACTTCCTGTACTGATTCTAAACAGGAACACATGGATTAGATATTTATTTTTGTACTGTGACCTTTAATTGATATATTAACACCAAGAGATTTCTTGGTGTTTGATGGGAGTCAGCGTCATCTGGGTTTGGCCAGGGTAGGCCGTCATTGTAAATAAGAATTTGTTCTTAACTGACTTGCCTAGTTAAATAAAGGTTGAATAAATTAAAAATATATATAATCTGTACAGGCGATTCTCACAGACTATTTGCTGCAGACCATGAAGTACTGCTTTGTGTCAAGAAGAAGTGTGAAACCGTAATTTTTTGCCCATTACTCAAAATGTGCTGGCAAGCTGTACATAAAGTCTAGACCTCTTAAAAAAGTTAACAAGTGTCCTTGTTATCCAACAGGACTCCAAACGCTGACACAAAAGGAGGAGGTCCGGATTGTTCTGGTCGGGAAGACTTGAGCTGGGAAAAGTGCAGCAGGAAACACCATTGTGGGGTCAAAAGCTTTCCAATCAAAGTTTTCCTCTATTTCTCTGACAAAAGATTGTAAAAAGACTAAAGGGAAGGTGGATGAGCAAAGTGTATCTGTTATCGACACCCCAGGTTTGTTTGATACTACATTGTCCAATGAGGAGGGACTGAGAAAGATCGCTCTGTGCATCTCTCTCTCTTCTCCTGGTACCCATGTGTTCCTGGTTGTGATCAAGCTGGGAAGATTCACTGAAGAAGAGCAGAAAACTGTGGAGATGATTCAGAAATTCTTTGGTGATGAAGCATCGAAATACACCATGATTCTCTTCACACATGGAGACCTTCTTGATGATGATGATGTAAAAATTGAAGAATACCTGCTTGAAAATCCAGGTCTGGAAAGTTTACTTTCTCAATGCAATGGGGGATATCATGTCTTTAAAAACAAAGATCAGAATCCCTCCCAGGTCACTGAGCTGCTTGAGAAGATAAACAATATGGTCATGATGAATGGAGGAAGCCACTACACCACTGAGATGTTCCAGGAGGCTGAGAGAGCGATTGAAGAGGAGAAGAACAGAATCCTGAGAAAGGAAGAGGAGATGATATGCAGAGAGGAGGAGAAACTGAAGATGGAAAAAATGGAACAAGAGGCTCGGGAGAAAAAGCTTAAAGAGGAGAATGAGAGGATCCTGAGAGTGAGTGAAGAGCAGAAACTCAGACATGAGGAGCAACTGAAGAAAATGGAACAAAAGGCTCAGGAGGAAGCGATTAAAGAGGAGATGAAGAGGATCCAGAGAGAGAAGGAAGAGCAGAAACTCAGGGAGGAGGAACTGAGGAAACTGAACATGGAAAAAGAGGCTAAGGAGAAAGAAATAAAGGAGTTGAGGGAAAAACATGAAAGGGAGGCTAGAAAGAAAGCTGAAGAAAGTAACGGCTTTCTATCTTTTTTTAGTACAGTAGGTAATGCAGTGGGAGAAGCTTTTACAGATGTGGGGAGGGAAGTAGGAAAAGCTTTTAAAGAGACCTGCAGTATAAATTGAAAATCTGAAACAATGCTGTACTAGAGTCCGAAGCTAAGTCATATGGAATTGAATTGTAATTATAATTTAATTGATTGCATTGCCTTGTAATACAGCCATATACAGCTTACACTGTTGTCATTCTAATGTTATAGTCTATAACTGTGGACCCCATTGACTAAAATAGACGTATATTCTACAGCTTACATAAAGCTCTATGACATTTAACCTGACTCTGCTGTGTCTGTGATAGTTTCCATTTATGTCAACAGTAAACATTATATAATGATAATAATAAAATATATTACATTCAATGTTTTTTATTTTTTATTAAATGAGGAGATTTTATTTTAAATAACAGAAATCATCATCATGACAGTTTATTAAAGCTGGTAATTCCCAATGATGATACTTACAGTAACAACGCTAATCAGAAGAGCCTTGCATATAGAGGAAGGGTTCTAGCAGAAACAGCAGAGGCCCTGTCCAGAAACAACCCCTAACTAACCCCTTCCTATAGTCACTGGTGGAGATCTGAGAGGAGTGGACAGGTTTAAGCAATATGGTGGAATTCCACCTAGCCTATCAGAGGGCAAAGTGGAGCTATCACTATATCACTTCAACCTATAAATCATCTCTGATCTCTACAAGTATCTTGGGGGAAGGGTTGTTTCTAGATAAGAACAGAGTCACATCCATAATAAATTATTATTTCACCTAGCAACAGACCAACCAACAACCCAGCCAGCAGAAGGGTGTAGTAGTTAGATACATACGTGATTTCAGGGCAGCTTTCATGCATTAGCATTATAAATATAATATGTTTCAATAAGCCTTAAAAAGTCTTCATCCATTGCATTACACTCCCTGACTTTGTCGTTCCATGGACATATGGGTCGGTGTTCATACCATTGTCATTATGACATCATCAATATGGGACAGAACAGTGGAATTATTTGAATAGATGCACACAGTGGTCCAGACTCAGTAAATCATGATGTTTAAACTGAGAAGTAATAAAGAGACTCTGGCCAGCACAGTGGAGTCAGACCGGCTACGTCCCAATACTCTGGTTCATCTTTCCTCGTCCTTTCCTACAGATCACTAGCTAGATTAACTGGTTAGAATTGGTTATAAAGGTTAATAGCTATAGCCATATAGTCAAAAACCTTTTAAAATCCCTCATGTCGGTTGATACGAATATGGCCAGGACCTTTTCCTGACCAAGATACCTGAGTAGGAAAACATTCAGGTCTATAACTAAGGTTTGGAGTTTTCCTTGGTCTGGTCAGGTATAGCTTCTCCTAGAAGGAATGGGTATGAGGAAAGGAAGCCATTTAAAGTATTGAGACACAGCCATGTGAGCCACAGTGGCCTGGTCTGTCTGGGTCTTCCAGGCCAGCAGAGGGAGACAAACACACCTTAAGCTCTTTTCACGCTGTTTCAAAGTTACATGAACTGTTAAAACACACATACACACACAGATGAAACCGGGATCATAGTGGGTTATGGGAGGAACACTGAGGTTTCAGGGAAGAAGAAGCACCTTTTTGAATTCAATACAAATCTCAAGCACCACACCCTGTGAAAAATCAGTAGTAGGAATCAAATAGAAAGAGTGTGGAAAGTGAGTGAATGACCCTCTGCAATCACCAAATGGCTCTAGGTCAACAACCAATATATAAGATCTCACATTCTGGTTTTCCATTCAGTTTCTCCCATTATGCTTCTACCCGACAGGGTCCTCCTCAATCAATCACACACACACACACACACACACACACACACACGCACGCACGCGCGCAAGCACTCACAAGAGAGTAGAAGAAAATCATTCATTCACACACAAAGGCAAGCTGTTTATCCACTTCAGGTAGTAGTAGTAGTAGTAATCATCTTCATCATCATCATCATCATCAGCTCCCCAGTTCCTAATAGTAATAATAAATAGTAATAGCATCACTGAACAGTACCAGTCAAAGTCTCAGTAATGTCACTGGTGTTGTTGTTGTTGGTCAGCCAGCCCACTAGGGGGAGCCCTCCCTAAGTCTTTGCCTCCGGTAGGGGCAGCCCAGGATTGCAAGGAGCGATCGGAGGAGCGAGACCGTTTGCCCCACAACAAAGCAGTCCCTTGGTTGCCATGGCTTCTGATGCGTCACTGACGCAGCCTCCGTTCCGGTAGGTCCACCCTTCAGGCACACGGACGGAAATGACCTCGTCTTGCTCAGGTGCAGGGCCAGCAGTGGGGCCCGTGATTGCGGCGCGGTAGACGCTAGCCCTCCCACCAATCGGATGGCCTACTACTACCATCTCCCTAGCCATTGTTGTTGTTGTCCAAACGGGGGAGAGGAGGGAGGGAAGGAGGGGCGTTGGAGACTGGGTGATCCCAGCTGTTAGGCTGCAGAAACAGGGAGGAAGAGGATGAGGCTGGTGTAGGAGAAGACTCCCTGGTGTAGGGACAATGCCCTCTAGTGTCAGGAGACCTGCTATAGTCCATAGGCTCCCCCAGAGAAAATCCTTCCTCCTCTTATCCTCCACCATCCCTCCCTTCTCCTTCCTCCTTTCATCCTCCACCATCCCTCCATTCTCCTTCCTCCTTTCATCCTCCACCTCTGCTACCCCCACCTTTTCCTCCTCTTTCCCCAAGCTCTGCAGGTCGGGGTCCCGGGGGAGGGCGAGGGTTCGCCCCAGCTCTAGGGTGCAGGGGAGGAACTGGCAGTGTCGGGGGGACCCACGGAAGAAGAGTTTCCCCTTGAGGGGGGGAGAGGTTCAGGGGTCAAGCAGACTTGTTGAGGGTGTCGTAGAGCTTGATGCTGCCCCTATTCAGGTCCTGCCGCGGAGTGCAGAGAGGAGGCATCGTTGGAGGAAGCATGTCCGACTGGCTCCGTGACAACCGTTGGTCGCCGGGGCGACAGGGGGAACTCCGTCGTCGGTAGGGGCTGATGTGGACCGTGATGGTTTTCTGAGGAGAGATAATCACCCAGAGGGATGACCGTCTTCCTCTCCTCCTCTCCTCTCTCCATCCCCTCCAGCAACACCACTATCTCGGAGAACGAGGGACGTATCTTTGCATTCATCTGAGAAAGAGGGAGAAACAGATTGAGGGGAGCAGGAAGAGTGTAAACAGTGCCTACTTTTTGGAATGTATATCAATCTATGTATTTATAGTAAGTATGTACACAGAGTCATGGATGCATGCAATTATTATGTCAGTCTGTCTGTCTGTATCTTACATTGCAGCAGAGGACTGCAAGGTTGAGGAATGGTGCTGGACAGTCACCGACCAGGTTCTCAAAGGCATCCACGTCTAGTCCAAAGTCCTGCACACACAGAGGATCATCATCATCATCATCATCTTTTAATGTAGCCAACTAGCTGTCAATCAGTTTGTCTGACTAGGTTTAAAAAACATACATGTTGTAGTTCTCCATATTATCCACTAGATGGAGACATACACTGGGAAAGGTATCCTCAAAAGGGGAACTGACAGCATTTTAGTATCATGAAGTCTTATTAAAATCTATTTATATACACCCCCCAGGAAGAATGACACTGTTTTTTTGTTTTACATTTGCAGTAAGGGAAGGGAGGATACTTATCTTCTGGGTCAAAGTGGAAAAGAATAGTTCACCGAACATTGTTATATGGTGCTGTTTGGCTGCTGTAGACATGGTTATATGGTGCTGTTTGGCTGCAGTAGACATGGTTATATGGTGCTGTTTGGCTGCAGTAGACATGGTTATATGGTGCTGTTTGGCTGCAGTAGACATGGTTATATGGTGCTGTTTGGCTGCAGTAGACATGGTTATATGGTGCTGTTTGGCTGCAGTAGACATGGTTATATGGTGCTGTTTGGCTGCAGTAGACATGGTTATATGGTGCTGTTTGGCTGCAGTAGACATGGTTATATGGTGCTATTTGGCTGCAGTAGACATGGTTATATGGTGCTGTTTGGCTGCTGTAGACATGGTTATATGGTGCTGTTTGGCTGCAGTAGACATGGTTATATGGTGCTGTTTGGCTGCAGTAGACATGGTTATATGGTGCTATTTGGCTGCAGTAGACATGGTTATATGGTGCTGTTTGGCTGCTGTAGACATGGTTATATGGTGCTGTTTGGCTGCAGTAGACATGGTTATATGGTGCTGTTTGGCTGCAGTAGACATGGTTATATGGTGCTGTTTGGCTGCAGTAGACATGGTTATATGGTGCTGTTTGGCTGCAGTAGACATGGTTATATGGTGCTATTTGGCTGCAGTAGACATGGTTATATGGTGCTATTTGGCTGCAGTAGACATGGTTATATGGTGCTGTTTGGCTGCAGTAGACATGGTTAAATGGTGCTGTTTGGCTGCAGTAGACATGGTTATATGGTGCTGTTTGGCTGCAGTAGGCCTACTGGGGTTGTATAGTGGTGGTGAAAGAGTTGGATTAAAGGTTTGTTCATACACTGTCAGTTTGTTGTGTGATAGTATGAAAGCATTGATTTAGGTTTGTGTGATCGTGACAAAAGGAAAAACATTGGTTAACTGTGTGTCTGTTATACACTGTGGGGTTTGGTGTGTGTGTGTGTGTGTGTGTGTGTGTGTGTGTGTGTGTGTGTGTGTGTCTTATTACATTGTATTACTGTGTTTTCTTCCTCTCATCATGCACGGGGATCAGATGACTCTTATAACATCATGAGATAGCAGCCAGGAAACAGTAGAGTACTGTTAGTACCTTTTCATCATAGACCTCCCCTCTCAGCACCTCCGGGGCCATCCAGTAGGGGGAGCCCACCACGGCCAGAGGCTGCTTATCAGCCCCGTCACTGCAGGAGAGGAAAACAGAATAGAATGTACAACACTGTATTTGACTTGCATTCATCTAGACTAGGTTATATGTGCAGTCATGGTGGGAATATGTTGAGCCAGTCATATAGTCTTCCTGTAGTCTGGGGGACTTTCTCACAGTATTAACCTGTAGTCTGGAGGACTTTCTCACAGCACTAACCTGTAGTCTGGGGGACTTTCTCACAGTACTAACCTGTAGTCTGGGGGACTTTCTCACAGTACTAACCTGTAGTCTGGGGGACATTCTCACATCACTAACCTGTAGTCTGGGGGACTTTCTCACAGTAGGAACCTGTAGTCTGGGGGACTTTCTCACATCACTAACCTGCAGTCTGGGGGACTTTCTCACAGTAGTAACCTGTAGTCTGGGGGACTTTCTCACAGTACTAACCTGTAGTCTGGGGGACTTTCTCACATCACTAACCTGTAGTCTGGGGGACTTTCTCACAGTACTAACCTGTAGTCTGGGGGACATTCTCACAGTACTAACCTGTAGTCTGGGGGACTTTCTCACAGTACTAACCTGTAGTCTGGGGGACTTTCTCACAGTACTAACCTGTAGTCTGGGGGACTTTCTCACAGTACTAACCTGTAGTCTGGGGGACTTTCTCACAGCACTAACCTGTAGTCTGGGGGACTTTCTCACAGTACTAACCTGTAGTCTGGGGGACTTTCTCACAGCACTAACCTGTAGTCTGGGGATCTTTCTCACAGTACTAACCTGTAGTCTGGGGGACTTTCTCACAGTACTAACCTGTAGTCTGGGGGACTTTCTCACAGTACTAACCTGTAGTCTAGGGGACTTTCTCACAGCACTAACCTGTAGTCTGGGGGACTTTCTCACAGTACTAACCTGTAGTCTAGAATCTTCTCTGCCAGACCAAAGTCTCCCACTACTGCAGTGAACACACCATTCTCACAGCGCACCAGACAGTTCTATGAAAGAGAGAGAGGAGAGAGAGGGCATATGAGTGTTTGTGAGAGTCAGTGGGAGATGAAACAAACAATTCATGCAAAATGAAGTGAAGGGATGTGTTTCTGTGTGGTACCCTGTATGCTACTATCTCCTACCTTGGAGGTGAGGTCTCTGTGGAAGATGCCCTTGCTGTGGAGGTACTGCAGCCCGCAGGCGATGTCCTGAGACAGGCCCATCCTCACCGACCACGACAGATACCTGTCACTGTCCAGCAGCTGCTCCAGGTTACCCCCGTTGATGTACTGTGGGTAACCATGACAGCAGCACACACACGCGTCAATCACCTCACACAGTTCATGAGATTAAATCCATTCCAGACACACAGATTCTGTGCACGCCTGCCTGCACATATTACATGATCATTAACCCTACACTAAATTGATGTGGTTCCTGAGACGTTAAACATTTCCATAGGCATTGGAAGGACCAAATATTATGTAGAGCCCTTAGCCTATGTTCTTTGCAGGCATTTGCAGAATTTAATTTAAATGGAATGCAACCCGTCTCTTCTTACTTGCTATGGCCCATGCATGCAGCCAATTCTGTTACCAATGGACACTATTGTCTCTGGAAGATAAAACGCAAGGATTCCCCCCAGAGAGACAGAATCAGGATGAGCTCACCTCAGTTAGAGCATGGAGCTGGCCCTCATGCACACACACTCCCAGGAACCTGAGCAGAGAGAGGGAAAGCATTGAAAACATCCTAAATACATCATATATACTGCTAAAAACAACAATGCAATGTCTTCAAAATGGAAGAGAGTTTGTGTGTGTCTGTCCTCTATCTGATAATGGTTGCAGCAGTTTACTAGCTAGTTTTCGGTTAGTCTTTCTTTCCAGATTTAGCAGTAAAAAAAAAAGAAATACTAGCCAGTTGTGTGTTTTCCCTTGGGGGGGGGGTGCTGTTGAGCGTTGGTTTAAGTTCTACCCACAGCAAAGGTAGACTACTACAGACACAATAACAACAGAGATTATAATAACTAACCCGTTCCATCTGCGACAACAACACAGTGCTACTACCAATGGGTCTGAGTGATGGTGAAAGGGTGGTTGTGCAATATGCACCGTACATAGCCAAGTGTGTACATGAATGTGTTGTACATTGTACACATGTACTGTACATGCAATGTGTGTGTGTGTGTGTGTGTGTGTGTGTGTGTGTGTGTGTGTGTGTGTGTGTGTGTGTGTGTGTGTGTGTGTGTGTGTGTGTGTGTGTGTGTGTGTGTGTGTCTTTCTGTCTAGTCATACCCCAGTATATTGGGGTGGCACAGCCGGTTCATGAGCTGCACCTCCCTGAGCATGTTAGCCTTGTTGCTGGCCAGAGTGTTCATCTTTAGGGACATCACCTGGCCTGTGATACTGTGCTGCACCTATAGAGGGAGACAGAGAGCAACACCACTTCAGACAACCATAGAGATGAGGTGAGAGAGAGGACTGGGTGATATTCACTAGAAACTAAATGGAAGAAAGTGGAAAGAAACAGGGAGGGACAAACTTGAACTTGGCATTATGGACAGTATATACATAGAAAAGGTGTGGACAGCAGTAGTTATATAGGATGAGCCTTGATTAGAATACAGTGTATACATATAAAGTTGGTAAAACAGTATGTAAACATTATTAAAGTGACCAGTGTTCAATGACTATATACAGTTGAAGTCGGAAGTTTATATACACCTTAGCCAAATACATTTCAACTCAGTTTACACAATTCCTGACATTTAATCCTAGTAAAAATTCCCTGTAGTAGGTCAATTAGGATCACCACTTTATTTTAAGAATGTGAAATGTCAGAATAATAGTAGAGAGAATTATTTATTTCAGCTTTTATCACATTCCCAGTGGGTCAGAAGTTTACATACACAATTTTTAACATAGGTCAAACGTTTTGGGTAGCCTTCAACAAACGTTCAACAATAAGTTGGGTGAATTTTGGCCCATTCCTACTGACAGAGCTGGTGTAACTGAGTCAGGTTTGTAGGCCTCCTTGCTCGCACACGCTTTTTCAGTTCTGACCACACATTTTTAAGTCAGGGCTTTGTGATGGCCACTCCAATACCTTGACTTTGTTGTCTTTAAGCCATTTTGACACAACTTTGGAAGTATGCTTGGGGTCATTGTCCATTTGGAAGACCCATTTGTGACCAAGCTTTAACTTCCTGACTGTTGTTTTGAGATGTTGCTTCAATATATCCACATAATTTTCCTTCCTCATGATGCCATCTATTATGTGAAGTGCACCAGTCCCTCCTGCAGCAAAGCACCCCCACAGCATGATGCTGCCACCCCCGTGCTTCACGGTTCGGATGGTGTTCTTCGGCTGGAAAGCGTCCACCTTTTTCCTCCAAACATAACGATGGTCATTATGGCCAAACAGTTATATTTTTGTTTCATCAGACCAGAGGACATTTCTCCAAAAAGTACGATCTTTGTCCCCATGTGGAGTTGCAAACCGTAGTCTGGCTTTTTTATGGCGGTTTTGGAGCAGTGGCTTCTTCCTTGCTGAGCGGCCTTTCAGGTTATGAAGATATATGACTTGTTTTACTGTGGATATAGATACTTTTGTACCTGTTTCCCATTTCAAATTGAATGAATCATGAACTATTGTTTTATGTAGGAGCGCCCCAGCCCTTCCGTTACCATCCAACCCATCCGTTTCCATCCAGCCCTTCCGTGATAAACAAACCCATACAGAGTAGCTAGCTAGCACATACCTTCGGAGTTTCGACATCGTTTGCTGCTAACATCACGGATAGGGCGCATAAATCATCACACACATTTCCAAAACATTATAACAACTATTCTATACTAAAACGAGTGACATATTGGACAACTGCAACCTGTTAAATGTTACGATTTTGTGGCTAGCAATTAGCAACTAACGTTAGCTTGCATTGTTCCGCCCATAGAAAGCCAGCCAGCTAATAACTGTAGCTTGCTTGCTATCAACTCGAAATCAGCTAGCTAGTCAAATGTATGATTTTGATATAAATTAACTAGTTAGCTAATTATAGATCGTAGTCTGGCACAAAAAGATCAGACTACAGCAAGTATGACCAACAAAACCAAAAGAGATATAACTCAACTTTCATCAAGTCAACTTAACATTTTTATGTAATGCAACATTTACAAATGTAAAGATAAAGAAAACAGAGAGCATGTACAACATTAACTTTATTTTACAGGATGATATAGTGCATGTAGCAAACATGGAAAGACTGTGAAATGTGAAGTTGTATCCTCAGTGAAGGTATCTTTCATCTCTCAATGTTCCCTGGTGCAGTGGAACAATTCTTGTGTCTGATACTTGAATTCTGTGAAGCATTTATTTGGGCTGCAATTTCTGAGGTTGGTAACTCTAAAGAACTTATCCTCTGCTGCAGAGGTAAATCTGGGTCATCCTTTCCTGTGGGGGTCCTCATGAGAGACAGATTCATCATAGCGCTTGATGTTTTTTGCGACAGCACTTGAAGAAGCTTTCAAAGTTCTTGACATTTTCTGGATTGACTGACCTTCATGTCTTAAAGTAATGATGGACTGTCATTTCTCTTTGCTTATTTGAGGAGTACTTGCCATCATATGGACTTGGTCTTTTATCAAATAGGGCTATCTTCTGTATACCACACCTACCTTTTCAAAACACAACTGATTGGCTCAAATGCATTAAGAAGGAAAGAAATTCCACAAATTAACATTTAACAAGGCACACCTGTTAATTGAAATGCATTCCAGGTGACCACCTCATGAAGCTGGTTGAGAGAATGCCAAGAGTGTGCAAAGCTGTCATCAAGGCAAAGTGTGGCTACTTTGAAGAATCTCAAATATAAAATATGTTTTGACTTGTTTAATACTTTTTTGGTTACTAGATGGTTCCATATGTGTTATTTCATAGTTTGGATTTCTTCACTATTATTCTACAATGTAGAAAATAGTAAAAATAAAGAAAAACCCTTGAATGAGTAGGTGTGTCCAAACTTTTGACTGGTACTGTAATCTCTTTCTCGCTCTATGGAGAACCAATAAAACAAGTTTTTCAAAGTCCCTCAAAATCTTAGCTAACCTCCTGCTTTAACAAGCCGGAGATTCCAGACCAGTGAGTCACAGCTCCCTGTGCTGTTTAGTCATGGGTGTCACGCGTCAGCCAGCACTATTTCTATGCTTCACGTTTTTAAGTTTTGTTTTTGTGTCTTTTACTTTTGGTTTTGTACACAAGCTTCAAAGAGCCGAAAACACAATATTTTTGGTTATTGGAAATATATTTCACAGCGGTTTAGATGGTACAATAATTCTCTACACTATACTTCATTGTTTTGTCACATAAACTGAAATAACCCAAGCACATTTGCTTGTACCAGTAGTGATGAGTACAGTTTTGGGCATTTAAAGATATTTATTAATTTGAATGCCTGAAAGTAAACAAACATATTACTATACATAAACAAATCAATACAAATAAAGAAGGCTATTTATATATATATATATATATATATATATATATATTACAAATATAATGCGTCCCTTAGTTTTATGCCATTGGTGTTACCCCTTTGAAAAACAGGCCTTGAGCATTCCCTCCAGTGGCAAACTGTTAACGGGGAGGGGTCTATATTAAATTAAATTATCAGCTAATCACACCCTTTTAGTATGTCATACCAAATTCTCAATAGAATAAAATGTGTGTCTAAATAAAGTGTCATTCGTGTTACTCAATTTAAATGACTGGAAATTACAATGTGACCCAAGTGATTAATCATATCACCTAAATACTTTTAAAGAGTTAATGACCTTAGAGCATCTGCGGTCTTCATTAAAGAAAATCCTGAATTACCTAAAATGTGTCATTGGTGTTACTACTTGTGGCATAATGTTATCATAATGGTAAAAACGGTTTAAGTCATTATGCTGATTTAGAATTGTAAGATGGTGAAGATCCAAGACAACACCATTAATAGTAAATCCATTAACCTGAAAATGTTTCTGAGGATGAGGGTGTGTAATGCAGGACAAGGTGTCCTATGATAAATGCCAAAAAGATGCATAACTATTATTGTTAAAAGACTCCCACAAAAGTTTAATCTAACTGAAGTGTCTGTGCTGTGAGATACCATAGCTAAACAAACATGGGGTGTATGACTTTTGGCTCTTTGCCACCTGGAACCCAACAATGGGGATTCAGTTCCACAACCTCCTCATAACCACCATGAAACTAAGCCTTAATTAAATCTAAACATACCAGTTCACCCCATAAAAGATGACAATGTTCAAATGTAGTAAATAAAGCAGTAATATGTATTAAATGTAGAGTTATTAGGATTATGTGCACAGCTATTTTTATCATGTGAATCTAAACAATGCTGGTTATGCATCTTGTTGACATTCATCCAAGGACGCCTTGACTTGCATTACACACCCTCACTGCAGAAACATTTTCTCATGAAATCATGTGACTTATAGTTAGAGAAAATGATTCCTATAAACACGCCCTGCTATGAAGAGGAAACAAGCTATGAACGAACCAGAAATGTGACATTTCTGTTTGATGAAATGTGACATTTCTGTTTGATGGCAACCTTGGATGGCAACTGGATTATCTTGTCATCTTTTTGGCTAATCACATTGGAACATCCTAGTCTTTAATGACATGAATTGCTTGAGGTTTAAGCAAAGTATAGTGCCATTGTTTTCAGGAATGTCTACCCATGCCAGGGATGGGAGGGACCATAGGTAGACAGGAGGTTAGCTGACTAACAGAATAAACATGTTAAAAATCAGATCAGCGTTATTTCCAAACATAATCTCACACTCAATCCGTGCAGATATGTACATAAAGTATTTCAACAGATTTCGTGTGTTTTATGTGGCTTAATTCACGCGAAAAGACCCACATTTAACCAGTAGGCTACACACAAGCCTTTGCAACAACCATAAACGCGATAGCCTATATTTCCTTTTTTTTCTTCATTATGGCTAATCGAACGTTATAAATATACAGAACTGTTGTCTTTATTTAATCCCGTTTAATAAATTGTAGTTGAATTCTGTTCAGAATAATAATAATCACCATACTTACTTCACAAACAATAATTATACTAGTTGACTGCACACAGCACGGACACATAGTAGGCTACTGACTCACTCCACAATGGTCGGGAATGGGTATGGGGGCTGGACATGCAGGGACCCAGAACCTACTGTTGTCGATCACACATACTAATGCCGCGTTCAGGTGCTATCAGAAATTCTTATTTCTTACTGGGAAGTTTCACTTGAATGACCCTCCAAGTAGGAATTACAGGTGAGAAACTGAGAAAACATTATTGCCAATCTTATTGGTTTCAGAATTGTTCCGACTTCAAAAGCACTTGAACACATTCATGTCGGATTTACGACGTCCCATTTTCTCATTTCCCACGAGAATGTGAAGCCAGCATAAGTGTGCTAGTCGGTACTAGGAAACTGACATTTCTGAATTGCTAACTGGTTGAACGTGTTACAATAGCCTAAGTATATAACATGATTGACTCGACCGTAATAATCATAATGAAAAGGCCTTGGAAGAGCCAAAGTGTAAGCCAACATAATTCATGATTTTACATGAACCTGTTTAACTTCAATGCATTATGAAGAAAATCGTGTAATGTAGGCTCCATGAAATATGAAATATGTCATGAAGAAAATATTGTACTGTTGCCAACACGAAAAAAGGGCCTTTATGACTAAAAGTGCACCAGTATCCCGAATTATTAAGCGAAATCAAGCATAGAAAACAGCATTGGCATTAATAAAATAATAATTCCCACAAATTAAGTCGCACAGATTTTTTTTTTTTTTTCTCACGAATTCTGCTCAGAAGTCTGTAAAAAAAAATCCCAAACAGTTCATATTGGCATACAACAAAAATTTTTAACGGGATTTTTAAAAATACAACTGTTCTGTATATTCATAACTTTCTACTAGCCACAATGAAGAAAAAAATATATATATATAGGCAATTGCATTTATGGTTGTTGCAAAGGCTTGTGTGTAGCCTACTGGTTAAATGTCTGTATTTTCTGGTGGTGTAAAGTACTAAGGTAAAAATTCCATAAAAAGTACTGCTTAAGTCGTTTTTTGGGGTATCTGTACTTTACTTTACTATTTATATCTTTGACTAAATTTACTTCACTACATTCCTTAAGAAAATATTGTACTTATTAAATCCATGCAATTTCCTTGACACCCAAAAGTACTCGTTACATTTTGAATGCTTTGCAGGTGTCACGATCGTTACAAGAGGTGGACCAAGGCGCAGCGTGATAGGTGTACATACTTTTATTAAGTGTACACAACACGAACAAAAAACAACAAACGATACGTGAAGTCCTAGGTGAAATAACACAAACCTTTCGGAACAAGATCCCACAAAACAAAAGTGCCAAAAGGCCGCCTAAGTATGGTCCCCAATCAGAGACAACGAGCTACAACCGTCTCTGATTGGGAACCACCCTGGCCAACATAGATATAGACGAACTAGAACAAAACCCATGAAAACTAAACATAGAAAATCCACACCCTGGCTCAACATTTAAGAGTCCCCAGAGCCAGGGCGTGACAGCAGGACAGGAAAATGGTCCAATTCACACATTTATTAACAGAACATCCCTGGTCATCCCTACTGCCTCTGATCTGGCGGACTCACTAAACACATATGCTTTGTTTAAAATGATGTCTGAATAATGGAATGTGCCTCTGGCTATCCGTAAATTAAAAAAACAAGAAAATGGTGCCTTCTGGTTTGAGGAGATTTATACTTTTACTATTACTTTTGATTCTTAAGTATATTTTAGTAATTACATTTACTTTTGATGCTTAAGTATATTTTCAACCAAATACTTTTAGACTTTTACTCAAGTAGAATGTTACTGGGTGACTTTTACTTTTCAAGTAAGACAATTGGGTACTTTTTCCACCACTGGTCATTTCTCACAAATTAAGCCACAAAAAAACGCACAGTATCTGCTGAAATAATTTATGTATATACAGATGAAATCGGAAGTTTACATACACTTAGGTTGGAGTTATTAAAACTTGTTTTTCAACCACTCCACATATTTCTTTTTAACAAACTATAGTTTTGGCAAGTCAGTTAGGGCATCTACTTTGTGCATGACACAAGTAATTTTTCCAACAATTGTTTACAGACAGATTATTTCACTTATAATTCACTGTATCACAATTCCAGTGGGTCAGAAGTTTACATATACTAAGTTGACAGTGCCTTTAAACAGCTTGGGAAATTCCAGAAAATGATGTCATGGCTTTAGAAGCTTCTGATGGGCTAATTGACATCATTTGAGTCAATTGGAGGTGTATCTGTGGATGTATTTCAAGGCCTACCTTCAAACCTAGTGCCTATTTGCTTGACATCATGGTAAAATCAAATGAAATCATTGAAGACCTCAGAAAAAAATGGTTCATCCTTGGGAGCACTTTTCAAACACCTGAAGGTACCACATTCATCTGTACAAACAATAGTATGCAAGTATAAACACCATGGGACCAGGCAGCCGTCATTCTGTCTCCTAGAGATGAACGTACTTTGGTGCGAAAAGTGCAAATCAATCCCAGAACAACAGCAAAGGACCTTGTGAAGATGCTGGAGGAAACAGGTACCAAAGTATCTATATCCACAGTAAAACGAGTCCTATATCGATATAACCTGAAAGGCCGCTAAGCAAGGAAGAAGCCACTGCTCCAAAACCGCCATAAAAAAGCCAGACTACAGTTTGCAACTGCACATGGGGCAAAGATCATACTTTTTGGAGAAATGTCCTCTGGTCTGATGAAACAAAAATAGAACTGTTTGGCCATAATGACCATCGTTATGTTTTGAGGAAAAAGGGGTACGCTTTTAAGCCGAAGAACACCATCCCAACCGTGAAGCACTGGGGTAGCAGCATCATGCGTTGGGGTTGTTTTGCTGCAGGAGGGACTGGTGCACTTCACAAAATAGATGGCATCATGAGGAAGGAAAATTATGTGGATATATTGAAGCAACATCTCAAGACATCAGTCAGGAAGTTAAAGCTTGGTCGGAAATGGGTCTTCCAAATGGAAAATGACCCCAAGCATACTTCTAAAGTTGTGGCAAAATGGCTTAAGGACAACAAAGTCAAGGTATCGGAGTGGACATCACAAAGCCCTGACCTCAATCCTATAGAAAATGTGTGGGCAGACCTACACAAGGCTGGAATGGGCTAAAATATCATCGCCAAGCAGCTTGGTGAGACGGTGACAACAGTTGGTGCGATTATTTGCAAATGGAAGAGACACAAAAGGACTGTCAATCTCCCTCGACCTGGGGCTCCATGCAAGTTCTCACCTCGTGGAGTTGCAATGATCATGAGAACGGTAAGGAATCAGCCCAGAACTACACGGGAGGATCTTGTCAATGATCTCAAGGCAGCTGGGACCATAGTCACCAAGAAAACAATTGGTAACACACTACGTCGTGAAGGACTGAAATCCTGCAGCACCTGCAAGGTCCCCCTGTCAAGAAAGCACATATACTGGCCCGTCTGAAGTTTGCCAATGAACATCTGAATGATTCAGAGGAGAACTGGGTGAAAGTGTTGTGGTCAGATGAGACCAAAATCAAGCTCTTTGGCAATCACTCAACTCGCCGTGTTTGGAAGAGGAGGAATGCTGCCTATGACCCCAAGAACACCATCCCCACCGTCAAACATGGAGGTGGAAACATTATGCTTTGGGGGTGTTTTTCTGCTAAGGGACAGGACAACTTCACCGCATCAAAGGGACAATGGATGGGGCCATGTACCGTCAAATCTTGGGTAAGAACCTCCTTCCTCAGCCAGGGCATTGAAAATGGATTGTGGATGGGTATTCCAGCATGACAATGACCCAAAACACACGGCCAAGGCATCAAAGGAGTGGCTCAAGAAGAAGCACATTAAGGTCCTGGAGTGGCCTAGCCAGTCTCCAGACCTTAATCCCAAAGAAAATCTGTGGAGGGAGCCTCGAAACCTTAATGACTTGGAGAAGATCTGCAAAGAGGAGTGGAACAAAATCCCTCCTGAGATGTGTGCAAACCTAGTGGCCAACTACAAGAAACATCTGACCTCTGTGATTGCCAACAAGGGTTTTGCCACCAAGTGCTAAGTCATGTTTTGCAGAGGGGTCAAATGCTCCCTCATTAAAATGCAAATCAATTCATAACATTTTTTTAATGCGTTTTTATGGATTTTTTTGTTGTTGTTATTCTGTCTCTCACTGTTCAAATAAACCTACCATTAAAATTATAGACTGATCATGTCTTTGTCAGTGGGCAAACGTACAAAATCAGCAGGGGATCAAATACTTTTTTCCCTCACTGTAGTTAGAGATAACATTCCTGTAAACGCGTCCTTCTACAAGCAGGAAACAAGTTTTGGATATTACGAAGTGTATCACCTTCCTCATCCTTGTTATTGTCTCACAAATCCCTCCTGTCTCTCCTATCACCCCTCCTGTCCCTCCTATCACCCTTCCTGTCTCTCCTATCACCCTTCCGGTCCCTTCTATCACCCATCCTGTCTCTCCTATCACCCCTCCTGTCCCTTCTATCACCCATCCTGTCTCTCCTATCACCCCTCCTGTCTCTCCTATCACCCCTCCCGTCTCTCCTGTCACCCCTCCCGTCTCTCCTATCACCCCTCCCGTCTCTCCTATCACCCCTCCCGTCTCTCCTATCACCCATCCTGTCTCTCCTATCACCCCTCCTATCTCTCCTATCACACCTACCGTCTCTCCTATCACCCCTCCTGTCTCTCCTATCATCCCTCCTGTCTCTCCTATCACCCCTCCCGTCTCTCCTATCACCCTTCCTGTCTCTCCTATCACCCCTGACCATACAAGTTCACACCCTAATAGAAGAAAGTGTTCAAATACAGTCCATGAAAAGGTATTAGGATTACTTACACATCTATTGTCCTCAGGATGCTGCCCTGCTCTTAGCCCAGGTCTTACATCTTACCTACTGTCTGACCCCTCCATCCATTATCATCCATGGTTTGCCATTGTACATTTAGGAGTTTTTAAGCATACTGTATTTCGACCCATGCATTTGTTAGAGCTGCAATGCAACTCTATATCGATTTGGCACCATTAAACTTTTTTTTGGTGGTATAAACAAGGGGCAGTAGATTTCAGTACCAAATTAAAAATTATTCACTTTAATATGAAACAAGACAGCTTTTATTCCAAACACAATATACTTTTTTGTCCATTTACATGGACATTCACTGTTCAGCAGCCTAATGGCTGATGGAATGAAACTTCTAATGGAATGAAACTATCTAAATGCTGTATATGAAATGAATCCTTCAAGGATTGAAATGGGAAGTATTTACACTGACATTAAAAGTAGTAATTTAATGAGTCATTATTGAGCCTTTTAAAAACAATCTTCACAGTTAACTAGCTCTGATGGGTTGATAAACATCCTGATAAGAAATCAGTCAAATCCAAACTAGAAGTGAGAGATGTTCATGTCATTGTTCTGTTGTCTTCTAATTAGTTTAATTAATAACAGCTGCTGATCCTGTCACATACAGGAATTCCTTCCCCATCATCATGCCTGCTGCCTGCACTGTGTCTTAAAGTGTCCCTCTTAACTCACTTTCACCCTTCCAGGTTCATTGATCGTGCGCTAATTGTTTCGTCCACAGCTCACTTCCTACTTCCCAACACTGCCCAACAACCCACAAGTAACATTACCATCGCCAAAATGGATAATAGTTTTGATAGTATCCAGAATTTCCTTAGTCCTTTGATGTCTTTCACATAATATGGTTGAGTACTATGTCTTATTAAGTGCTCTACTTTGTCTAAAAGCTCCCTGACCTGATTGGTATTGCCTGTGTTATTATTGTTGAACACATGGAAACGCCCTCCACATTTCTGAACCAGTTTCTTCAGGTTTTGATCTTCTCTAATAAACTCATCTAAGGATGTGTTTTCCAGTCTGTCTCCATAACTAAAGAGCACTATAGTATATTCACTGACAGAGGGACTTAACATCTTCTCCAGTGTCTCCATCACTCTCTTCTCTTGCTCTGTGAAGCGTCCCAGCTGAATGACCAGTAGGAAGGCATGGGGACCTGGTGTAGAGAGAGACAAAGCCCTCTCCATTTCTCCTTGGGTTTTCTCTTCAGAGAGGTCACTGTTGAGCAGACCTGGAGTGTCCACCACCATCACTCTCCTCCCACACACCTCTACTTCTCTGCTCTCACTCTTCAGGGTCAGAGACCTGAAACTGACCCCAGATTCAAACATCTCTCGGCCCAGAATGGTGTTCCCTGCTGCACTCTTCCCCACTCTGTCCAGACCAACCAACACCAGTCTCAGATCATGGACCATTCCAGTTCCTGAGAGAAAGACATACACAGAGTTTGTGATAAGTAGACGTGTGTGAAATATGCGAGGGAAGATTTAAAAGAAAGACAAATATTTTAAATAATTTTATTAATTACCTAGCAGGAAGAGAAATTCAAAAGCACTACTCCTTTCTATCAACTTCTAATGGGTGATTGATTTGATTAATGTTGTTATTATGGATGCATAATCACTATGTTATACACACTTACACAGTATTGTAGGGGTGTGATGGTACACATATTCTTACCGAACAATTCAGTACAGGACCTCGGTTTGGTCAGCACTGTTAATCCAAATGAATACATACAAATATATATATATACAGTATATACAAATAAAACCACTAGGCCTATAGGCTATGCCTACACTGCGTTTGTCACGAATTCCGCCGAGACTGCTCCTCCTCCTTGCTCGGGCAGGCTTCGGCGTTCGTCGTCCCCGGAGTACTAGCTACTACCGCATGATGTCTCGATGTTTGTTTGGTCTTGTCTTGTTAGTGCACCTGTTTCATGTTATGTATTAATTAGGTCACCTATAAGTTTCCTTTAGTTTTGTTTGCAGTTGTGTGTGATTGTCCGCCTGTCCTTTGGTGTCTCTGTACGTTCTTATTGTGGAACAAGTATTTTACGCACTGTGTTGCGTAATCGTTTTGCCTCCTGTGTTTTCGAGGCCGTTTGATTTTGTTCTCTATTCAGTCTGAGTAAAGTCGTTTTGATTGAGCCTCTGTGTCCTGCGCCTGACACCTACACCGCATCCACATCAGCTATTTTGACAGAATCACACTCCAATACCATGGAGTCAGCAGGAGCATCGGTGGCGACCGAGTATCTGGAGGATCGGGTCAGCTGCCAGGACACCAGGATCCAGCAACTCGGCTCCGCCATGCAAGAGGTGATGAACACCCTGCGCCGATGGGAAAGGGGAGGCGTGCCCACACCTCTTCCTACCTTACCACCACCATCGGCCAGCCCCACCAGACCAGCTCCGGAGTCCAGTGGGATTCGTCTCTCGCTCCTGAGGGCGTATGATGGCACCGCAGCCGGGGATACGAGAGCGTTTCCGCCCTCATCTCCTGTCTCTCCGGCAAGGCGTTGGAGTGGGCCAACGCCGAATGGAGGGGAATAGACGCTGCCACCATCAGCTACGCTGAGTTCTCCCGCCTCTTCAGGGCTGTGTTCGATCACCCTCCTGAGGGTAAAGTGGCGGGGGAGCGTCTGTTCCACCTCCGACAGGGGAAGAGGAGCGCACAGGAGTTCGCCCTGGATTTACGGACTCTAGCGGCGGATGCGGGGTGGAATGAGAGGGCCCTCATCGACCACTACCGGTGTAGCCTACGTGAGGACGTTCGACGAGAGCTGGCCTGCATGGACACCACTCTATCCTTCGACCAGCTGGTGGACATGTCCATCCGTCTGGATACCCTGCTGGCCACCCACGGACGTCCCGAGTTGGGGCCGTCCATTCCATCCCCCAGCATCTCCGAGCCTAGCCCTATGGAGCTCAAGGGTGCTGGCGCTAGAGAGAGGAGGACACGCTGCGGCTAGGTGCTGGGGAGGGTCTCCAGGGGGTCGGGGCAACAGGTCACGCACTGGGGAGTCATTCCAGGTGAGTAGGTGCCCCACTCACCCAGAGCTCTCTGTTGTTCACTTGTGTATACCTGTGGTATTTCCTCAGGTTGCATCTCATTCCCAGCATAAGGCGCTAGTCGATTCAGGCGCAGCTGGGAACTTTATTGATCGGAAATGTTCTATTAAGTTAAGGATTCCCCTCCTGCCCGTTGATGCACCCTTCCCTGTCCATGCCCTAGATAGCCGCCCGTTGGGATCTGGGTTGATTAGGGAGGTCACAGCGCCACTAAAGATGAAGACGCAGGGGGGTCATGAGGAGATCATTCAGTTGTACCTGATCAACGCTCCTGCGTATCCCGTGGTGCTGGAGCTTCCTTGGTTAATCACCCATGACCCCACCATTTCGTGGCAACAGATGGCTCTCAAGGAGTGGTCTGACCAGTGTGTTGGGCGATGTTTAGGTGTTTCCGTTGGGGCGACCACGGTGGAGAGTCCGAACCAAGTGCCCGCAATGCATATTCCCCCTGAGTATGAGGATTTGGCACTCGTGTTCAGCAGGGCGACGCGATTGCCACCTCATAGACAGGGAGATTGTGCGATAAACCTCCAGACAGGTGCGGCACTCCCGCGGAGCCATGTGTATCCTCTGTCTCAAGAGGAGACGGCGGCTATGGAGTCCCTGAGACAAGGATACATACGGTCCTCCACTTCTCCTGCGTCCTCAAGTTAATTTTTTGTGAAGAAGAAGGATGGAGGGTTGCGCCCGTGTATTGATTATCGCAGTCTCAATCAGATCACTGTTAAATACAGTTACCCTCTTCCTCTGATTGCGAGTATGACTGAATCATTACGCGGAGCGCGTTTCTTCACAAAACTGGATCTCAGGAGCGCCTATAACTTGGTGCGCATTAGGGAGGGAGATGAATGGAAGACGGCATTTAGTACCACCTCAGGTCATTATGAGTATCTCGTCATGCCATATGGGTTAATGAATGCTCCTTCAGTCTTCCAATCATTTGTGGACGAGATCTTCCGGGACCTGCATGGGCAGGGAGTGGTAGTGTACATTGACGACATCCTAGTGTACTCTTCTACACGACCCGAGCATGTAGCCCTGGTGTGCCGAGTGTTGGGTAGGCTGTTGGAGCATGACTTGTATGTCAAGGCAGAGAAATGTCTGTTTTTCCAGGAGTCCATCTCCTTCTTGGGTCATCAGTTGTCCGCGTCAGGGGTGAAGATGGAGATTGACCGTGTGTCAGCCGTGCGTAACTGGCAAACTCCAACCACTGTTAAAGAGGTGCAGCAGTTTTGGGGTTTTGCCAATTACTACCGGAGGTTTATCCGGGGTTTTGGACAGGTAGCAGCTCCCATTACTTCCCTGCTCAAGGGGGGCCCGGGGCGTTTGCAGTGGTCGGCTGAAGCGGACAGGGCGTTTGGTAAACTGAAGGACCTGTTCACATCGGCTCCGGTGCTGGCGCACCCGGACCCCACTTTAGCGTTCCAGGTAGAGGTGGACGCGTCAGAGGCCGGGATTGGGGCAGTACTGTTGCAACGCTCCGGCACGCCTCCTAAGCTCCGTCCCTGCGCTTTTTATTCTAAAAAGCTCAGCCCGGCAGAACGTAATTATGACGTAGGGGACAGGGAGCTGTTAGCCGTGGTTCAAGCTCTAAAGGTGTGGAGGCATTCGCTTGAGGGGGCTCAACACCCTTTTCTCATTCTGACTGATCACCGTAACCTGGAGTACATCCGGGCGGCTAGGAGATTGAACCCTCGTCAGGCTAGGTGGAACATGTTTCTGACCCGGTTCATATTTAAGATAACCTACATCCCAGGGTCCCAGAACGGTAAGGCAGACGCCCTGTCCAGGCTGTATGACACAGAGGAGAGGTCCATTGAGCCCACTCCCATACTGCCGGAGTCTTGTCTGGTGGCACCGGTGGTATGGGAGGTCGATGCGGAAATTGAGCGGGCGTTACGCACCAACCCTACTCCCCCAGAGTGTCCAGTGGGTCGGACGTACGTGCAGCTCGAGGTCCGTGATCGTCTCATTTATTGGGCTCATATGTCACCCTCCTCTGGACATCCAGGTATTGGCCGGACAGTGCACTGCCTTAGTGTTAAGTACTGGTGGCCAACATTGGCTAGGGACGTGAGGGTTTATGTCTCCTCCTGCTCGGTGTGCGCTCAGTGTAAGGCGCCTAGACACCTGCCCAGGGGGAAGTTACAACCCCTGCCCGTTCCACAACGGCCGTGGTCTCACCTCTCGGTGGACTTTGTTACAGACCTTCCCCCCTCTCAGGGGAATACCACTATTCTGGTCGTTGTGGATCGGTTCTCTAAGGCCTGTCGTCTCATCCCAATGCCGGGTCTCCCTACTGCCCTACAGACTGCTGAGACTTTGTTTACCCACGTCTTCCGGCACTACGGGGTTCCCAAGGATATAGTGTCTGATCGGGGTCCCCAATTCACCTCTAGAGTCTGAGGGCGTTCATGGAACGCTTGGGGGTCTCGGTTAGCCTTACCTCGGGGTTCCACCCTGAGAGTAATGGGCAGGTGGAGAGAGTGAACCAGGATGTGGGTAGGTTTCTGAGATCATTTTGCCAGGGCCGGCAGGAGGAGTGGTTGGGGTATATCCCCTGGGCAGTGATGGCTCAGAACTCTCTTCGCCACTCCTCTACTAACCTGACCCCTTTCCAGTGTGTGTTAGGGTATCAGCCGGTTCTGGCACCATGGCATCAGAGCCAGATCGAGGCTCCTGCGGTGGATGAGTGGTTTCGGCGCTCGGAGGAGACGTGGAACGCTGCACACGTCCATCTGCAGCGAGCCATCCGTCGGCAGAAGGCGAGCGCCGATCTCCACCGCAGTGAGGGTCCAGTATACGCACCTGGAGATCGAGTCTGGCTCTCGACTCGAAACCTGCCCCTTCGCCTGCCCTGCCGGAAGCTGGGTCGGCGGTTTGTGGGGCCATTTAAAGTCCTGAGGAGATTGAACGAGGTTTGCTACAAGTTACAACTGCCTAATGATTATCACATTAACCCCTCATTCCATGTGTCTCTCCTCAGGCCGGTGGTAGCTGGTCCACTCCAGGACAATGAGATAAGAGAGACTCCTCCGCCCCCACTGGACATCGAGGGGGCTCCGGTGTACTCGGTCCGGTCCATCGTGGATTCGAGACGTCGGATGGGGGGTCTACAATATCTCGTGGAGTGGGAGGGGTACGGCCCGGAGGAACGGTGCTGGGTGCCTAGGAGGGACATTTTAGATCCATCTCTCCTGACTGAGTTCCACCATAGTCATCCCACGCGCCCTGCTCCGCGTCCTCCTGGTCGTCCCCGAGCCCGGGGTCAGCGCACGGCTGGAGCCGCGCGTCAAGGGGGGGGGGGGTACTGTCACGAATTCCGCCGAGACTGCTCCTCTTCCTTGCTCGGGCAGGCTTCGGCGTTCGTCGTCCCCGGAGTACTAGCTACTACCGCTTGATGTCTCGATGTTTGTTTGGTCTTGTCTTGTTAGTGCACCTGTTTCATGTTATGTATTGATTAGGTCACCTATAAGTTTCCTTTAGTTTTGTTTGCAGTTGTGTGTGATTGTCCGCCTGTCCGTTGGTGTCTCTGTACGTTCTTATTGTGGAACGAGTATTTTACGCACTGTGTTGCGTAATCGTTTTGCCTCCTGTGTTTTCGAGGCCGTTTGATTTTGTTCTCTATTCAGTCTGAGTAAAGTCGTTTTGACTGAGCCTCTGTGTCCTGCGCCTGACTCCTACACCGCATCCACATCAGCTATTGTGACAGCATTGTATGCCTCAGAGTCAATCTGAGCTGAAAAACATTGTTGGCTATTCTGTTAAAACAACTAGAGCCTATGCACACGTATTTCAAAATTCTAATCTTAATTGGCTGCATTTTAAACTATCCTTTTGTGAGGCGTAGCCGGGAACTAGGTATATACAATGGCGAGTGGTGGTGTCGATAAACCAGAATTGGAGGATTCTCTATCATTTAAATCTCCAGTTTTGGGAACATTTTGGTTTCCCAGTAGAAGTCAACTAAATGTATTGAATTTATTAGAACATTATTTAATTTGCCGAAGATGATGATAAGATATGAACAAAATGCATAATTGACTCATATTTTCCTTCCAGTTCCGGAAAGGCAACAATGCGGGAATGCCCCTGCCTTTGTCTGCCACTATATCCGTTAGTGATGATGCTAATGACAACTGTCTTCTGGTAGATAGAAAGCCTTTCCCAAAATCATTTTCAATTAAATGTTAATTACAAAGTAGTCTATGTATACCTGGAAGAATGATATCATTATTTGCTTCAGTGGTGATTTTTTCAGCAAACTCTGCAATGACATGTGCTACAGAAACACTGCTAACCAAGCAAGGCTCTTGCCCACCTAAATTAAAGGGTATCTACACCCAAAAATGAAAATGTCTTAGATTTTTACCAGATGTTAAAAATGGTCTCCTGATGTGGTTTACAAATTATTGTGGACTTAAAACCTCACATTATGTTGTTTTACTAGCAAAAGTGTGACTTTGAGAGTGAAAACCTGAAAAAAATGGAAAAGTGGAGAAATAAAAACAGAGAAAATGGAATTAGGCAAAAGATATACCCTGTTTTATAACCTGGCCCTACATTATATGGCTCATGATCTATTCCTGGGTTAGTTGTACATCTTTAGACCTTTTTTTTTTTACTACAGTTACTGTTGAGATTTCATTTTCCAGCTGTACCAAAACTGAAGCGAACTGTGACCCCCAAACCGCAATACACCCCTACAGTACATATATATATATATATATATATATATATATATATATATATATATATATATATATATATATATATACAGTGAGGGAAAAAAGTATTTGATCCCCTGCTGATTTTGTACGTTTGCCCACTGACAAAGACATGATCAGTCTATAATTTTAATGGTAGGTTTATTTGAACCGTGAGAGACAGAATAACAACAACAAAATCCAGAAAAACGAATGTCAAAAATGTTATGAATTGATTTGCATTTTAATGAGGGAAATAAGTATTTGACCCTTCTGCAAAACATGACTTAGTACTTTGTGGCAAAACCCTTGTTGGCAATCACAGAGGTCAGACGTTTCTTGTAGTTGGCCACCAGGTTTGCACACATCTCAGGAGGGATTTTGTTCCACTCCTCTTTGCAGATCTTCTCCATGTCAATAAGGTTTGACAACTCAAACCTTCAGCTCCCTCCAAAAATGTTCTATGGGATTAAGGTCTGGTGACTGGCTAGGCCACTCCAGGACCTTAATGTACTTCTTCTTGAGCCACTCCTTTGTTGCCTTGGCCGTGTGTTTTGGGTCATTGTCATGCTGGAATACCCATCCACGACCCATTTTCAATGCCCTGGCTGAGGGAAGGAGGTTCTCACCCAAGATTTGACGGTACATGGCCCCATCCATCGTCCCTTTGATGCAGTGAAGTTGTCCTGTCCCCTTAGCAGAAAAACACCCCCAAAGCATAATGTTTCCACCTCCATGGTTGACGGTGGGGATAGTGCAGCATTCCTCCTCCTCCAAACACGGCGAGTTGAGTTGATGCCAAAGAGCTCCATTTTGGTCTCATCTGACCACAACACTTTCACCCAGTTCTCCTCTGAATCATTCAGATGTTCATTGGCAAACTTCAGACGGGCCTGTATATGTGCTTTCTTGAGCAGGGGGACCTTGCGGGCGCTGCAGGATTTCAGTCCTTCACGGCGTAGTGTGTTACCAATTGTTTTCTTGGTGACTATGGTCTCAGCTGCCTTGAGATCATTGACAAGATCCTCCGTGTAGTTCTTGGCTGATTCCTCACCTTTCTCATGATCATTGCAACTCCACAAGGTGAGATCTTGCATGGAGCCCCAGGTAGAGGGAGATTGACAGTTATTTTGTGTTTCTTCCATTTGCGAATAATCGCTGTTGTCACCTTCTCACCAAGCTGTTTGGCGATGGTCTTGTAGCCCATTCCAGCCTTGTGTAGGTCTACAATCTTGTCCCTGACATCCTTGGAGAGCTCTTTGGTCTTGGCCATCGTGGAGAGTTTGGAATATGATTGATTGATTACTTCTGTGGACAGGTGTCTTTTATACAGGTAACAAGGTGAGATTAGGAGCACTCCCTTTAAAAGTGTGCTCCTAATCTCAGCTCATTACCTGTATAAAAGACACCTTGGAGCCAGAAATCTTTCTGATTGAGAGGGGGTCAAATACTTATTTCCTCAATAAAATGCAAATCAATTTATAACATTTTTGACATTCGTTTTTCTGGATTTTGTTGTTGTTATTCTGTCTCTCACTGTTCAAATAAACCTACCATTAAGATTATAGACTGATCGTTTCTTTGTCAGTGGGCAAATGTACAAAATCAGCAGGGGATCAAATACTTTTTTCCCTCACTGTATATATTTATCCAATATACACATAAAAAGAATGCAAAACATCAGTGCTTTTTGAAAAGAAAAATAATAAATTAATAAATTAATAAATAAATTATTAAATTTAGTTAATTAATTAATCTTTATTTAATAATTTCCCAGACCATTGAATAGATTAACTAATACCATATAAACAACATCCGCAGGGGATTAGTGTCTGATGTTTAATGGTATTGTACATGGAAAAGAGACATCAGGTCACCACAAGAGAGACATCAGGTCACAACATCTGAACTCTAAACCTATAAAATACAGACCTAAACATTGAGTACATCATAGGAACTATACAGTAAACGGTAGAGTTAGGTTCCTCACTCTCATTGTATGGGGCATTTATTTGAAATGAGTACTTGTGTTACTTCCTTTGCTGCCTGAGGTCCTCCAAAATATGCTGCAGCTCCAACAGCTCCAACAGCTCCAACAGCCCCGAGGACAAAAAGGCTACCTTTAATGAAACTGTTTATCATCTCAGCTCTTTGTCTAGCTTTTATCTCATGTTCTTTCCTTAGGTGTGCTTTTTGTCTCTCCAATTCTTCTCCTGTATATTGAGAATGTAGTGCTGCTATCTCACTGCGTAACTCCACTCTATTCTCTGTCAGGATCCTGTTCTTCTCCTCTTCAATCGCTCTCTCAGCCTCCTGGAACATCTCAGTGGTGTAATTGCTTCCTCCATTCACCGCCACCATATTGTTTATCTTCTTCAGCAGCTCAGTGACCTGAGAGGGATTCTGATCTTTGTTGTTGAAGACATGATACATGTTATTACATTTGGCTACCAAACGCTGTAGCTCTGGACTCTCACGCATATAGCCTTCAATTGATCTATCCCCCAGCTGATCTCCATGAGTGAAGAGCACCATTGTATAGTTTGCTGCCTGTTTTCCGAAGATTGTCTGGATGATCTCCACTGTGACCTTCTCTTCTTTTGTGAATCGACCCATCTGGAGCACTATCAGGAACACATGGGGACCAGGAGCAGAGAGAGAGATGCAAGATTTGATCTTTCTCAATACTTCCTCTCTTGTTAACTTAGTGTCAAACACACCTGGAGTGTCGATAACAGCAACCCATTGCTTATCCACCTTCCTGCTGACTTTTACACATTCTGATGTCACAGAGGAAGAGGACAGCTTAGACACAAAAGCCTCTCTCCTCAGGATGGTGTTTCCAACTGCACTCTTCCCAACTCCAGTCTTCCCAACCAGAACAATGCGGAGCTCATCATTTTGTCTGAGTTCTGTTGGATTACAAGGACACTGTTGTTACAGTTTAAAGACGTTCTTCATGTTCTTCCTGTTAAGAAATCTAGAGCTGCATTTTCCAGTTTCATATTGCTTCTTGATTCCAAGGACTAGTATTTATGGACTGTAGAATATAAACTGTGAGCAAAGTTACCATGACTTTCAAATTAATCCATCAATCATGTACAGTGAGGAGAACAAGTATTTGATACACTGCCGATTTTGCAGGTTTTCTTACTTACAAAGCATGTAGAGGTCTGTAATTTTTATCATAGGTACACTTCAACTGTGAGAGACGGAATCTAAAACAAAAATCCAGAAAATCACATGTTATGATTTTTAAGTAATTAATTTGCATTTTATTGCATGACATAAGTATTTGATCACCTACCAACCAGTAAGAATTCCGGCTCTCACAGACCTGTTAGTTTTTCTTTAAGAAGCCCTCCTGTTCTCCACTCATTACCTGTATTAACTGCACCTGTTTGAACTCGTTACCTGTATAAAATACACCTGTCCACACACTCAATCAAACAGACTCCAACCTCTCCACAATGGCCAAGACCAGAGAGCTGTGTAAGAACCTCAGGGATAAAATTGTAGACCTGCACAAGGCTGGGATGGGCTACAGGACAATAGGCAAGCAGCTTGGTGAGAAGGCAACAACTGTTGGCGCAATTATTAGAAAATGGAAGAAGTTCAAGATGACGGTCAATCTCCCTCGGTCTGGGGCTCCATGCAAGATCTCACCTCGTGGGCCATCAATGATCATGAGGAAGGTGAGGGATCAGCCCAGAACTACACGGCAGGACCTGGTCAATGACCTGAAGAGAGCTGGGACCACAGTCTCAAAGAAAACCATTAGTAACACACTATGCCGTCATGGATTAAAATCCTGCAGCACACGCAAGGTCCCCCTGCTCAAGCCAGCGCATGTCCAGGCCCGTCTGAAGTTTGCCAATGACCATCTGGATGATCCAGAGGAGGAATGGGAGAAGGTCATGTGGTCTAATGAGACAAAAATAGAGCTTTTTGGTCTAAACTCCACTCTCCGTGTTTGGAGGAAGAAGAAGGATGAGTACAACCCCAAGAACACCATCCCAACCGTGAAGCATGGAGGTGGAAACATCATTCTTTGGGTATGTTTTTCTGCAAAGGGGACAGGACGACTGCACCGTATTGAGGGGAGGATGGATGGGGCCATGTATTGCGAGATCTTGGCCAACAACCTCCTTCCCTCAGTAAGAGCATTGAAGATGGGTCGTGGCTGGGTCTTCCAGCATGACAATGACCCAAAACACACAGCCAGGGCAACTAAGTAGTGGCTCCGTAAGAATCATCTCAAGGTTCTGGAGTGGCCTAGCCAGTCTCCAGACCTGAACCCAATAGAAAATCTTTGGAGGGAGCTGAAAGTCCGTATTGCCCAGCGACAGCCCCGAAACCTGAAGGATCTGGAGAAGGTCTGTATGGAGGAGTGGGCCAAAATCCCTGCTGCAGTGTGTGCAAACCTGGTCAAGACCTACAGGAAACGTATGATCTCTGTAATTGCAATCAAAGGTTTCTGTACCAAATATTAAGTTCTGCTTTTCTGATGTATCAAATACTTATGTCATGCAATAAAATGCAAATGAATTACTTAAAAATCTTACAATGTGATTTTCTGGATTTTTGTTTTAGATTTCGTATCTCACAGTTGAAGTGTACCTATGATAAAAATTACAGATCTCTACATGCTTTGTAAGTAGGAAAACCTGCAAAATCGGCAGTGTATCAAATACTTGTTCTCCCCACTGTATGTGTACATGCAACATGAACTGCCTGAAATTCAGGTTTAAAATCATATGTGTATATGCGTGGCTTCAAAACAACTCATAGTAACCTAGGTAAGAAGACACTTAACCACAGCAAAAAATCACATCCCCCTTTCCTGAAAATATGAACATTATTATTTTATTTTTTGAGAAACATTTTAAATAATCAAATTTGGATTTAAACAGCTAGCGTTGTTGCATTGGGCACAATGGATTTTCACACTATTTAACTTTAAATCTGCGTAAATAATCATCACCTTCTCACAAAACCTCAGTGCTCACAGAAAATGTTGCCTTTTATATTCTAACCCCACCCCTTCAACATCATATTCTATTTTAAAATATGCTATTGTCAATTATCCAAAAATGTAAACCACACATTTTCCCATTACCAGAATCGGTACTGTATAAAGACAACACAATGTACCAGATATAACTCGGAATCAAACAGAAGACATGCAAGCGCTCAATCAAAGAATCAATGAATGTGGCCCCCATATCCCTTTTGATGGCTACATAAAGTATATTATACAGGTTACTTACCAGCTTTACTGTTCATGTTCAGGTTTTGGAGTGTAGATGAGTAGATCTATCAGGTGTGTAAGACAGTAGGTCTGTCACTACCTTCCTCAACGTTGCTTTTATACTGGAAGGAACGCCGCCCCAGAGTCACCCTTACGCAATCTCTTGGCAGTTATCCACGTTGTGAGAAAACAAAACTTGTTTTCCCTCGACTCCAACCCCATTCGATGCGTGGAACGGATGTGGGTGGGGCTATGTCTACATAAGGGTGCTCTTTTAAAAAACTCACAAAAGCACTGACGAACGCCTTGAGGCCGATACATAAAGCTTATTAAAGAGCAGTTATACTATCAAGAGCAGTGATAATATCAAGAGCAGTTATACTATCAAGAGCAGTGATACTATCAAGAGCAGTGATACTATCAAGAGCAGTGATACTATCAAGAGCAGTGATACTATCAGGAGCAGTGATACTATCAAGAGCAGTGATACTATCAAGAGCAGTTATACTATCAAGAGCAGTGATAATATCAAGAGCAGTGATACTATCAAGAGCAGTGATAATATCAGGAACAGTGATACTATCAAGAGCAGTTATACTATCAAGAGCAGTGATACTATCAAGAGCAGTGTGCGGGTTTCTTCTTTTTTTCTAATCTTATTCAGCTGTTACCATGCACCTGCAAAAAGAGATAGCTCAGATGAGCGAGTGCCTTTTGAAGTTTGACTTATCCACATTGTAAAATCCTTGCTAACACTAAGCAGAATGTGAAAAAAATTGCAGCATAGTCTTTGGCGGCCCGAATGAATGAATGTGTTGCTTAAGTTGTTTTTCTTAGTCAGCTGAATGCACCTTTAAGTTCATAGTGGTTACGTGAGTATGAATTGACTTTGTACTGGGTTTCTTCTGTGCTGCTTGGGCAGACTAAGGGCAAGGGCAGGGAAGCAACCTGAGAACAATAGCTGTGTTTATAATCCTAATACCTCTTCATGGACTACATTTGAAAGTTATCCTCTTTTAGGGCGTGAACTGGTATGTTCAAATGTAATTAAAGCATAGTTTCATGGTGGTTATGAGGAGGTTGTGGAACTGAACCCCCATTGTTGAGTTCCAGGTGTCAAAGAGCCAAAAGTCACACACACCATTGTTTAGGGCACCACCGTATCTCAGCATACAGACACTTCAGTTAGATGGAATTATTGTGTGGGACTTTTAACAATGTTGGTCATGCATCTTGTTGACATTCATCCAAGGATATCTCGACTTGCATTACACACCCTCACTATCGAAAACATTATCTAAAAAAAATCATGTGACTTATAGTTAGAGAAAACATTCCTTTAAACGCGTCCTGCTACAAGCAGGAAACATGTTGTGGACGAACAAGAAACATTTAACGAAGTGTATCACCTTCCTCACTTTCCCCTCCTCTCATCTCTCCCATCCTTGTTATTGTCTCACAAATCCCTCCTGTCTCTCCTATCACCCTTCCTGTCTCTCCTATCACCCCTCCTGTCCCTCCTATCACCCCTCCTATCTCTCCTATCACCCCTCCTGTCTCTTCTACCACCCCTCCTGTCTCTCCTATCACCCTTCATGTCCCTCGTATTAGTTCCAGGTAAATGTTGCAATTCTTCAGCCATTCCTGAACCTGCGATCAAAAACAAGCTACATGTGGACAGTACCAAAACAAAAGATCTAATGATTCTGTCTCTTTGCAGCAAAATCTGCAGAACAGGGATGGTTGTATCCCTCATATATATATATATATATATATATATATATATATATATATATATATATATATATATATATATATATATATATATATATATATATATATATATATATATATAATTCTATTGGTTGCAATATTTTGTATAAGAATTTAAATTGAAAAACTCTACGTTTTTAATCCAGCGTTGTTTTGTGTATCACTTCATAAACCATATGCCATGGAATCGGTACATCGAAAATCTCTTCCCAACTATTTAGCAATCTATATGGCACAGCTGACAACCTTCACATTTTTTGGTCCTTAAATGAAACTTCTATATATATTTTTTAATCACAATTTTCTTTAACCAATTTTGGTCTTTAATGAATGGCCGACAGACAAGTTCCTTACTTTTTCCCCCTTCCATTTTTGCGGTAATGCTGCAATTAGTTGGTTGTAATTCTGGGTAGAGCAGACCTTTCCATATATTTTTGTTAGCTGCATGGGTGACATAACTCCACCAGTCCGATTTATGATATAATTTACAAAGATTATACTTTTTTATTTTATTTTATTTGTATGTTTTTTATCAAGTAGTATATTTGAGTTTAACCATAATATTTGTTTTATTATTTGTTTTGTCTTTTCTGGTGGATTAAACTGAAATTGCAACCAACTTTCTATGGCTTGTTTGAAAAATAACTATATTTTTTAGATTATTTCATTTTCAAAATAACCAATAGTGAGAGGTTGTAATCTGAAAAAATTGAAAAATACCATTCTTGAACATAGGGTGAGCCATTCATACTAATCTGCCAGAGAACCAGTTCAGATTTACAGTGAGGTAAAAAAGTATTTGATCCCCTGCTGATTTTGTACGTTTGCTTACTGACAAAGAAATGATCAGTCTATAATTTAATGGTAGGTTTATTTGAACAGTGAGAGACAGAATAACAACAACAAAATCCAGAAAAACTCATGTCAGAAATTTTATAAATTGATTTGCATTTTAATGAGGGAAATAAGTATTTGACCCCCTCTCAATCAGAAAGATTTCTGTCTCCCAGGTGTCTTTTATACAGGTAACGAGCTGAGATTAGGAGCACACTCTTCCACAGAAGCAATCAATCATTCAGATTCCAAACTCTCCATGATGGCCAAGACCAAAGAGCTCTCCAAGGATGTCAGGGACAAGATTGTAGACCTACACAAGGCTGGAATGGGCTACAAGACCATCGCCAAGCAGCTTGGTGAGAAGGTGACAACAGTTGGTGTGATTATTCACAAATGAAAGAAACACAAAATAACTGTCAATCTCCCTCGGCCTGGGGCTCCATGCAAGATCTCACCTCGTGGAGTTGCAATGATCATGAGAACGGTGAGGAATCAGCCCAGAACTACACGGGAGGGTCTTGTCAATGATCTCAAGGCAGCTGGGACTATAGTCACCAAGAAAACAATTGGTAACACACTACGCCGTGAAGGACTGAAATCCTGCAGTGCCCGCAAGGTCCCCCTGCTCATGAAAGAACATATACAGGGCCGTCTGAAGTTTGCCAATGAACATCTGACTGATTCAGAGGACAACTGGGTGAAAGTGTTGTGGAAAGATGAGACCAAAATCGAGCTTTTAGGCGTCAACACAACTCTCCGTGTTTGGAGGAGAAGGAATGCTGCCTATGAACACCATCCCCACAGTCAAACATGGAGGTGGAAACATTATGCTTTGGGGGTGTTTTTCTGCTAAGGGGACAGGACAACTTCACCGCATCAAAGGGACGATGGACAGGGCCAAATCTTGGGTGAGAACCTCCTTCCCTCAGTCAGGGCATTGAAAATGGGTCGTGGATGGGTATTCCAGCATGACAATGACCCAAAACACACGGCCAAGGCAACAAAGGAGTGGCTCAAGAAAAAGCACATTAAGGTCCTGGAGTGGCCTAGCCAGTCTCCAGACCTTAATCCCAAAGAAAATCTGTGGAGGGAGCTGAAGGTTAGAGTTGCCAAACGTCAGCCTCGACACCTTAATGATTTGGAGAAGATCTGCAAAGAGGAGTGGAACAAAATCCCTCCTGAGATGTGTGCAAAACTGGTGGCCAACTACAAGAAACGTCTGACCTCTGTGATTGCCAACAAGGGTTTTGCCACCAAGTACTAAGTCATGTTTTGCAGAGGGGTCAAATACTTATTTCCCTCATTAAAATGCAAATCAATTTATAACATTTTTGACATGCGTTTTTCTGGATTTCTTGGTTGTTATTCTGTCTCTCACTCTTCAAATAAACCTACCCTTAAAATTATAGACTGATCATGTCTTTGTCAGTGGGCAAACGTACAAAATCAGCAGGGGATCAAATACTTTTTTCCCTCACTGTAAGTATAACTTTTGTATGAATGAAGCCTTTATTGAGAGGTCTAATGCTTTATTATTTAATAAAGGCTATAAATCACATGATTTCATGAGAAAATGTTTCTGCTGTGAGGGTGTGTTGTGCAAATCAAGGTGTACTTGTTGACATTCATCCAAGGACACCTTGACTTGCATTACACACCCTCACTGCAGAAACATTTTCTCATGAAATCATGTGAATTATAGTTAGAAAAAAATATTCCTGTAAATGTAAACTGCTACAATCAGCAAACAAGTTGCACAACAGTGTTACGTTCCCAAGCGAGAAAACCAAATATTGTCGCTAACGATGTGGGAACTAACACAGAGTCACTGACTGTGGGAATGCCAGTAACACCACCACTGAGTAGGGATGTGTTTGTCGCTAGTTGGTACTGGATTAACTTTAAACTGACCTGACCCGGAAGTCTCTCTTCCTGGTCGTCCAAAAGGGAGTGCAAATTTAATCGCACCTCCACGTGCTCGCATTTGGAATGTGGGTTGGGCACCAGCAAGTTTAAAGGGAAGTGCCAAGCTATTGAATCTTCTTCTTCAGTGGTGTTTATCGGCGATTGGCATCCAACGTTATGGTGCATTACCGCCACCTACTGTACTGGAGTGTGGGCCAGAGACAGGGAGAATCTAAATCCTACCAATCAGCCCCGTTGCTCTTAAAAAAGATAACAAAATATTTAAGACTATATCTAATGAAGTTCTACTCAATATACTCTTTAAACTAATTTCCTGTATCCCCTTCTCCCTCATACTAGATCTCATCCTCTCTCTTTCCCTCTGATACTGCCCACACTGTGGAAATACATGCTCCACGGTGTCTGTTTCCTGACAATAATCACACTTCCTGTTGGATGCTTTCCTATCACATTTAATGTCTTATTAAACTAGCTGTGTCCCACCATTAATCTTGTAAAAAATTGCTGTTGACTCTCATTTTACTGCAGCATAAATATTGAATCATGTATTGAGCGCTATCTTATGACATTGATGTTGTGTAAAACTGATGTTAAAAACTTATTGTGATTACTGTGTAGGCGAATGATGAAACATTGAGGTAATGTTTGTATGGTATGAAATGAAAAGTTGAGGAAACGTTTCTACGGGATGGAATAACCTGGCTTTGTGGTGGCATGCAAACCCTCAGATAATCTTTCATTTAGCCATGGAAATGACAGGCAGAGAGAGCTAGGATGTGTGTGTGTGTGTGTGTGTGTGTGTGTCCCCTTGTAACCTAGTGAAAATGATATGAACTTCCTTGTCATCAATAACTTCACACAGCTCTTTGAGAACTCTCCCCATCTTTGTATCTTTGGTTGACAATGTTTCTCTGCAACTAAAATAGTTCTAGAACAGGACAAGTCTATGGGCTGGTCAACAGGATAAGGTCTACGGGCTGGTCAACAGGACAAGGTCTATGGGCTGGTCAACAGGACAAGGTCTATGGGCTGGTCTACAGGACAAGGTCTATGGGCTGGTCAACAGGACAAGGTCTACGGGCTGGTCAACAGGACAAGGTCTATGGGCTGGTCAACAGGACAAGGTCTATGGGCTGGTCAACAGGACAAGGTCTACGGGCTGGTCAACAGGACAAGGTCTATGGGCTGGTCAACAGGACAAGGTCTACGGGCTGGTCAACAGAACATGGTCTAAGGGCTGGTAAACAGGACAAGGTCTACGGGCTGGTCAACAGGACAAGGTCTATGGGCTGGTCAACAGGACAAGGTCTATGGGCTGGTCAACAGGACTAGGTCTATGGGCTGGTCAACAGGACAAGGTCTACGGGCTGGTCAACAGGACAAGGTCTATGGGCTGGTCAACAGGACAAGGTCTATGGGCTGGTCAACAGGACTAGGTCTACGGGCTGGTCAACAGGACAAGGTCTATGGGCTGGTCAACAGGACAAGGTCTATGGGCTGGTCAACAGGACAAGTACTTCAAGAGAAGACTGCTATAAATATCCACTGATGGACTAAATGACCAAACCACATGTTTTGATGAAAGCAATGACTTGGGATGTGGTAGACTAAATGTGCGGAACAGGAGCACACAAAGAAAATAAGTAATATATTTGAATCGGGACTGCAGAACATCACAGTCAGCTACTTTAAACTAAATCTGCCTAATCTTGTTTGAAATACATATTTCACTACTAGCACCACACACACAGTCAACTTATCATGGACCACCCAGCCTGCACTTACCCTCTCCGATAAGGGAACACATTTTTCCCAGGCTGCCACTGTCAGGCCACCAGAGCTCAGCACCTCTTTGGGGCCCTCAGCCCACAGGGGCCCTCAGCCAGCCGAGTCTATAGACCCAGAACCATCATTTAGACCTGGGAGACCCCCTGCTCCACCAGGAGTTAAAAGGAAGAAGTAGGTCAGTGTACTGTAAGAACACAGTGGCCTCCATCATTCTTAAATGGAAGTTTGGAACTACCAAGACTCTTCCTAGAACTGGCCGCCCGGCCAAACTGAGCAATCAGGGGAGAAGGGCCTTGGTCAGGGAGGTGACCAAGAAACTGATGGTCACTCTGACAGAGCTCTAAAATTCCTCTGTGGAGATGGAATAACTTTCTAGAAGGACAACCATCTCTGCAGCATTCCACCAATCAGGCTTTTATGATAAACTAGCCAGACGGAAGCCACTCCTCAGTAAAAGGCACATGACAGCCCGGTTGGAGTTTGCCAAAAGGCACTTAAAGACTCTCAGACCATGAGAAACAAGAATCTCTGGTCTGAATGCCAAGCGTCACATCTGGAGGAAACCTGACACCATCTCTACGGTGAAGCTTGGTGGTGGCAGCGTCATGCTGTGAGGGTGCTTTTCAGTGGCAGGGACTGGGAGACTAGTTAGGATCGAGGTAAAGATGAACGTCGCAAAGTACAGAGAGATCCATAATGAAAACCTGCTCCGGCGCGCTCAGGACCTCAGACTGGGGCGAAGGTTCACCTTACAAAAGGACAACGGCCCTAAGCACACAGCAAAGACAGTGCAGGAGTGGATTCGGGACAAGACTCTTAATGTCCTTGAGTGGCCCAGCCAGAGCCCAGACTTGAACCCGATCGAATATCTCTCGAGTGACCTGAAAATAGCTGTGCAGCGACGCTCCACATCCAATCTGACAGAGCTTGAGAGGATCTGCAGAAAATAATGGGAGAAAATCCCAAAATACAGGTGTGCCAAGCTTGTAGCGTCATACCTAAGAAGATTCAAGGCTATAATCACTGCAGAAGGCGCTTCAACAAAGTACTGAGTAAAGGGTCTGAATACTTCTGTAAATATTTCATTTTTTTTGTTTTATTAATTAGCAAAACATTCTAAAACCTTGTTTTTGCTTTGTCATTATGGGATATTGTGTGTAGATTGATGACGGAAAAAAACAATTGAATCCATTTTAGAATAAGGCCATAACCTAGCCAATTGTGGAAAAGTCAAAGGGTCTGAATACTTTCCGAAGGCGCTGTATATACATACACTACGTTACCAAAAGTATATGGACACCTGCTCGTCAAACATCTAATTCCAAAATCATGGGCCTAATATGGAGTTGGTCCCCCTTTTGCTGCTATAACAGCCTCCTCTCTTCTGGAAAGGCTTTCCACTAGATGTTGGAACATTGCTACGGGGACTTGCTTCCATTCAGCCACAAGAGCATTAGTGAGGTCGGGCACTGATGTTGGGCGAAAGGCGTTCCAATTCATCCTAAAGGTGTTCGATGGGATTGATGTCAGGGCTCAGTGCAGGCCAGTCAAGTTCTTCCACACCAATCTTGACAAACCATTTCTTTATGGACAATGCTTTGTCCATGGAGGCGTTGTCATGATGAAACAGGAAAGGGAAAGGGGGGTACCTAGTCAATTGTACAATTTAATGCATTCAACTGAAATGTGTCTTCCACATTTAACCCAACACCTCTGAATCAGAGAGGTGCGGGGTCAGCCTTAAACGACATCCACGTCTTCAGTGCCCAGGGAACAGTGAGTTAACTGGCAGAACAACAGATTTTTACCTTGCTAGCTCCTGGATTCAATCCAGCAACCTTTCAGTTTCTGGCCCAACGCTCCTACCCTCCAGGCCACCTGCCGCCCCTTGAAAGCCTGCCACAAAGCTGGAAGGACAGAATCGTCTGCAAATGTCATTGTATGCTGCAACGTTATGATTTCCCTTCACTGGAATAAAAGGGTATAGCCCGAGCCATGAAATACAGCCCCAGACTATTATTCCTCCTCCACCAAACTTTACAGTTGGCTCTATGCATTGGGGCAGGTAGCGTACTCCTGGCATCCACCAAACCCAGATTCGTCCGTTGGACTGCCAGATGGTGATACGTGATTCATCACTCCAGAGAACGCGTTTCCACTGCTCCAATCCAATGGCGGCCAGCTTTACACCACTCCAGCCGACGCTTGGCATTGCACATGGTGATCTTAGGCTTGTGTGTGGACTGCTTGGCCATGGAAACCCATTTCATGAAGCTCTCGACAAAAAGTTATTGTGCTGACGTTGCTTCCACAGGCAGTTTGGAACTCGGTAGTGAGTGTTGCAACCGAGGACAGACAATGTTTACATGCTTCAGCACTCGCCGGTCCCGTTTTGTGAGCTTGTGTGACCTACCACTTCGCGGCTGAGCCGTTGATGCTCCTAGATGCTTCCACTTCACAATAACAGCACATACAGTTGACAGGGGCAGCTCTAGCAGGGCAGAGATTTGACAAAATGAAAGATGGTTTCCTATGACGGTGCCACATTGAAAGTCAATGAGCTCTTCAGTAAGGCCATTCTACTGCCAATGTTTGTCTATGGAGAATGCATGGCTGTGTGCTCGATGTTATACACCTGTCAGCAATGGGTGTTGCTGAAATAGTCCACATACTTTTATATATATATATATATATATATAGTGTATTTATCTGAACATCCAGTTGTGTATCCTACCCTCAACGTAACTGCAGTAATGGTTCAGTCCAAGCTGGGTAGGGCTCAGTGGATGTGTTTAGCTGGTCATTTGGCTCAGATTGTTGGTTGGGTGAGGCTGTGGAGACTTTTGTATAAGTTTATTTATTCTCTTTTCTAATATTACTGAACAAAAATATAAACGCAACATGCAACCATTTCAAAGATTTTATTGAGTTACAGTTCATATATGGAATCAGTAAGAAATCCGACATAAATTCATTAGGCCCTAATCTATGATTTTCACATGACTGGGCAGGGGCGCTGCCATGGGTGGCCCTGGGAGGGCATAGGCCTACCACTTGGGAGCCAGGCCCAGCCAATCAGAAGGAGTTTTTACCCACAAAAGGGCTTTGTCACAGACAGAAATACTCCTCAGTTTCATCAGCTGTCCGGTTGGCTGGTCTCAGACGATCCCGAAGGTGAAGAAGCTGGATGTGGAGGTCCTGGGCTGGCGTGGTTACACACGGCTGCGGTTGAGAAGCCGGTTGGACTAATGCCAAATTCTCTAAAACGACGTTGGAGGCAGCTTATGGTACAGAAATGAACATTCAATTCTCTGACAACAGCTCTGGAAAATATTTTTTTTCATTTTGGAATGAGATGTTCGACGAGCAGGTGTCCACATACTTTTGGTCATGTAGTGTATTTTGTTGCTTTGACAAAGTCATTTCTGAAGATAATTATATATTTCATGTGATTAATTTTAAGATAAAACAAAAAACCGTCGCTCATTTTAAGGTCAACCCTGTTACGTGAACTGAACAGAACTTTTTTAATGTGGTGAAACTACTCCTTTTCAAATATGTTTTTTTCCAAAAGAAATATTGAACATCTAATACTCAAATCATATTGTAAAAGCAGGTGAGCTGATTCTACTCTTTTTGGCAATGTTTTGTGATGGAAAACTGAGCTGGCCGAGCAAAACACGTCCACCATGTTGCCCATAAACAGTTTAGATATTCAATTACCCCTCCCTGTTCCACACGACAAGCTTCCATTCCCCCTGTCACAAGGGGATTCATGGCTGATTTAAGATGATCTCGTCAACCCTGTTATTTTACTTGGCACTTATCAAGAACTATAGTAATTGTTTAAAATTACTTTAAGACAGAATGTTAAAATTAGGTGACATCAAACTTTTTTAGAACAAGTTAAAGTACTCAAAAGGCACCTAATTGGCAGAATGACCCATTCACTACAGCAAATATAATAATTGTTTATTTCTTCTACATCTCTCCCGTCACTTACTTATTGCATACTGCTCACATCTATAAAAACTATTCTCTCATCTACTTATTCTTGCTTTCAGAAGCTAAAATCAGCAATGATCTGAGACTGGTTTTGGTCGGTCTGAGTGGAGTGGTGAAGAATGCAGCAGGAAACACCATCCTGGGCCAAAAGCTGTTTGATTCCAGAATCAGTCCTAAGTCACTGACCCTGAAGAATGAGAGCAGAGAGAGAGATGTGTGGGAGGAGTGTGATGGTGGTGAATGCTCCAGGTCAAATCAACAGTGACCTCTCTGAAGAGGAAGTAAGAGGGGAGTTGGAGAGGGCTTTGTCTCTGTGGGCACCGGGTCCGCACACCTTCCTATTGGTTATTCAGCTGGGCCGATTCACGGAGCAAGAGAAGAGAGTTACAGAGGAACTAAATAAGCTTTTACATGCCAACATAGACAGAGACACAATGGTGCTCTTCACTTATGGGGAGAAACTGACAGAAAAAACTATAGATCAGTTTATCAGAGAGAATAGAAATCTGCAGAGGCTGGTTAAGAAATGCGGGGGTGGATACCATGTGTTCAGAAATCATGACACCGGCAACAACAACCAGGTCAAAGAGCTTTTAGAGAAAATAGAAACCCGAATGAAAAACAAGAATAGCTGGTCATGGAAAAAAGCAGTTATCTTTTTAGCAGTGCTGATGACAGTAGTAGTCATATACAAGATGAAAACATGTCCTCCTCTGGAGGAATCAGCAGTGCTAGCCAGTAAGACAGGTTAGACACTTTGGGAAATGGTGAAGGATAGCATAGCTGGGAAGGGCTTGCTTCTTACATCAGCAGCAGGAGGAAGCATGTATGTCATCATAAACCTAATAATGAGGGGATAGAGGATGGTTGGAAAATACTAACATTTCCCTCATATGAGAGGGTCAAATCAAATGAATGCTGCAATTATACACATCTGGTTGACTTTCTTTTGGAATATGAAGATTATTAAGACCATTCTCTCTTGTTTTAGAGAATGGGTGTTGGGTTTTACCAGAACGACACGCAATTTAATTTAAAAAGCAAGACTTACTGTATCATTCAATAATGGAACAATACTGCTGGATCTGGTCAAATTGTAGTTTTGAGGGGGGATTTTGTGAATTTGTATAATAATAATCTTAGATCAATATAAAAACATACAAAACTGATAAAGTAGCAGTGTGATTATTATTGGTGGCTATGTGAAATGTTCACCAGCACTGTTGTTAAAAGCAGAGGATATGAGATCATACTGGTAATATGCATGTAGTTGGCTATAGATGATTATACTGTCACACTGTGGTAGGAACCTAATACAACAATACCAGGGTCAGTCAGTCCAAGCATCAATGTAGGCATTTTTACAGGAGTTCTGATCATAGAGAGAAACTCAAAGTATTATTCCATTGTCTGTGATATACACTACAGTCGTGGTCAAAATTTTTGAGAATGACACAAGTATTGGTCTTCACAAAGTTTGCTGCTTCAGGGTTTTTAGATATTTTTGTCAGATGTTACTATGGTATACTGAAGTGTAATTACAAGCATTCCATAAGTGTCAAAGGCTTTTATTGACAATTACATTAAGTTTATGCAAAGAGTCAATATTTGCAGTGTTGACCCTTCTTTTTCAAGACCTCTGCAATCCGCCCTGGCATGCTGTCAATTAACTTCTGGGCCACATCCTGACTGATGGCAGCCCATTCTTGCATAATCAATGCTTGGAGTTTGTCAGAATTTTCTGGGTTTTTGTTTGTCCACCCGTCTCTTGAGGATTGACCAGAAGTTCTCAATGGGATTAAGGTCTGGGGAGTTTCCTGGCCATGGACCCAAAATGTTGATGTTTTGTTCCCCAAGCAACTTAGTTATCACTTTTGCCTTATGGCAACGTGCTCCATCATGCTGGAAAAGGCGTTGGTCGTCACCAAACTGTTATTGGATGGTTGGGAGAAGTTGCTCTCAGAGGATGTGTTAGTACCTTTCTTTATTCATGGCTGTGTTCTTAGGCAAAATTGTGAGTGAGCCCTCTCCCTTTGCTGAGAAGCAGCCCCACACATGGATGGTCTCAGGATGCTTTACTGTTGGCATGACACAGGACTGATGGTAGCGCTCACCTTGTCTTCTCCGGACAGGCTTTTTTCCGGATGCAACAATCAATCGGAAAGGGGATTCATCAGAGAAAATGACTTTACCCCAGTCCTCTGCAGTCTAATCCCTGTACCTTTTGCAGAATATCAGTCTGTCCCTGATGTCTTTCCTGGAGAGAAGTGGCTTCTTTGCTGCCCTTCTTGACACCAGGCCATCCTCCAAAAGTCTTCGCCTCACTGTGCGTGCAGATGCACTCACACCTGCCTGCTGCCATTCCTGAGCAAGCTCTGCACTGGTGGTGCCCCGATCCCGCAGCTGAATCAACTTTAGGAGACGGTCCTGGCGCTTGCTGGACGTTCTTGGGTGCCCTGAAGCCTTCTTCACAACAATTGAACCTCTCTCCTTGAAGTTCTTGATGATCCGATAAATGGTTGATTTAGGTGCAATCTTACTAGCAGCAATATCCTTGCCTGTGAAGCCCTTTTTGTGCAAAGCAATGATGACGGCACGTGTTTCCTTGCAGGTAACCATGGTTAACAGAGGAAGAACAACGGTTTCAAGCACCACCCTCCTTTTAAAGCTTCCAGACTGTTATTCTAACTCAATCAGCATGACAGAGTGATCTCCAGCCTTGAGTAAATAATAAATAATAAATAAAAATAAGCTTGAGCTCGTCAACACTCTCGTCAACACTCTCAACACTCTCACCTGTGTTAACGAGAGAATCACTGACATGATGTCAGCTGGTCCTTTTGTGGCAGGGCTGAAATGCAGTGGAAAGTTTTTGGCAAAGAGGGACTTTGCAATTAATTGCAATTCATCTGATCACTCTTCATAACATTCTGGAGTGTATGCAAATTGCCATCATAAAAACTGAGGCAGCAGACTTTGTGAAAATTAATATTTGTGTCATTCTCAAAACTTTTGACCACGACTGTACATCTGAGGCACATACACACTGAAACAGACTTCCATCTCCAAACAGGACTGAATGATGAATGTACACTATAGTTAACCACCCCTGGTTCCATATACTGTATGTCTTCATATAACCAATGGCTTGAACGTTTCAGTGTTGCCTTGTGGATCAATATGACAGTGGTGAATAAAACGTAGGCTACTTGATGCTTTTAAAATATTGCTTTTGTGTTTTCCTGCTTTCCTTTACCAAACATGAACAAATTATTTTATTTTTTTATTTTCTTGCAAGACTGGATACTGATTTACATGGTGCATGTTTGAATGGATGGCAAACTGGTTGAACTAATGTCTTTCCTTCTTGTTTGAAAGGTTCAGTCAACTGTAAATGTTATTATATGTACAATAACAATGTCATGTACTGCACCATTATTGAGGGTTGTTGTATAAAGACAGTATAACTGCCACAAAGAACAGGCAGTTCATAATTCATTTAATGCATGCAAATAACTTATGTAAAATATACTTTTTTTTTTTTTACCACAGACAAAATGCCTATGAAATTACGGTTGAATGTAAGGAACTGAATACCAAACTAAAATGCCTTGTCACACTACATTTGATATTTAAAGCATTTTCAGTCACAGAATAAGTAACTGTTTACTGTTAGTCCCTTTCTTGACATAAAACTGAATGTGTTGTATATAGGCCTACTGCAATTTGAATAATTCAAAATAGTATATAAAGTATTTGACTTGACTTGAACAAAACATGATGTAGGAGTTATCAATACATCATTTCTAAAGCTGCAACTGCAATCTTGCCTTGATAATAATCTTAAATAGTCCATAATAGGACATAGGCCTATTTCTGCAATAGCCAACACTCTCTTAAATAACACCGGTATTTACAATGAGAGACATAGAACCATTGTCAGTGGGTGCTGTAGGTGGGTGTGGTGCAGGAATCAGGCGCAGGACGTAGAAACTTAGTCCAAAAGACTTTAGTGAACAATCACTTTGAACACGAGCCAAAAAAGCCCGGAGGCGAGAAAATACGCACACAGGCGTAAAACAAAATGCGCACTAACATGTGCGAGAACCCTCTCTCAAACAGAGGAGGAAACAACGAAGCACAGACAACCAACAGTAGCGCAATCACACACAACACCTGACAAACACAACGAGAACTTATAGGACAATAATTAACGCTAAACGATAACAGGTGTACAACACGAACATCGAAACATTCAACGGTGGCAGCTAGTACTCCGGAGACGACGACCGCCGAAGCCTGCCCGAGCAAGGAAGAGAGGCAGCCTCGGCCGAAACCGTGACAACCATGCAGCTGATTGTCATCTAATGTTCTATATGGTCTGTAATGGATGACACTCTGACTGCCACTATCCACTGACCTCTACATATATCTTTAAAGTTTTCTATATTCTAGACAGTACAATGCAAAGTGTTTTTAAAACTGACCATGGTCATTTAAATGTGGCAGATGAAAGTGATGAACTATATTATCCCAGCCGCTAGAGGGCACTCGACATTAAGCCATAAAAAAGTTTAAAGAATTCTTGAAGAACTGTCAGAAGGTTGGCCTGGCTAGAAGAAGGCAACAAAACAAGACCTTTGACCTTGTGACACTGGAGGGCAGCCAAGCTCTTTAGTCAAGCAAGAGAACACCAGACATTAACTCATATCTCCTCTCACAATTTACAGGATAGGATGTTCAGAAATGTCCTTTAGCTTTACTACTAACAGAATGAACATACGTTTTGCTTGTGACTCTTAGTGATGACCATGAAGATTGACTTGGGTATTGGACATTTTGCCAGTCAAGAATGTAACATTTTCCTGAACGAGGGCATTTATTTCTGCCTGTCAGGCTACATAAGACATGAACTACAGCATGACTCCCCTTTACAGTAGGCATAATACTAATTATACAGCCCCGCTGAAATCTAATTAACATAATACAACAATCCCCATCAAAATCTGTCTGTTTAAGCTAGAGATATGTTGTTTTGCTGAGTCTCAATGGACCGTATCAGCTGATATTACCCTTCCCATAGCCGCAGGAAGTAGTTTGGGGATTAATTTGCTGACTGTATTTGAATGTATTAGAGTGTTTACCAGAATTTGTAACTTGAGTCTGATAATTATCTGTACAAAACAGTTAAAATAATTTTAAAGATATTTGTAACCAACAGATGCATATCTTTATTCCCAGTCATATGAAATTCATAGATTAGGGTTTAATGAATGTATTTAAATTGACTGATTTCCTTATATGAACTGTCACTCAGTAACATCTTTAAAATTGTTGCATGTTGCATTTATATTTTTTTCAGAATAGTTTAGTGCCTAAAAAAAAAAAGAGGTTAATAAAAATAATAATAATAATAATAATAATAATAATAATAATTTCCTGATCTTTCTTATCTCTTAGATATAGGACACTTCAAAACAAACTTTCCAGATTCCTCCTCACATCCTCTCTCCTCGGCTCCTTATCATAAGGCATCAGAAGTCCAAGAGGAAGGACCTTCTCCTCTTATAGAGCCCTACATTGGAGGTGTCATTATACCCATAAAACCAGCGGCAAACAGGGAAATGGTTCCAATCATTTTTCCACCATTAAATCTCTCTCTGACAAGGTTACTTTTATCAATATATATATATATATATATATATATATATATATATATATATATATTCGGCTCTGTTTACACTCAGATTCGAAAATGCTAATTACCATCAAAGTAGACATCATGCAAAACTACAAAAACTTACACAAGACAGTTTACAGAATTGTCCATTTAAAGAAATGTTGCCGATTTAAATAATTACTACATTTAACTAACATTAGATATTTAATCCAGAGATTCTTATCTTTGCCTCGATTTGGCAGTCTCGTCTAGATCATCATGGCATTTGTAGTTCTTTATGATAGCCACATTAGCAGATAATAGGCATTACATTTTTCGGGGGTAAAAACAGGTGAATATATTGATAAAAGTCACTTTGTCCTAGAGAGATTTAAATGGTTATCAAAACGTCACTCCAGGGTAAGCCTACACGAAACACAGCCCTTATTTTACGTTTTTCTACAATCCCCTATGGAAAACATGATTGGAACAATTTCCCTGTTTGACCGCTAGGGTTTATGGGTATTATGATACATACTGTGGTACTCTGTAGGGTTGAGAAGAAGGAGAGGAGATAGGAAGAGAGGAGGAGAGGTATTGATAGGAGGAGAGGAGATAGGAGGAGAGGAGGAGAGGTATTGATAGGAGGAGAGGAGATAGGAGGAGAGGAGATAGGAGAAGACAGGAGGAGAGGAGATAGGAGGAGAGGAGGAGAGGATATAGGAGGATATAGGAGAGGAGGAGAGGAGATAGGAGTTGAATGGAAAGACAAATTGAGATTGTCTTTAACCCGGATATAGATGGTCCATGAATCAGTGTATGCGAAAGTAAGTAGATTACCTTGTAAACAACGGGCGGACATATTGGACGCAGTCTGCAGTTCTTATTATACCTCAGTGGTCTCTTCCGACTGCCCGGTAGCCTGCTGCTCTTTCTACTGGCAGCTCTCTGCCAACCTGACCGCTGTGGTGTCAACGGGATGGGCATCGTCCGTGTCACCATGTGCCACGGCAACGGGACACTGAACACTTCTACGGCGGTGGGCCGGTGGTAGTGGACAGGGCAGGCAACGTGGGTGTGTGTCTGGGCTCAGTGAAGGACTCTGTTGGGGTGGTTGTGAGCTCTACAGCACATGGCCCGGTTTTGCTTTTGGGAAACTGGGCCCAAGTCTCTGTCACCAACACTACAGCTGTACCTGTAGTTAGTACTACATCCACCCAGGTCTCTGTCACCAACACTACATCTGTACCTGTAGCTAGTACTACATCCACCCAGATCTCTGTCACCAACACTACAGCTGTACCTGTAGTTAGTACTACATCCACCCAGGTCTCTGTCACCAACACTACAGCTATACCTGTAGTTAGTACTACATCCACCCAGGTCTCTGTCACCAACACTACAGCTGTACCTGTAGTTAGTACTACATCCACCCAGGTCTCTGTCACCAACACTACAGCTATACCTGTAGTTAGTACTACATCCACCCAGGTCTCTGTCACCAACACTACAGCTGTACCTGTAGTCAGGGGCGGTGTGTTCATTAGGGCGATATGGGCGACGCACTGCCAAACGGGAAAAGCAAGGGATTTTTTTTCTAATCAATTATATCACGGCAACAGTAGTTATCAGTGTTCTAATCTAGACGTCTGATCTGCCACTAAATGTCCAATCAGGCTAAAGTCGTGCTTCAAATGGCCCCGCCCGTTTTGGGGCGATTTCAGTCAGATTGAAAATCGCCCAGAAGTCTCTCATAGCCTCTCATGTAAAATCTTTTTTTTTCAAATATCAGAGCTTTCAATACAATCTCTATGGGTTTCTGAGGGCTTGCACTTACGCGCTTTCGTCATACGTAACATAACCATGAACGTAACTAAGAAAAGAGCGGGTAGCAGCGTCAATCAATTCACGTACTACTATCAAGATGGCTATAGCGTTCAGTGCAACTCGATTGTCTCTTTGAAAGAAGTTCACATCAAAGACCATTCAAAACGAGCTACTGGAGTGTATGCTAGCGGTCATGAGGGAACATATTGTGGAGGAGGTGAAGTCGGCGAACTTCGTAGCTATCCAAGCTGACGAGACCACAGACGTTTCTACACAGACACAGCTGGTGCTGAGGTACAACCACAAAGTGCAGGAGCGCTTTTTTGAGTTCCTTCCCATCTCGGAATCAACCTCAGTCTCAATCGCCAGTGTGCTTTTGGAGAGACTGAACGGTCTTTTTGCCGACAACGAGAAAGTCAAACTCATTGCGCAAGCTTACGATGGAGCCAGTGTGATGAGGCGAGAGAAGGCTGGTGTGCAGCAAAAGGTACGTGAGCATTTCAAGAATGCCCATTACGTGCATTGCTATGTGCATCAGTTGAATTTTATCATGCAGCAAGCTACTTCTCGCATCAAAAAAGTAACTAGTAAACTAGTCCTCAGCATGGCTGATTTCAATGAGAAAGTCATTGACCGCTTTGCTGCATTGAAAGAGAGAAGAGAACAGTTTCAGTACAAGTAATGTAGCCTCTCTCTCTCTTTGTCCCTCCCGGTCTGTCTCTTTAACACACACACGCCCAAATCAGTTCACAGTTGATGTTGTTTAAAATAGTTATTTTTCATTTAAAAAAAAGTAAAACTTTTTTTTTACAAATCTATACAATTGGCCAGAATATGGTTGTTCATATTTACAAATCTATACAATTGGCCAGAATATGGTTGTTCATTTTTACAAAGCCATACAGATAGCTGTGTTTACCTTTTCTATAAATTATTTTCAAATTCTGTTTTCAGGCAAAATGTCTATCACTGTTCATTTTCACAAATCTATACAAGAGGGCAGAATATGGAAGTCTATAAAAATTTCCTATTACCAATAACTTGCATCAATGTTTTCAGTAGCCTCTATCAAAAGCTCCTGCTTGCTTGTTGTGAATTATGCTCAGGTGCACATATTTCCAATTCAACCATGAGGCCTTTTTGAAGCAAGTAATGTGTATATCAGTATTGACTTATATGCTGCCCCTGTCTTAATGTTGTTGCTGGACATATATTTTTTAAAATGTGTGTAGGTCACCTAAATCATCAGAAAAATTGCCCCCCCTGAGAATTTTTTCAGGAGCCGCCACTGCCTGTAGTTAGTACTACATCCACCCAGGTCTCTGTCACCAACACTACAGCTCTACCTGTAGTTAGTACTACATCCACCCAGGTCTCTGTCACCAACACTACAGCTGTACCTGTAGTTAGTACTACATCCACCCAGGTCTCTGTCACCAACACTACAGCTCTACCTGTAGTTAGTACTATGTCCACCAGAGGGCCACCTTAAATTCTGTCCCTGAATCTAAGGATCTATGTGATGCTTTCTCTCCTACTGTGGAATAGAGTAGAGCTATAGAGTTGTATAATAGTTCATGTAGGTAGATGTCATGTGAAATCAGTTGTACTATCTCATAACTAACTAAGGTAATTAGAGTTAATGACTATAGATACTGGTATGTATCTGTATATTCTGTTGTACTAAGAGACTTTAAAAGACACAGTTTTTTGTTGTTGTCATAATACACTATGTGGAAGTTTTCCTTCCCCCTTCATATTCAATCATATTATGTTTTAATTTAATTTCCCTTACATCTCTGAAACTGTGGAGATCTTGGCTCTGTCTCAATTCCTCGCATCCTCTCTCCTCGCCCCCTTCACAAAACTCATTGGAGAATACATTCCAAGGGGAGGACCTTCTCCTCTAATAGGGTTAAGAAGGAGGAGCGGAGATAGGATGCGAGGAATCCCAGAAAAACTAATTGAGACTGAGCCCCTTTTCAGAAGATTGGCTGAACACATTACTTTTACAGTAACTTGGCCTAGACCTCAAAGAACAAGCAAAAGCACACCTGTGAAGTTCCCCCTAAAAAAAAGTTGACAAGCATAGTTTACATGGTGTGAAGAACATTATTAAAAAACCTCCTGAGAAAGATTGAGACCTACATTTCCCACACAAGACCCTGGATAACTATTCACACTGATGTCACAGACAGAGACACCAGATAGAAAAAAAGGCTAGCCTGTTGAAGGGTTGCTGGCTAGCCTATTGTAGGCTAAATAGCTAGCCTATTGTATGGGTTGCTAGCTAGCCTGTGGTAGAGTTGCTAGCTAGCCTATTGTAGGCTAAATAGCTAGCCTATTGTAGGCTAAATAGCTAGCCTATTGTAGGCTAAATAGCTAGCCTATTATAGGCTAAATAGCTAGCCTATGGTATGGGTTGCTAACTAGCCTGTTGTAGGGTTGCTAGCTAGCATATTGTAGGCTAAGTAGCTAGCCTATTGTAAGGGTTGCTAGCTAGCCTGGTGTAGGGTTGTTAGCTAGCCTATTGTGTGGGTTGCTAGCTAGCCTATTGTAGGCTCACCAGCTAGCCTGTTGTAGGGTTGCTAGCTAGCCTATTGTAGGCTTACTAGCTAGCCTATTGTAGCTAAATAGCTAGCCTGGTGTAGGGTTGATAGCTAGCCTATTGTAGGTTCACTAGCTAGCCTTTTGTATGGTTTGCTAGCTAGCCTATTGTAGGCTCACTAGCTAGCCTGTTGTAGGGTTGCTAGCTAGCCTATTGTAGGCTAAATAGCTAGCCTATTGTATGGGTTGCTAGCTAGCCTGTTGTAGAGTTGCTAGCTAGCCTATTGTAGGCTAAATATCTAGCCTATTGTATGGGTTGCTAGCTAGCCTGTTGTAGAGTTGCTAGCTAGCCTATTGTGGGCTAAATAGCTAGCCTGTTGTATGGGTTGCTAGCTAGCCTGTTGTAGGGTTGTTAGCTAGCCTGGTGTAGGGTTGTTAGCTAGCCTGGTGTAGGGTTGTTAGCTAGCCTGGTGTAGATTCACTAGCTAGCCTATTGTAAGTGTAGCTATCTAGCCTATTGTAGGGTTGCTAGCTAGCCTATTGTTGGGATGCTAGTTAGCCTTTTGTAGGGTCAATAGCTAGCTAATTGAAAGGCCTTGAAGTGACTACTGTAGGTCAAGAAAGATCATCTGTTTTACAAGAAATTGTATAGGACTTAAAATAAGTCACATGGTACCACAGTGGAGTGTTAGGTGGTTCCTTTATTATCCCGAGAGCTCCTCCACTTCTCCTTTTCTTTCACCATACGTTCCTCTTTTCATATTTCACTTTCCCTGTTGTTGTTGTAGAATATGCAGATGTCCTGTATGTCAAGTCTAAAGAATGTGCTGCATTAGCAGACTCAAGTCAGGGCCCGTATTTATCACGTCTCAGAATGGAAGTGCTGATCTAGGATCTGTTTAGCCTTTTGATCATATGATGACACTGAATTATCTTGTAATCTTTTTGGCTAACCACATTGGAACACTAATCTTTAAGCACATGAACTGGCAGTGGTTTGATCAAAGTATACTGCTATTGTTTTCATGAATGTTTACCTATGGCAGGGACATGAGGGGTGATAGGCGAGACAGGAGGGGTGATAGGAGAGACAGGAGGGGTGATAGGAGAGACAGGAGGGGTGATAGGAGAGACAGGAGGGGTGATAGGAGGGACATGAGGGGTGATAGGAGGGACGGGAAGGGTGATAGGAGGTGCGGTGGCAGGGATGGGAGATGTGAAATCACATGATTTCATGATAATATTTTTCGGCAGTGAAGGTTTGTACTGCGAGGTGTCCTATGATGAATGTCAACAAGATGCACGACAAGCATTGTTAAAAGACCTACACAAAAGTTCAGTAAAATGTATGCACGCATGACTGTAAGTTGCTTTGGATAAAAACGTCTGCTAAATGGCATAAATTTAAATTTAGAAGTGTCTGTATGCTAAGAGACAGTGATGCCCTAAACAAAAAATGGGTGACTATTGTCTGTTTCCTACCTGGAACACAACAATTGTTTCAGTTCTGTACTATCCTCATAACCACCATTAACCACCATTAAACTGTTTTAATTCAATCTGAACATACCAGTTGATGTCTTAAAGAAACAATAACAAAGCACTGACCACGCCTGTTTTGGTAAAGAGCTGAGGAACGGGCCTGGAGAAATGTAACCACTCTCAAATTCATAGACAGAGCTACGGCTACAAGGACTGACCATCCATGATATAAACAATTATAGTTTAACCATGTTTTGAGTGTTGGTTTACATTTACATGTGTGATGTGCATGTCTTCATTAACCCAGGTGTATGTATCTGTCTCCAGGTGCAACTCATTGCAATTAGGGGTAGGGCTTGGCTGATATATACAGTGGGGAAAAAATGTATTTAGTCAGCCACCAAAATCTGCAAGTTCTCCCACTTAAAAAGATGAGAGAGGCCTGTAATTTTCAGACAGACAAAATGAGAAAAAATTTCCAGAAATTCACATTGTAGGATTTTAATGAATTTATTTGCAAATTATGGTGGAAAATAAGTATTTGATCAATAACAAAAGTTTCTCAATACTTTGTTATATACCCTTTGTTGGCAATGACACAGGTCAAACGTTTTCTGTAAGTCTTCACAAGGTTTTCACACACTGTTGCTGGTATTTTGGCCCATTCCTCCATGCAGATCTCCTCTAGAGCAGTGATGTTTTGGGGCTGTCGCTGGGCAACACGGACTTTCAACTCCCTCCAAAGATTTTCTATGGGGTTGAGATCTGGACACTGGCTAGGCCACTCCAGGACCTTGAAATGTTTCTTACGAAGCCACTCCTTTGTTGCCCGGGCGGTGTGTTTGAGATCATTGTCATGCTGAAAGACCCAGCCACGTTTAATCTTCAATGCCCTTGCTGATGGAAGGAGGTTTTCACTCAAAATCTCACGATACATGGCCCCATTCATTCTTTCCTTTACATGGATCAGTCGTCCTGGTCCCTTTGCAGAAAGACAGCCCCAAAGCATGATGTTTCCACCCCCATGCTTCACAGTAGGTATGGTGTTCTTTGGATGCAACTCAGCATTCTTTGTCCTCCAAACATGACGAGTTGAGTTTTTACCAAAAAGTTCTATTTTGGTTTCATCTGACCATATGACATTCTCCCAATCCTCTTCTGGATCATCCAAATGCACTCTAGCAAACTTAAAACGGGCCTGCACATGTACTGGCTTAAGCAGGGGGACACGTCTGGCACTGCAGGATTTGAGTCCCTGGCGGCGTAGTGTGTTACTGATGGTAGGCTTTGTTACTTTGGTCCCAGCTCTCTGCAGGTCATTCACAGGGCCCCCCGTGTGGTTCTGGGATTTTTGCTCACCGTTCTTGTGATCATTTTGACCCCACGGGGTGAGATCTTGCGTGGAGCCCCAGATCGAGGGAGATTATCAGTGGTCTTGTATGTCTTCCATTTCCTAATAATTGCTCCCACAGTTGATTTCTTCAAACCAAGCTGCTTACCTATTGCAGATTCAGTCTTCCCAGCTTGGTGCATGTCTACAATTTTGTTTCTGGTGTCCTTTGACAGCTCTTTGGTCTTGGCCATAGTGGAGTTTGGAGTGTGACTGTTTGAGGTTGTGGACAGGTGTCTTTTATACTGATAACAAGTTCAAACAGGTGCCATTTATACAGGTAACGAGTGGAGGACAGAGGAGCCTCTTAAAGAACAAGTTACAGGTCTGTGAGAGCCAGAAATCTTGCTTGTTTGTAGGTGACCAAATACTTATTTTCCACCATAATTTGCAAATAAATTCATTAAAAATCCTACAATGTGATTTTCTGGAGAAATAAATTCTCTATTTGTCTGTCATAGTTGACGTGTACCTATGATGAAAATTACAGGCCTCTCTCATCTTTTTAAGTGGGAGAACTTGCACAATTGGTGGCTGACTAAATACTTTTTTTCCCCACTGTACATACTTATTCAGACAAGATGTTTTAGTCTTTGTAAGCAAGTATTATGCAGCTAGCAACTCAGCTAGCAACAGCGCTAGCAACACAAGCATCATTTATATCCCTGTCATTGTCTGGTTAGTATTTCAGGTCTTTGAACTGTAATACACTGAGTGTACAAAACATTATGAACAACTTCCTAATATTGAGTTGCACTTACGTTTGCCCTCAGAACAGTCTCAATTCTTCGGGGCATGGACTCTACAAGGTGTCGAAAGCGTTCCACGGGGATGTTGGCCCATATTGACTCCAATTCTTCCCACAGTTGTGTCAAGTTGGATGGATGTCCTTTGGGTGGTGGACCATTCTTGATATACACTGGAAACTGTTGAGCATGAAAAACACACTAGCGTTGCAGTTCTTGAAACAAGCCAGTTTGCCTGGCAACTACTACCATACCACTTTCAAAGGCACTTAAACATTTTGTCTTGCACATTCACCCTCTGAATGGCACACATACACAATCCATGTTTCAATTGTCGCAAGGCTTTAAAATCCTTATTTAACCTGTCTCCTCCCCTTTATCTACACTGATTGAAGTAGATTTAACAATTGACATCAATAAGGGATCATAGCTTCCACCTGGATTCACCTGGTCAATCTATGTCATGGAATGTCATGGAAACATGTTCATGTTTTGTGTACTCAGTGTATATGGAAGTACACTGAACAAAAATATAAATGCAACATGTAAAGTGTTGGTCCCATGTTTCATGAGCTGAAATAAAAGATCCCCGAAATGTTCCATACGCACAAAAAGCTATTTTCTCTAAAATGTTGTGCACAAATGGGTTTACATCCCTGTTAGTGAGCATTTCTATGGATTTCTGTATTGTAGATATGTGGTAGTGGTGTAGTAGGGGCCTGAGGGCACACAGTGTGTTGTGAATGTATTGTAATGTTTTTAAAATTGTATGAACTGCCTTAATTTTGCTGGACCCCAGGATATATATATATATATATATATATATATATATATATATATATATATATATATATATATATATATATATATATATATATACAGTGCCTATAAATTTTTTTAATAAACTCAGCAAAAAAAGAAACGTCCCCTTTTCAGGACCCTGTCTTTCAAAGATAATTCATAAAAATCCAAATAACTTCAAAGATCTTCATTGTAAAGGGTTTAAACACTGTTTCCCATGCTTGTTCAATGAACCATAAACAATTAATGAACATACACCTGTGGAACGGTCGTTAAGACACTAACAGCTTACAGATGGTAGGCAATTAAGGTCACAGTTATGAAAATTTAGGACAATAAAGAGGCCTTTCTACTGACTCTGAAAAACACCAAAAGAAAGATGCCCAGGGTCCCTGCTCATCTGCGTTAATGTGCCTTAGGCATGCTGCAAGGAGGCATGAGGACTGCAGATATTGTGAGACGCCTAAGACAGCGCTACAGGGAGACAGGATGGACAGCTGATTGTCCTTGCAGTGGCAGACCACGTGTAACAACACCTGCACAGGATCGGTACATCCGAACATCACACCTGCGGGACAGGTACAGGATGGCAACAACAACTGCCCGAGTTACACCAGGAATGCATAATTCCTCCATCAGTGCTCAGACTGTCCGCAATAGGCTGAGAGAGGCTGGACTGAGGGCTTGTAGGCCTGTTGTAAGGCAGGTCCTCACCAGACATCACCAGCAACAACATCACCAATGGGCACAAACCAACCGTCGCTGGACCAGACAGGACTGGCAAAAAGTGCTCCTCACTGACGAGTCGCGGTTTTGTCTCACTGGGGTGATGGTCGGATTCGCGTTTATCGTCGAAGGAATGAGTGTTACACTGAGGCCTGTACACTGGAGCGGGATCGATTTGGAGGTGGAGGGTCATTGCAGGCAATCTTAACGCTGTGTGATACAGGGAAGACATCCTCCTACCTCATATGGTACCCTTCCTGCAGGCTCATCCTGACATGACCCTCCAGCATGACAATGCCATCAGCCATACTGCTCGTTCTGTGCGTGACTTCCTGCAAGACAGGAATGTCCGTGTTTTGCCATGGCCAACGAAGAGCCCGGATCTCAATCCCATTGAGCACGTCTGGGACCAGTTGGATCGGAGGGTGAGGGCTAGGGCCATTCCCCCCAGAAATGTCCGGGAACTTGCAGGTGCCTTGGTGGAAGAGTGGGGTAACATCTCACAGTAAGAACTGGCACATCTGGTGCAGTCCATGAGGAGGAGATGCACTGCAGTACTTAATGCAGCTGGTGGCCACACCAGATACTGACTGTTACTTTTCATTTTGACCCCCCCTTTGTTCAGGGACACATTATTCAATTTATGTTAGTCACATGTCTGTGGAACTTGTTCAGTTTATGTCTCAGTTGTTGAATCTTGTTATGTTCATACAAATATTTACACATGTTGAGTTTGCTGAAAATAAACGCAGTTGACAGTGAGAGGACGTTTCATTTTTTGCTGAGTTGATGTAGTTCCTTAAAGAGCAGAGTAGAGAAAGTAACAGGTTGTAATTGAAGAAGATCTAAATACATTTACACAGGCAGCCCTATTCTGATTATTTTGGACATATTTAGAATTTCATGATTTGTGGCACTTCTCTGGCATTTTAGTATTGAGTGAAACTACAATTTGATAGCGTCCATCTCCATTTTCAACGCCATTCAGCTATTGGCTAGCTGGAGAATCAGAGGCATTACCTTTCCTTGCAAACTGTTAGAACTAATTAAAAAAGGTATTGAATTAGTTCTATGTAAAATAAATCATATATTGCATATTTCTATCCTGTCATTCTTTTGGTCTGTAAATACTGACCCCTTGACCTCTATTCTATAAAACTTTATGTTTATTAGGTACACCCATCTAGTACCGGGTCACACCCCCCTTTGCCTCCAGAACAGACTGAATTATTCGGGGCATGGATTCTACAAGGTGTGGCGTTCAAACATTGCTCAATTGGTATCAAGGGACATAACGTGTGCCAGGAATAAAGAGCGTCTGCTAAATGACTAAAAATGTAAAATGTAAATGAATACATTATCCACACCATTACACTAGGCTGTACCATTGACACCAGGCAGGATGGGGCCATGGACTCATGCTGCTTACGCCAAATCCTGATTCTGCCATCAGCATGACGCAACAGGAACCAGGATTCGTCAGACCAGGCAATGTTGTTCCACTCAATTGTCCAGTGTTGGTGATCGCATGCCCACTGGAGCCGCTTCTTGTTTTTAGCTGATAGGAGTGGAACCCGGTGTGGTCGTCTGCTGCAATAGCCCATCCGTGACAAGGACCGCTGAGTTGTGCGTTCTGAGATGCCGTTGTGCACACCACTGTTGTACTGCGCTGTTATTTACCTTTTTGTGGCCCGCCTGTTATCTTGCCATTCTCTTTCCACCTCACTCGTTTTGCGCATTCTAACGTTCAATCGAACAGTAACTGAATGCCTTGATGCCTGACTGCCTGCTTTATATAGCAAGCCACGGCCATATGACTGTCTGTAGGTGCGAACCATTTTCATGAACGGGGTGGTGTACCTAATAAACTGACCAATGAGTGTTTACAGACATATTCAATCACTCCCTATCCCAGTCTGTTGTCCCCACTTTCCTCAAAATGTCCACCATTGTTTCTGTAATCAACAATACTGTAGTCTATATACTGTACATATACTGTCGGTATGTGATAACTCAAGACATATATTACATTCAATGTTTACATTTTTAATCAAATTAGGACATTTTCTTTAAATAACAAATAATCATGACAGTTTATTAAAGCTGGTAATTCCCAATGATGATACTTACAGTAACAACACTAATCAGAAGAGCCTTGCATATAGAGGAAGGGTTCTAGCAGAAACAGCAGAGGCCCTGTCCAGAAACAACCCCTAACTAGCCCCTTCCTATAGTCACTGGTGGAGATCTGAGAGGAGTGGACAGGTTTAAGCAATATGGTGGAATTCCACCTAGCCTATCAGAGGGCAAGGTGGAGCTATCACTATATCACTTCAACCTATAAATCATCTCAGATCTCTACAAGTATCTTGGGGGAAGGGTTGTTTCTAGATAAGAACAGAGTCACATCCATAATAAATTATTATTTCACCTAGCAACAGACCAACCAACAACCCAGCCAGCAGAAGGGTGTAGTAGTTAGCTCCATACGTGATTTAAAGACAGCTTTAATTTATTGGTATTATCAATCAAATATGTTTTAAATCGACAAGATTCTCAGCCTTATAAAAAAGATTGTTCATGACTTGCATTACACTCCCTGACTCGTTCGTTCCATGGACATATGGGTCGGTGTTCGTACCATTGTCATTATGACATCATCAATACGGGACAGAACAGAATGGAATTCTTTGAATAGATGCACACACTTGTCCAGACTGTAAATCATGCTGTTTAAACAGTGAAGTAATGAAGAGACTCTGGCCAGCACAGTTCAGTGAGACCGGCTACGTCCCAATACTCTGGTTCATCTTTCCTCCTCCTCTGCTAGAGATCACTGGCTAGATTAACTGGTTAGAACTAGTTAAAAAGGTTAATAGCTAAAGCCATATAGTCATACACTTTTTAAGTCCCCTCATATCAGTTGATACGATATGAATATGGCTGGGACCTTTTCCTGACCAAGTGACCTGAGTAGGAAAACATTCAGGTCTATAACTAAGGCTTGGAGTTTTCCCTGGTCTGGTCACGTATAGCTTCTTCTAGAAGGAATGGGTATGAGGAAAGGAAGCCATTTAAGAGCATTGAGACACAGCCATGTGAGCCACAGTGGCCTGGTCTGTCTGGGTCCTCCAGGCCAGCAGAGGGAGACAAACACACCTTAAACTCTGGGAATGACAGACAAAATGGCATCCTATTTCCTATATAGTGCACTGCTTTTGACCAGGGCCCATAGGTATTAGGGTACCATTTCAGATACAGACAGTCAGCCTCAACAGTCAAGAAACCAGCAGGCCTATGAAATCAAGAGTGCAGTGATTCTTATAAATAGTGTAAAAAAAGAAACTAGTAAACTCACTTTATATTCAATTATTGCACTCAGTTCTCTAATCTCTCACGCACAGGTACAGGGAAATGACCAGAGAACCATTAACATTTCAAAACTGACATCAGAGTCACTCACTCTCTCACACTCACACACATACAGAACTTTGGGTGGAATAATCAGTACAATAAGTAAATTAACTAGGATAATTGCTTTTCATGCTGTTTCAAAGTTACACGAGCTGTTAAAACACAAACACACACACACATACACACACACTGAGAGGAAACCTGGATCTAGTGAGTTATGGGAATAAAACTTTGAGGTTGGAGGGAAGAAGAAGCACCTGTTTGAATTCAATACAAATCTCAAGCACCACCCAGTCCAGTGAAAAATCATTAGTAGTGAACAAACCAGTGACACACTGTAATTATCAAAAGGCTCTAGGTCAACAACCAATATATAAGACCTCAGATTAATAACCACTTCTGATTTCCCATTATGCTTCTCCCTTGTTACTCCCAATACAACCACCAGTGTCCCCACAACATCCTCAATCACACACACACACACACACTAGAAGAAAATAATTCATTCACACACAAAGGCAAGCTGTTCATCCACTTCAGGTAGTAGTAGTAATCATCTTCATCATCAACATCATCATCAGCTCCCCAGTTCCTAATAGTAATAATAAATAGTAATAGCATCACTGAACAGTACCAGTCAAAGTCTCAGTAATGTCACTGGTGTTGTTGTTGTTGGTCAGCCAGCCCACTAGGGGGAGCCCTCCCTAAGTCTGTGCCTCCGGTAGGGGCAGCCCAGGAACGCAAGGCGCGGTCGGAGGAACGAGACCATTCGACCCGCAACAAAGCAGTCCCTTGGTTGCCGTGGCAGCTGATGCTTCACCGATGCCGCCCCCGTTGAGGTTCCGGTAGGGTCGCCCGGGCGGTACGCGGCGAGGGGTCGGCGCCCCCTTCATGCACACGGACGGAAAGCTCAGACCAATCAGACAACAGCCCGGACAGGAAATTACCTCATCTTGCTCAGGGGCGGGGCCAGCAGGGGGGGCCGGGATTGCGGCGTGGTAGCCGCTAGCCCTCCAGCCAGTCGGACGGCCGACGACCACCGTCGCCGAGCCGTTGTTGTTGTCCAGACGGGGAGAGGAGGGAAGGAGGGGGGCGTTGGAGACTGGGTTACCCCAGCCGTTAGGCTGCAAAAAATAGGGAGGAACAGGACGAGGCTGGGTGTAGGAGAAGACTCCCTTGTGTAGGGACATCACCCTCTAGTGTGTCAGGAGACCTGCTGCAGTCCATAGGCTCCCCCAGAGAAAAACCTTCCTCCTCTTCCTCTTCCAGAGACACCATGCCCAGTTCCAGAGGCAGCCCTGAATCATCTGACACATCCTCCACCATCCCTCCCTTCTCCTTCCTCCTTTCATCCTCCACCATCCCTCCCTTCTCCCTCCTTCTTTCATCCTCCACCATCCCTCCCTTCTCTCTCCTCCTTTCATCCTCCACCATCCCTCCCTTCTCCTTCCTCCTTTCATCCTCCACCATCCCTCCCTTTTCCTTCCTCCTTTCATCCTCCACCATCCCTCCCTTATCCTTCCTCCTTTCATCCTCCACCATCCCTCCCTTCTCCTTCCTCCTTTCATTCTCCACCTCCTCTACCTCCTCTTCCTCCTCTTTCCCCAAGCTCTGCAGGTCGGGGTCCCGGAGGAGGGCGAGGGTGTGCCCCTGCTTGGGGGTGCAGGGGAGGGACTGGCAGCGTCGGGGGGGCCCGCGGAGGAAGAGGTTCACCCTGAGGGGGGGAGATGCGCAGGGGTCAGGCTGCTGGGGGAGGGTGAAGGTCAGGGAGATGACAGACTTGCTGGGGGTGTCGTAAAGCTTGATGCGGCCCCCGTTCAGGTCCTGCCGCAGGGAGAAAGGGTTGACCCGTGCCGGGGTGCCTAGAGGGGGCGTCGTTGGGGGAAGCATGTCCGACTGGCTCCGTGACAACCGCTGGTCGCCGGGGCGACAGGGGGAACTCCGTCGTCGGTAGGGGCTGATGTGGACGGTAGCGGGTTCTGAGGAGAGATAATCACCCAGAGGGATGACCGTCTTCCTCTCCTCCTCTCCTCTCTCCATCCCCTCCAGCAACACCACTATCTCGGAGAACGAGGGACGTATCTTTGCATTCATCTGAGAAAGAGGGAGAAACAGAGTGAGGGGAGCAGGAAGAGTGTAAACAGTGCCTACTTTTTGGAATGTATGGTCGTTTTAGGTTGTCAATCTATGTATTTATAGTAAGTATGTACACAGAGTCATGGATGCATGCAATTATTATGTCAGTCTGTCAGTCTGTATCTTACATTGCAGCAGAGGACTGCAAGGTTGAGGAATGGTGCTGGACAGTCACCGACCAGGTTCTCAAAGGCATCCACGTCTAGTCCAAAGTCCTGCACACACAGAGGATCATCATCATCATCATCTTCTTATGTAGCCAACTAGCTGTCAATCAGTTTGTCTGACTAGGTTTAAAAACATACATGTTGTAGTTCTCCATAGTATCCACTAGATGGAGACATACACTGTGAAAGGTATCCTCAAAAGGGGAACTGACAGCATTTTAGTAACATGAAGTCTTATTAAAATCTATTTATATACACCCCCCAGGAAGAATGACACTGTTTTTTTGTTTTACATTTTCTGACAAGCGAGCACTTGGATATGGTCATTTTCACGTTTTCATAAATTCTTAGAATGTTTGAGAATTACATACACTACCAGTCAAAAGTTTGGACACGCCTACTCATTCAAGGGTTTTTCTTTATTTTTACATTGTAGAATAATAGTGAAGACATCAAACCTATGAAATATCACATATGGAATCATTTAGTAACAAGTCAAACAAATCAAAATATATTTTATATTTGAGATTCTTCAAATAGCCACTATTTGCCTTGATGACAGCTTTGCACACTCTTGGCATTCTCTCAACCAGCTTCATGAGATAGTCACCTGGAATGCATTTCAATTAACAGGTGTGCCTTCTTCAAAGTTAATTTGTGGAATTTCTTTCCTTCTTAATGCGTTTTAGTCAATCAGTTGTGTTTTGACAAGGTAGGGGTGGTATACAGAAGATAGCCCTATTTGGTAAAAGACCAAGTCCATATTATGGCAAGAACAGCTCAAATAAGCAAGAGAGAAACAACAGTCCATCATTACTTTAAGACATGAAGGTCAGTAAATATGGAACATTTCAAGAACTTTGAAAGTTTCTTCAAGTGCAGTCGCAAAAACAATCAAGCGCTATGATGAAAATGGCTCTCATGAGGACCGCCACAGGAATGGAAGACCCATAGATACCTCTGCTGCAGAGGATAAGTTCATTAGAGTTACCAGCCTCAGAAATCGTAGCCCAAATAAATGCTTCACAGAGTTCAAGTAACAGACATCTCAACATCAACTGTTCAGAGGAGACCGTGTGAATCAGGCCTTCATGGTCGAATTTCTCCAAAGAAACCACTACTAAAGGACACCAATAAGAAGAAGAGACTTGCTTGGGCCAAGAAACACGAGCAATGGACATTAAACTGGTGGAAATGTGTCCTTTGGTCTGGAGTCCAAATTGGAGATTTTTGGTTCCAACCGCCGTGTCTTTGTGAGACGGGGTGTGGGTGAACGGATGATCTTAAATAAAGGTTCAATAAAATAAAAAAATCCCTGCATGTGTATTTCCCACCGTAAAGCATGGAGGAGGAGGTTTTATGGTGTGGGGGTGCTTTGCTGGTGACACTGTCTGTGATTGTAGTGAAATTCCCAGCCTTTGAAACCGAAACAGTGCTTCCTGAATGGGTGGAGGCAGCAAACAATGTACTAGGCCAGCTGTGATTTACAACCTGATAGTAATATTTTTTGGACTACCAATGTATTGGTGAATTATATTAATTCATTGAACTGCATCCATCTATTCTGCCAACAATGCCTTAGTCTACGTCATGGAATTTGGAGTAAAATAGAACCTACGTTTAAAACCTGGTTGGTTTTGTAGCATAAACTGGGAATTTGATATTTTTTACTGATATTATGATTGTCTGTTTGTTTCATATCTGCAAAGTAGTTAAAACGCTGTCAGTTCCTCTTTAAACCTCACATGCAAATGGGACTGCTGCCCTGCACTGCAGTGATTAAATATTCAAGTCTTTCACTGCATTTACATGTGATAACTTGCAGTAAGGGAAGGGATGGCACTTATCTTCTGGGTCAAAGTGGAAAAGAATAGTTCACCGAACATTGTTATATGGTGCTGTTTGGCTGCTGTAGACATGGTTATATGGTGCTGTTTGGCTGCTGTAGACATGGTTATATGGTGCTGTTTGGCTGCAGTAGACATGGTTATATGGTGCTGTTTGGCTGCTGTAGACATGGTTATATGGTGCTGTTTGGCTGCTGTAGACATGGTTATATGGTGCTGTTTGGCTGCAGTAGACATGGTTATATGGTGCTGTTTGGTTGCTGTAGACATGGTTATATGGTGCTGTTTGGCTGCAGTAGACATGGTTATATGGTGCTGTTTGGCTGCAGTAGACATGGTTATATGGTGCTGTTTGGCTGCAGTAGACATGGTTATATGGTGCTGTTTGGCTGCTGTAGACATGGTTATATGGTGCTGTTTGGCTGCAGTAGACATGGTTATATGGTGCTGTTTGGCTGCAGTAGACATGGTTATATGGTGCTGTTTGGCTGCAGTAGACATGGTTATATGGTGCTGTTTGGCTGCAGTAGACATGGTTATATGGTGCTGTTTGGCTGCAGTAGACATGGTTATATGGTGCTGTTTGGCTGCTGTAGACATGGTTATATGGTGCTGTTTGGCTGCTGTAGACATGGTTATATGGTGCTGTTTGGCTGCAGTAGACATGGTTATATGGTGCTGTTTGGCTGCAGTAGACATGGTTATATGGTGCTGTTTGGCTGCAGTAGACATGGTTATATGGTGCTGTTTGGCTGCAGTAGACATGGTTATATGGTGCTGTTTGGCTGCTGTAGACATGGTTATATGGTGCTGTTTGGCTGCAGTAGACATGGTTATATGGTGCTGTTTGGCTGCAGTAGACATGGTTATATGGTGCTGTTTGGCTGCAGTAGACATGGTTATATGGTGCTGTTTGGCTGCAGTAGACATGGTTATATGGTGCTGTTTGGCTGCAGTAGACATGGTTATATGGTGCTGTTTGGCTGCTGTAGACATGGTTATATGGTGCTGTTTGGCTGCAGTAGACATGGTTATATGGTGCTGTTTGGCTGCAGTAGACATGGTTATATGGTGCTGTTTGGCTGCAGTAGACATGGTTATATGGTGCTATTTGGCTGCAGTAGACCTACTGGGGTTGTACAGTGGTGGTGAAAGGGTTGGATTAAGGGTTTGTTCATACACTGTCAGTTTGTTGTGTGATAGTATGAAAGCATTGATTTAGGGTTGTGTGATCGTGAAAAAAGGAAAAACATTGGTTAACTGTGTGTCTGTTATACACTGTGGGGTTGGGTGTGTGTGTGTGTGTGTGTGTGTGTGTGTGTGTGTGTGTACCTCAGTGCGAGGTAGGAAGTCCGGATCAGCCTCTATCCGGGCGATGATCTCACATAGGATGATTCCATAGGCAAACACGTCCACCTAGGGGTCAGAGTCAGCCAATCACCTCTGATAAATAATATCTCACTTGAAATATTCACAATAATACACTTTGAAAGAGCCTGGTCATTTGCTAGCAACATACATATTAACAAGACCCACTAGACACAACCAGAAAAACACAGAAGGGAAATGTAACAGTTGTCTTTCCAGATTGCATTATAACATAGTATTATTGCATTATATTACTGTGTTTACTTCCTCTCATTATGCACTGGGATCAGATGACTCTTATAACATCATGAGATAGCAGCCAGGAAACAGTAGAGTACTGTTAGTACCTTTTCATCATAGACCTCCCCTCTCAGCACCTCCGGGGCCATCCAGTAGGGGGAGCCCACCACGGCCAGAGGCTGCTTATCAGCCCCGTCACTGCAGGAGAGGAAAACAGAATAGAATGTACAACAATGTATTTGACTTGCATTCATCTAGACTAGGTTATATGTGCAGTCATGGTGGGAATATGGTGAGCCAGTCATATAGTCTTCCTGTAGGCTGGGGGACTTTCTCACAGCACTAACCTGTAGTCTGGGGGACTTTCTCACATTACTAACCTGTAGTCTGGGGGAATTTCTCACAGCACTAACCTGTAGTCTGGGGGACTTTCTCACAGCACTAACCTGTAGTGTGGGGGACTTTCTCACAGCACTAACCTGTAGTCTGGGGGACTTTCTCACAGTACTAACCTGTAGTCTGGGGGACTTTCTCACAGCACTAACCTGTAGTCTGGGGAACTTTCTCACAGCACTAACCTGTAGTCTGGGGGACTTTCTCACAGCACTAACCTGTAGTCTGGGGGACTTTCTCACAGTACTAACCTGTAGTCTGGGGAACTTTCTCACAGCACTAACCTGTAGTCTGGGGAACTTTCTCACAGCACTAACCTGTAGTCTGGGGGACTTTCTCACAGCACTAACCTGTAGTCTGGGGGACTTTCTCACAGCACTAACCTGTAGTCTGGGGAACTTTCTCACAGTACTAACCTGTAATTTGGGGAACTTTCTCACAGCACTAACCTGTAGTCTGGAATCTTCTCTGCCAGACCAAAGTCTCCCACTACTGCAGTGAACACACCATTCTCACAGCGCACCAGACAGTTCTATGAGAGAGAGAGAGGAGAGAGAGGGCATATGAGTGTATGTGAGAGTCAGTGGGAGATGAAACGAACAATTCATGCAAAATGAAGTGAAGGGATGTGTTTCTGTGTGGTACCCTGTATGCTACTATCTCCTACCTTGGAGGTGAGGTCTCTGTGGAAGATGCCCTTGCTGTGGAGGTACTGCAGCCCGCAGGCGATGTCCTGAGACAGGCCCATCCTCACCGACCACGACAGATACCTGTCACTGTCCAGCAGCTGCTCCAGGTTACCCCCGTTGATGTACTGTGGGTAACCATGACAACAGCACACACACGCGTCAATCACCTCACACAGTTCATGAGATTGAGTCCATTCCAGACACACAGATTCTGTGCACGCCTGCCTGCACATATTACATTTTCATTAACCCTACACTAAATTGATGTGGTTCCTGAGACGTTAAACATTTCCATAGGCATTGTAAGGACCTAATATTCTGTAGAGGCCTTAGCCTATGTTCTTTGCAGGCATTTGCAGAATTTAATTGAAATGGAATGCAACCCGTCTCTTCTTACTTGCTATGGCCCATGCATGCAGTCAATTATGTTACCAATGGACACTATTGTCTCTGGAAGATAAAACGCAAGGATTCCCCCCAGAGAGACAGAATCAGGATGAGCTCACCTCAGTTAGAGCATGGAGCTGGCCCTCATGCACACACACTCCCAGGAACCTGAGCAGAGAGAGGGAAAGCATTGAAAACATCCTAAATACATCATATATACTGCTAAAAACAACAATGCAATGTCTTCAAAATGGAAGAGAGTTTGTGTGTGTCTGTCCTCTATCTGATAATGGTTGCAGCAGTTTACTAGCTAGTTTTATGTTTGTCTTTCTTTCCAGATTTAGCAGTAAAAAAAAAGAAATACTAGCCAGTTGTGTTTTCCCTTGGGGGGGTGCTGTTGAGCGTTGGTTTAAGTTCTACCCACAGCAAAGGTAGACTACTACAGACACAACAACAACAACAACAAAGATTATAATAACTAACCCGTTCCATCTGCGACAACAACACAGTGCTACTACCAATGGGTCTGAGTGAGGGTGAAAGGGTGGTTGTGCAATATGCACCGCACATAGCCAAGTGTGTACATTAATGCGTTGTACATTGTACACATGTACTGTACATGCAATGTGTGTGTGTGTGTGTGTGTGTCTTTCTGTCTAGTCATACCCCAGTATATTGGGGTGGCACAGCCGGTTCATGAGCTGCACCTCCCTGAGCATGTTAGCCTTGTTGCTGGCCAGAGTGTTCATCTTCAGGGCCATCACCTGGCCTGTGATCCTGTGCTGCACCTGCAGAGGGAGACAGAGAGCAACACCACTTCAGACAACCATAGAGATGAGGTGAGAGAGAGGACTGGGTGATATTCACTAGAAACAACCATAGAGATGAGGTGAGAGAGAGGACTGGGTGATATTCACTACACAACCATAGAGATGAGGTGAGAGAGAGGACTGGGTGGTATTCACTAGACAACCATAGAGATGAGGTGAGAGAGAGGACTGGGTGGTATTCACTAGACAACCATAGAGATGAGGTGAGAGAGAGGACTGGGTGGTATTCACTAGACAACCATAGAGATGAGGTGAGAGAGAGGACTGGGTGGTATTCACTAGACAACCATAGAGATGAGGTGAGAGAGGACTGGGTGGTATTCACTAGACAACCATAGAGATGAGGTGAGAGAGAGGACTGGGTGGTATTCACTAGAAACTAAATGGAAGAAAGTGGAAAGAAACAGGGAGGGACTAACTTGAACTTGGCATTATGGACAGTATATAAATATAAAAGGTGTGTACAGCAGTAGTTATATAGGATGAGCCATGACTAGAATACAGTATATACATATAAAGTGGGTAAAACAGTATGTAAACATTATTAAAGTGACCAGTGTTCAATGACTATGTACATAGGGTAGCAGTCTCTAAGGTGCAGGGTAGAGTACTGGGTGTTAGCTAGAGCAATGACTAAAGTTCAGGGCAGGGTACTGGGCGGAGGCTAGTGGTGACTGTTTAACTATCTGATGGCCTGGAGATAGAAGCTGTTTCTCAGTCTCTCTGTCCCATCTTTGATGCACCTGTACTGTCTCCACCTTCTAGATGGTAGCGGGGTGAACAGGCCGTGGGTCGGAGGGCTGAAGTCCTTGATGATTTTCTTGTTCATCCTGTGACACCGGGTGCTGTAGATGTCCTGGAGGGCAGCCAGTGTGCCCCCGGTGATGCATTGGGCTGACCGCACTACTAGAGAGCCCTGCGGTTGCGGGACGGTGCAATTGCTGTACCAGGCAGTGATACAGCCTGACAGGATGCTCTCAATAATGCATGTATAGAAGTTTGTGAGGATCTTAGGGGCCAATCCGAATTTCTTCAGCCTCCTGAGGTAAAAGGGGCACTGTTGTGTCTTCTTCACATTTGACATTTTAGTCATTTAGCAGACGCTCTTATCCAGAGCGACTTACATTTAGTGAGTGCATATTTTTTATTTATTTTTCATACTGGCCCCCGTGGGGAATCGAACCCACAACCCTGGCGTTGCAAACGCCATGCTCTACCAACTGAGCTACACGGGACTACACCACACGGTCTGTGTGAAGGGACCAATTTTAAGATTGTCAGTGATGTGCACGCTGAGGAACTTGAAGCTTTTGATCGTCTCCACTGTGGATCGTCAATGTGGATGGGGCCCTGCTCTCTATGCTGTCTCCTATAGTCCACGATCAGCTCGTTCCTTTTGTTGACGTTGAGGGAGAGGTTCTGTTCCTGGCACCACTCCGCCAAGGCTCTCACCTCCTCCCTGTAGGCTGTCTCATTGTTGTTGGTAATCAGGCCTACCATTGTTGTGTCGTCAGCAAACTTGATGATTGAGTTGAAGACTTGCATGGCCACGCAGTCATGGGTGAACAGGGAGTACAGGAGGGGGCTGAGCAAACACCCCAGTGAGGCCCCCGTGTTGAGGATCAGCGTGGCGGAGGTGTTGTTGCCAACCTTTACCACTTGGGGTCGACCCGTCGTCAGGACGTCCAGGACCCAGTTGCACAGGACGGTGTTCAGACCCAGGGCCCTGAGCTTAGTGATGAGCTTGGAGGGTACTATGGTGTTGAAAGCTGAGCTGTAGTCAATGAACAGCATTCTTACATATAGGTATTTCTCTTGTCCAGGTGGGATAGGAACACAACCCAGGAGTACGATGAAGTTGCCTCTTCCTATACTGATCTAAGATCAGTTTAGAATTTCCCCCCCTTACTGGTCTAGTATAGGGTTTGAGGAGGGCAAGCTGATCCTAGATCTGTGCTTAGGGCTATGGAAACTTCTACCTGAAGTCAATTCTATTTCATTCCTTATTGAAAGTGCACATAGAACTGTCTCTACAGTATTTACTGATGGAGCAGCAGGATGATTTAACATGGAGAGAGGAGCTTTACAGGCAGACAGACCAGAGGTGAGGAGATACATCATAGTAGATCTGGTAGTGTGTGTGTGTGTGTGTGTAAAAGAGGGAGGGAGAGAATGGGGGAAGAGAAAGAGGTGGTGGATGTGTTACGTGTTAGTTGCCATTAGTGTGTAAGTGTTATATACGTACTAGCGTTTGACCTGAGTTAGGGTCAATGATTGGTTGTAGACCTATGGGTCAATGATTGGTTGTAGACCTATGGGTCAATGATTGGTTGTAGACCTATGGGTCAATGATTGGTTGTAGACCTATGGGTCAATGATTGGTTGTAGACCTATGGGTCAATGATTGGTTGTAGACCTATGGGTCAATGATTGGTTGTAGACTTATGGGTCAATGATTGGTTGTAGACCTATGGGTCAATGATTGGTTGTAGACCTATGGGTCAATGATTGGTTGTAGACCTATGGGTCAATGATTGGTTGTAGACCTATGTGTGGCATTGTGCATCTGCACCTGTCAGACTGTGTGTGTGTGGGTTGGTTCTTCTATCCTTGTGGGGACCACATCCCCATGAGGACAAAGGATATTCAAAGGCTATTTTAAGCTTAGGGGTTAGGTTTAGGGTTAGAGTTAGAATTAGGGTAAGGGGGTAGTGGTTAGGTTTAGGGTTACAGGTTAAGGTTATGGTAAGGGTTAGGAAAAATAGGATTGGGAATGGAAATTAATTTTAGAATAGATGAACATAACACTAATAGGCTTTCTGGATTTCCCATCAGCCCTCTTGATCTGCACAAATCCAGGGTGCCAGCACTGTGACATCACAGACACAGACAAGCCTCAGCCTCTTAAACACACACACACACACACACCAGTACACACACATCAGTACACACACATCAGTACACACACAACCTCCAAACAAACACCCTCAAACACTTTCAAGCAAAAACCCATCCGTCAACTATTAAAACGTAAACCCATATGACGTGGGACTAAAACATGGGCTTTAAAACTATTTCCATTGCAAAGACCAACGCAAAACAGTGTCAGCTTTAGTATCATTGACCTGTATTCTAATTTAGATTTTACATTTTAGTCATTTAGCAGACGCTCTTATCCAGAGCGACTTACAGTTAGTGAGTGCATACATTATTTTGGGTCTCCCGGTCGCGGATTCGAACCAGGATCTCTAGTGGCACAGCTAGCACTGCGATGCAGTGCCTTAGACCACTGCGCCACTTGGGAGGCTAATCAATCATGCACGGTGAATGATGCAAGAACAGGATGTTGACAAGCCAATCAAACGATTGGTGAATATTAACTATTGACGGCATGAGAGTTGTGTCATTGATCAAGAGAGTCACTCGTGTGATGCATATGGCAAGTTGAGAATCAGGTCTAGTGAACAGCATTAAACATAGTATTCCTCCCAAATATCACCCTATTCCAATCACTGTGTGGTGCACAACTTCCTGCTTAAAGAAATCAACGACAACAAAATGCTAATCCACCAAGACTGTTTCCACTGGCGCTTTCCAATTGCAGTTTGAGCATGCCTCAGGAAAAACTAAAGAGACGTGGATGACCAGCAACCCAATGTTGAATGGTTAAAATGAAGGTTAAGATAGGGTTAGGTGTTTGGTTAAGGTTAGGGATTAAGGTTAAGGTTAGAAGTCCCCTTAGTCTCTCTCGCAAGCGTCAGTGGAGGGCGTCATTTTTGAAAGAGCCAATCGTGTCAGCCTTGCCAGATTTGAATTCGATTGTCGTTGATGTCTGTTATAAGGATGTTGCCCCACACTATGCATGAGGTCATAATACATATTTAACCTTTTAAATGTTTAATCTCCAAGTTCAGGTTTATGACTAACTGAATAAACACTTCCCACTCTGACAGTATGATGATAACACCATTTGGAAGCAAAGTACAACCTTTACATACTGGGAAGTGCAAACACACACACACACACACACACACACACACGAGTACAAAATAAAACACACCCAGTTCCACCCATAGCTGATGTCACTAACCTACAGAGGAAGGAAATCAAGGCTGTTATCCAAGACAAACTGAAGTGTGCAAACAAACGAAAGGTTGGACTGTATTTGCAGACCCACCTAACTAGAAAGAAAGAGGGGAGTTCAGACCCACCTAACTAGAGAGAGAGAGGGGGGGAGTTCAGACCCACCTAACTAGAGAGAGAGAGGGGGGAGTTCAGACCCACCTAACTAGAGAGAGAGAGAGAGAGAGAGAGAGAGAGAGTTCAGACCCACCTAACTAGAGAGAGAGAGAGGGGGAGTTCAGACCCACCTAACTAGAGAGAGAGAGAGGGGGAGTTCAGACCCACCTAACTAGAGAAAGAGAGAGGGGCAGTTCAGACCCACCTAACTAGAGAGAAAGAGGGGGGAGATCAGACCCACCTAACTAGAGAGAGAGAAGGGGGAGTTCAGACCCACCTAACTAGAGAGAGAGAGGGGGGAGTTCAGACCCACCTAACTAGAAAGAGCGAGGGGGGAGATCAGACCCACCTAACTAGAGAGAGAGAGAGAGAGAAAGGGAGGGGGGAGATCAGACCCACCTATCTAGGGAGAGAGGGGGGAGATCATACCCACCTAACTAGAGAGAGAGAGAGGGGGAGATCATACCCACCTAACTAGAGAGAGAGGGGGAGATCAGACCCACTTAACTAGAGAGAGAGAGAGGGGGAGATCAGACCCACCTTACTAGAGAGAGAGAGGGGGAGATCAGACCCACCTAACTAGAGAGAGAGAGGGGAGATCAGACCCACCTAACTAGAGAGAGAGAGGGGGAAGATCAGACCCACCTATCTAGAGAGATAGAGAGGGGGGAGATCAGACCCACCTATCTAGAGAGAGAGAGAGGGGGGAGATCAGACCCACCTATCTAGAGAGAGAGAGGGGGGAGATCAGATAGACCTAACGAGAGAGAGAGAGAGAGAGAGGGGGGAGATCAGACCCACCTAACTAGAGAGAGAGAGTGGGGGGAGATCAGACCCACCTAACTAGAGAGAGAGGGGGGGATCAGACCCACCTAACTAGAGAGAGAGGGGGGGGATCAGACCCACCTAACTAGAGAGAGAGAGAGAGGGGGGAGATCAGACCCACCTAACTAGAGAGAGAGAGAGTGGGGGGAGATCAGACCCACTTAACTAGAGAGAGAGAGAGAGAGAGAGGGGGAGATCAGATCCACCTAACTAGAGAGAGAGAGGGGGGAGTTCAGACCCACCTAACTAGAGAGAGAGAGAGAGAGAGGGGGAGATCAGACCCACCTAACTAGAGAGAGAGAGAGAGAGGGGGAGATCAGACCCACCTAACTAGAGAGAGGGGGGGAGATCAGACCCACCTAACTAGAGAGAGAGAGGGGGGAGATCAGACCCATCTAACTAGAGAGAGAGAGGGGGGAGATCAGACCAACCTAACTAGAGAGAGAGAGAGGGGGAGATCAGACCCACCTAACTAGAGAGAGAGTGGGGGGAGATCAGACCCACCTAACTAGAGAGAGAGAGAGAGAGAGAGAGGGGGAGATCAGACCCACCTAACTAGAGAGAGGGGGGGATCAGACCCACCTAACTAGAGAGAGAGAGGGGGGAGATCAGACCCATCTAACTAGAGAGAGAGAGGGGGAGATCAGACCCACCTAACTAGAGAGAGAGAGAGAGGGGGGAGATCAGACCCACCTAACTAGAGAGAGAGGGGGGAGATCAGACCCACCAAACTAGAGAGAGAGAGAGAGAGAGAGAGAGAGAGAGAGGGGGGGGAGATCAGACCCACCTAATTAGAGAGAGAGAGAGGGGGAGATCAGACCTACCTAACTAGAGAGAGAGGGGGGAGATCAGACCCACCTATCTAGAGAGAGAGAGTGGGGGAGATCAGACCCACCTAACTAGAGAGAGAGTGGGGGAGATCAGACCCACCTAACTAGAGAGAGAGGGGGAGATCATACCCACCTAACTAGAGAGAGAGAGGGGGGAGATCAGACCCACCTAACTAGAGAGAGAGAGGGGGGAGATCAGACCCACCTAACTAGAGAGAGAGAGGGGGGAGATCAGACCCACCTAACTAGAGAGAGAGAGAGAGAGAGGGGAGATCAGACCCACCTAACTAGAGAGAGAGAGAGAGAGAGGGGGGAGATCAGACCCACCTAACTAGAGAGAGAGAGAGAGAGGGGGAGATCAGACCCACCTAACTAGAGAGAGAGGGGGGAGATCAGACCCACCAAACTAGAGAGAGAGAGAGAGAGAGAGGGGGGAGATCAGACCCACCTAACTAGAGAGAGAGAGAGGGGGAGATCAGACCCACCTAACTAGAGAGAGAGAGTGGGGGGAGATCAGACCCACCTAACTAGAGAGAGAGAGAGGGGGAGATCAGACCCACCTAACTAGAGAGAGAGAGTGGGGGGAGATCAGACCCACCTAACTAGAGAGAGAGAGTGGGGGGAGATCAGACCCACCTAACTAGAGAGAGAGAGTGGGGGGAGATCAGACCCACCTAACTAGAGAGAGAGAGTGGGGGGAGATCAGACCCACCTAACTAGAGAGAGAGAGTGGGGGGAGATCAGACCCACCTATCTAGAGAGAGAGAGAGGGGGGAGATCAGACCCACCTAACTAGAGAGAGAGTGGGGGGAGTTCAGACCCACCTAACTAGATAGAGAGAGAGGGGGGAGTTCAGACCCACCTAACTAGATAGAGAGAGAGGGGGGAGTTCAGACCCACCTAACTAGATAGAGAGAGAGGGGGGAGTTCAGACCCAACTAACTAGATAGAGAGAGAGGGGGGAGTTCAGACCCACCTAACTAGATAGAGAGAGAGGGGGGAGATCAGACCCACCTAACTAGAGGGAGAGAGAGGGGGGAGATCAGACCCACCTAACTAGAGAGAGAGAGAGAGAGGGGGGTGATCAGACCCACCTAACTAGAGAGAGAGGGGGGGAGATCAGACCCACCTAACTAGAGAGAGAGAGGGGGAGGAGATCAGACCCACCTAACTAGAGAGATAGGGGGGGGGGGGGAGATCAGACCCACCTAACTAGAGAGAGAGGGGGGAGATCAGACCCACCTAACTAGAGAGAGAGAGAGGGGGGAGATCAGACCCACCTAACTAGAGAGAGAGAGAGAGAGAGAGAGCGAGAGAGAGGGGGGAGATCAGAACCACCTAACTAGAGAGAGTGGGGGGAGATCAGACCAACCTAACTAGAGAGAGAGAGGGGGGAGATCAGACCCACCTAACTAGATAGAGAGAGAGGGGGGAGATCAGACCCACCTAACTAGAGGGAGAGAGAGGGGGGAGATCAGACCCACCTAACTAGAGAGAGAGAGAGAGGGCGGAGATCAGACCCACCTATCTAGAGAGAGAGGGGGGAGATCAGACCCACCTAACTAGAGAGAGAGAGAGGGGGGAGATCAGACCCACCTAACTAGAGAGAGAGAGGGGGGGAGATCAGACCCACCTAACTAGAGAGAGAGAGAGAGAGGGGGAGATCAGACCCACCTAACTAGAGATAGAGAGAGAGGGGGGAGATCAGACCCACCTAACTAGAGAGAGAGAGAGAGAGAGAGAGATAGGAGATCAGACCCACCTAACTAGAGAGAGGGGGGAGATCAGACCCACCTAACTAGAGAGAGAGAGAGGGGAGATCAGACCCACCTAACTAGATAGAGAGAGAGGGGAGATCAGACCCACCTAACTAGAGAGAGAGAGAGGGGGGGGAGATCAGAGCTTAGAGAATGAAGCGCTAAAGATCATTAAGCACAATGGAATGTAGACCTGGCCAATATAGAAAACAATAAATGCTTTCACCATAGGCAAATACCATACTGGGGCTCAGGAATCTAATGATTTTAATGAATGGTCATTTGACTGTTCTATAGGCCTATATTAGCCTAAGCAGAGTTGTACATTGATGTTGTGTATCAGTAAATGTACTGTATCGTGGCCCAGCGAACACATTGATGTTGTGTATCAGTAAATGTACTGTATCGTGGCCCAGCGAACACATTGATGTCGTGTATCAGTAAATGTACTGTATCGTGGCCCAGCGAACACATTGATGTTGTGTATCAGTAAATGTACTGTATCGTGGCCCAGCGAACACATTGATGTTGTGTATCAGTAAATGTACTGTATCGTGGCCCAGCGAACACATTGATGTTGTGCATCAGTAAATGTACTGTATCGTGGCCCAGCGAACACAATGATGTTGTGTATCAGTAAATGTACTGTATCGTGGCCCAGCGAACACATTGACTGTCATGTTAATAGTCTGCGGTGGTGGTGGGAGATGTAACGACATGGGCATTTGCATTTATACCACAGCCATTGACCCTGGGGTTTGAAAACAAACACACACTGATGTGCTCACCATCACACCTTCAGTTCACAGTGAAGTTGTTATAGTTTAATTTGAAGATGCACACACTGTAAACACACATACATACAGAGACACAGAAACACACACACACACACACACACAGGCGGAGAGGTAATCAGCTTAGTCTGAGCAGTGAGATTGACCTGTCCTCCTGTAATCACACAGTCCTCTCCTCCTCTCTGACACACTGAGACACACACCTCCCTGGAGCCCCCTCATAGGACACTACAGAGGGAGACATACTGTATACACACATCCCCATGCATATAAACACACACTAAGAATCTTAAGACTAGTTCACACACACACACACACACCCACACAAACACACACATAGTGTACACACCCACAACCAAACACACCCTTAGGTCCAAGATCATATTCACTGATTTATGGAGATAGTGGTCCTCCATCAATGGTGATGTAGCCTACGTGTATGTGTTCTGTGTGTGTGTGTGCTGTGATGTACACGTGTGTGCTCTGTGTGTGTACGTGTGTGTGTGTGTGTGTGTGTGTGTGTGCATGTGTGTGTTCTGTGTTTACCTGAGCGATTCACACCTCTTTTGTCATGTCGAGACCTTTTGTTAGTGTATACTGAAGCGGTCACTAAGAAGTAGGCTAGATCCAGTTTGTATATTTTCTATAGGCTAAGCTACAGCCATGTATGTTGCTAGTAGCCGGATAATGGACTAAAGAGCCTCCCGTTACTCCTTATAGTCCAAGGGCCTTAATACATGTTCTATTTAGAGGCGAATTGGCTCTGGCAGCCAAATACTCCATCTAAACGTGAATCGATTCTCAATTGCGGTACGGTTCTAGAAACATAAATCCCTTTACTTTCATGTCACATCAAAAATAATTTCAAATGCAAAATACACACTAAATGTACACTGTTTTAACACAGTTGCAGCCGACAGTATATTTTCAGTGACAACACCGTTTGTGGCGTCAGTCTTCCGTTTACACACAGGGGTTCGGAGACGCAGATAGTTAAATAGTACAGGTAGGGAACTCGTCTTCCAGTAAACAAGCGCTGTAACATGGATATATGGCCGTGTGGGAGCCAGAACCCTAATCCAATAAAGGTGTGTATCAATTTAACCTTTTTATTATTATTATTATTATTGCTCGCTGATAAGGAGGTCCTTATGCTTCCTAAACCGTACAGCAAGCGATGGGTGTTAAAGCTGCAATATGTAACTTTTTGGGGTGACCCGACAAATTCACATAGAAAAGTGAGTTATAGATTTTTCATTCACATTGAACGCAAGTCTAAGAAGCTGTAGATCTGTTCTATGTGCGGATTTCTATGCTTCCCGTTATTAAGTTTCGTTTTTGCATCTTTTACTTTCGGTTTTGTCACGAGCTTCAAACAGCTGAAAATACAATTTTGTGGTAATTTAAAATATATTTCACAACGGTTTAGATGGTACAATGCTTCTCTACACTGAGTGCTTGTTTTGTCACAAACGGAAATTAGGCGAACTATTAGAATTTTTGCAACCAGGAAATAGCGGTTAACAAGACTGCCCCCTACAGAAGACGCCTTCATCCAATAGTTTATGTGTAACGTAATGGAACTGAGAGTCATGATCAAGGGCTTTACTAATGACATGTGTCTCTCAGGTGGTCAGTCATCTATACTGAGGACAACAATGTTACGATATCTGCCTTCAATAGCCCAACATATTGTAATGACCCAGCTGGGTCATAAAGTAAAAGAGAGACGGGCACCAGGTGTACAGGCAGAACACAGGTTTATTCCTGAATGGGCTATTGTTCAGGCCACAACCCACGCCGCTAAACCTCGAACATACACAAATAGAACATGTCAAATCAAGGGTCCCGAACAGAAGAAGAGAGATGAGACCGTAACCCCTATTTAATCATTCCAAAACCCCGCGGGATTACCCATCATACCCCCCAACCTTTCCATCTGTCCTGGCATATTTAACCCCTGCTAGTACCCATGAGAACGATAACACATCCATGAACACAGAACACAATACAGGGTCGTTACATAGCCCCCTCCTTTCTAAACCCTAGCCCCTAGGGTTACAAAACAAAATCCTTAAAACGACCCGGAGGTCGCATCAGTCTCTTGTGCCTCCCATTGACTCTCACTGGTGGACCCCCAGAACACTCATCTGCCCCAATGTCATTTCCAGCACCCCCGAAGAGGCAGCCCCCGTCCCAGGCTCAGCTTGCACTAGAGTCTCCTCGCTAGACTGTCCCCGTGTGCTCACATCAGAGTCCTCACTTCCATTCCCTACCGTTTTCCTCCCTCTGTAGGGGCGCCAATCGGTCCCGGTGGACCACCACCTTCCTGCCCCGTGGGGAACCTCCACCCGGTACGTCACCTCCCCCACTCTCTCTATCACCAGGCACGGCCCCACCCAGGCACTGTCCAGCTTTGGGCACCGCCCCTTCTTGCGCGTGGGGTTGTGAAGCCACACGCGTTCTCCCGCTCCAAAGTGCCTCCCCCTAGCGCGTGAGTCATAGTGGCGCTTTGGCGCATTCCCTGCGTTCTCGAGTTGCTCTCTTGCGAAGGTGTGAGCCGCTTCTAACCGGTTCTGCAGTCGACGAACATAGTTCGGGCCAGGCAAAACCCCGTCGTCGTTATCAGGAGGGTGGCCAAACGTCAGTTCGGCTGGAGTGCGCAACTCACGACCTAACATTAGTAGCGCTGGGGAGCACGCAGTCGATTCCTGAACAGCCGACCTACATGCCATGAGAATAAACGGTAAGTGGGTGTCCCAATCTCTCTGGTGTTTTGAGGTAACGATAGCCAGCTGTTGTGCTAATGTTCTGTTAAATCTTTCCACCAGCCCATCACTCTGGGGATGAAGCGGAGTAGTGCGCGTCTTCTCCGCGCCTAACCGTCTACACAACTCTGAGAACACCCGTGACTCAAAGTTTCTCCCCTGGTCGCTGTGTATAGACTGTGGCACCCCGAACCGACTGATTATTCCCCCTACCAATGCATCAGCTACTGTTTCTGCCTCCTGGTCTGGGAGAGCGTAAGCCTCTGGCCACTTGGTGAAGTAGTCCATAGCAGTTAGAATCCACCTGTTACCGCTGTCTGTGGTTGGAAACGGTCCAACTATGTCTACCCCCAGTCTCTCCATGGGCTCCCCTACTGGGAATTGTTGTAGGAGGGCGTGTGACTGACCTGGAGGTCCTTTCTTAGCAGCACACTCATCGCACTGCCTGCAAAAGTCCTCCACATCCCTCCTGTGCCTGGCCCAATAGAAGCCTTTACGTACGCGCTTTAACGTTTTGGAGACCCCAAAATGCCCTGCGCCTACTCCACCGTGAAGCTGCTGTAACACGCTCCCTTGCAGCCTTTTGGGAACCACTACCTGCCACGTCATTTCTCCAGTAGCTGGCTTTTTCCACCCCCTCTGGAGCACTCCCTCAGCCACTCTAAGGACTGAGAATTTAGCCCAGAGTCCTTTGGTGACTGGTGATAGAGGCGCTACTTCCCCCCATGGAGGTCGTCTTCTCTCTTCCACCCACCCCAGCACAGGACGCAGCTCTGCGTCCTCCTCCTGGCGACGCCTCCACTCCCCGACGTCCACAGCCTCAAGCTCCCGGCACTCTGTCACCCTCAGCTGACTCACCGTGGCGGTGACTCCCTCCTCCATGCACAGTTCCCTCTCTCGCTCCACCCGTTTGGCGCAGTACCCACAGCCGTCCTCAGCACACGGGCGGCGGGACAAGGCGTCTGCATTGCTGTGGCGAAGGCCGGCCCTGTGCTCCACCTGGAAGTCGTAGGGTTGCAGCTCCTCCAACCAGCGGGCGATCTGACCCTCTGGCTCCTTGAAGGAGAGAAGCCACTGCAGGGCGGAGTGATCCGTCCGCACCACAAACGGCAGGCCCCCAGGTAGTACTTGAAATGGCGTACTGCTGCCACGACAGCCAAAAGCTCCCTCCTTGTCACGCAGTAGCGTTTTTCAGCCTTATCAAAAGTTCTGCTGTAATAAGCTACTACGTGCTCCCCGTCAGAACCACGCTGAGCCAGCACGGCCCCCAAGCCCTCATTGCTTGCATCGGTGTCCAGAATAAACGGACGGTTTGGGTCTGGTGAGGACAGGACAGGGGCCTCCACCAGGGCACGTTTGAGGGCCTCAAACGCCCGCTGGTGCTCTTCGGTCCACTGAAAGACAGTGTCCTTCTTGAGAAGGTGGTTCAAAGGAGCTGCTATCCCCGCAAACCCTTTCACAAACCTACGATAGTAGGATGCCAGACCCAGGAAGCTCTTAACCTCTTTTTTTCCCCTTGGAATTGGCCACCCCTCACAGCCTCCACTTTGTCTGGCAACGTGCTGATACCCTCACCACCCAGCTGATGACCCAGGAACGCCAACTCCCTTTGCATGAAATGGCACTTTTCCGGGTGTAATTTTAGCCCCGCCCCGAGATCCTCTCCAGCACTCGCCTAAGTGCCCCCAGTGCCCCCTCAAACGACGTGCCGTGTACCAATATGTCGTCTAGGTACACGACACACTCGTCTCTCGGAACCCCCGCCAGCACTCTGTCCATGAGCCTCTCAAAGGTGGCAGGAGCATTACAAAGCCCGAAGCACAGCACCTTGAACTGCCAATGGCCCCTATCCGTGGAGAAGGCCGTTTTTCACGTGCCCCAGGCGAGAGGGGCACCTGCCAGTAGCCACTGCGCAGATCAAGGGAAGAGAACCACGAGGACCCTCTGACGTGGTCTAGCGACTCATCGATCCTCGGTATGGGGTAAGAGTCTTTAATGGTGACAGAATTTAGGCCCCTGTAGTCCGCACAAAACCTAAGTTTACCCCCTTTCTTAGGCACCATGACGACCGGCGCGGACCACGGGCTATCTGATGGCTCAATGAAATCAGCCCGCAACATGTCAGCAATAGCTGTGGCTGCTGCTTCCCTCTTGGCAAGGGGAATGCGACGGGGCCGAATTTTAATGGGTTGGTTGTCCCCAGTGTCGATGTCGTGCTGAACCAGGTGCGTTTGCCCTACCTCATCTTCCCCCCAAGCGAAGCTATCTTTAAAGTCAAACAGCAGCTGCTTTAATTGTCTCTGTTGTCTCTCGTCCAGACCTTGACAGTTTTTCAGCCACACAGCCTCAACGGCGTTGATAACTTCCTCCTTCCCCCCGTCGGGCTGATGGGGTGAAGGAGCCAGTGTGTTTTGGGCTACTGGGATGCCTGTGCTTGCACCATTATGGGGAGTGAAGGTCGTTGCCGCCGGAGACAGCTGCTGGGATGGAACAACGACCAAGGGAGCAGCCGGGACGACCAGTGGAGTTTCGGCAAGCTTGGAGGAAGACGGAGGGACAGCCCTGCCCCCTGCTGGCCCTCCCCGAGGCGACATTCCCACTGTGGGCCCCCCGACAGCCTCAAAGTGCCCGAAGCTAAGTCCAACTGAGCCCCACAGTTTTTCAAAAAGTCCATTCCCAGTATACAGGGGTCCTGTACCGCTGCTACCCACACCGGACACCCCACAGTTCTCCCCCCACAGTCACAGACACCCGACACTTCCCTAACATGGGGGCTAGCTCCCCCGTGACAGTCCGTAGCTGGACAAGGGTCGGCTCCACCCGCACCCCAACAGGTAGTATGTCTGGTCTCACCAGGGGTTACTGTAGAGCCCGTGTCGACCAGGGCCAAACATTCCACCCCCTCTACCTTGACGATGACATTGCAGAAGTCCCCAATGGTGGTACGTCCCACCACAACTACCGGACTAGGAAACACGGTGGCAGCTACACCCTGGGGAAGCAGGTCCCCACCCTCTTGCCTGCACTGCTGGGTACATCTTCTGCTTACTGTGGGTTCGGGGGCGGAGGAATGGGCCCGCGCTGCCCCCTGCGCGAGAACCCGCTGTCGTTTCCCTGTTGACTGGAGAATCTGCCACACTCCCGCTGAATGTGGCCAGTCTGGCCACAACCCCAGCAGACAATGGAAGTTGAGCTGACACTGCGATGTTGTCTGGAGCCCTTCTCAATGACAAGCGAAGCGGTCTTGACTAACCCTCCCAACTCGTCGACCCACTCTGGTTTGGTGACCCCCCGGCACCCCGGCCGCCGCTGCTCTCACCTCTGGTTGACTGGCAACCTCCACTCTCACTCCCTCACCCCCAGATCAGCTCCCTCTTCCTGGCTATCTCCACTGCAGCCCGCAGAGATGCTGGGTCCGACATCTGCACATGCTTACCCAGTTCGGTGGGGGAGAGCGCTCTAATGAAACTGTCCCGTGCCAGCTCGTCTTGCACCCCAATCGACATATTTGCATAAGCCCGCCTGGTCAGGCTCAGAATATCACTTGCCAACGCCTTTAATGATTCCCCCTGAAGTCTCTTTTTGTTATTCAGTTCAATCCGCAGCATGTTGGGCTGTGCATCGCTGCCAAACGGCCCCCCAATGCCTCCACTAGCGCACCGTAGTCGCCCCTCTCGTCCGGGGCTAGCGTTAGCAGGCATTCCGACGCCTCCTCTGACAGGCTCAGGGCAAGCTGTAACCCTTTCGTCTCGTCAGACCACCTCCGGCTCTAGCCAACAACTCGAATTGAGTGAAAAAAACTTCCCATTTACCTTGTCCATTGAACTTTGGAAGTTTAGCCGCTACCGTGGCTAATGGCAATAGGGCGCTGCCATCTCTGTTTACATAAGGAGGTCCAGCCATTTCCGCACGCGGTGACGTCGATATCTCCGTCGCCGTGACGTCTGTTCTGGTCGAGCGGTTTGAAGGAAAACCCGCCCGTTCTGCCATCTTGCTGACTGACAATTTAACTCCCGCCATGTGGCTCTCCAGCTCTTCTACAGCCGTCATCGCCTGACCCTCCCGACCGGGTACACCCGAGCCCACAACGGCCACTTTGTCCGACTCTTCCTTAACTTTCCGCCTCGCCCCGATCATCCTGACCGTAGATGCGAGTCACGCTAAAGCTAACCACGGCCTATACTGAAACAGCTAACTCGCCTAATCTCGATCTATCCCGTCGTTCGAAAGCACTTCTGACACCAATGTAATGACCCAGCTGGGTCATAAAGTAAAAGAGAGACGGGCACCAGGTGTACAGGCAGAACACAGGTTTATTCCTGAATGGGCTATTGTTCAGGCCACAACCCACGCCGCTAAACCTCGAACATACACAAATAGAACATGTCAAATCAAGGGTCCCGAACAGAAGAAGAGAGATGAGACCGTAACCCCTATTTAATCATTCCAAAACCCCGCGGGATTACCCATCATACCCCCCAACCTTTCCATCTGTCCTGGCATATTTAACCCCTGCTAGTACCCATGAGAACGATAACACATCCATGAACACAGAACACAATACAGGGTCGTTACAATATTTTACGGTGTGTGACATATACACCTGTATATTATGATGAACCTTGTGTAGCAACTAGCAAGCTGGACTTGAGGAGGTGATGCCCCTGGTTAAAGGGTGGGAACACTACTACTCCCTGTGCCATCAAGGTTCAGACCTCATGGCTCATGGCAGAAGTAGTAGTATGCTGCATACAATGAGGCTATACATTTGGGATTGTATATATATATATATATTTTAAACATTGCAATAGAATATCATACAGTGATGAAAGAACTGGTTTTGATAATAATCTGGATTGAAGACTCACCTTGAAGACCTCTGAAAAGAACCCAGACCCGATCTTCTCACAGACGAAGTCATCGATGCGCGCGAGGCTGGAAACAGCGCTCCGCAGTGCCCGGTAAGACGATGGCCGGATCCGATTGGGCGCGTGAATACGGTGGAGCAGGGGCTCCTTAGCAGCTTCCAGGTCGCTACTTTCGTCGTGCTCCATCACAGCGGTGCTTTCATAGAGAAACACGGGCACGTTTAAACCGCAGTCCGGGATCCACGCGTGGTTCCCATTTTATCGGAATGACAAACGTCCTCCCTCGTGCTAGGGGATTAATTGGTTGTTGAAACCCCGATAGAGACCACGTGTCGGCTGTTAAGGTCCTGATAAATCAAACGTGAAAATGCATAGCCTTTCCCTTCTCCTCACTAGATCAGCATCGCCATCAGCTCGTCTCCCTTTCTCTCTCTACTCATTCAGTCGTCTTGCGGAATCCAGCGTTCGGTGCGTGAGGAGGCTTGGTTCACTTCGTCATCTCGTTAACGGATGATGCAGGCACTGAACGGTACCGTTGTCGCTGCCGACCGTGGAGGAGGAGGGGGGCGGAGGTGCATGCAGCCGGTTTCTTCTCCTATAGCCAGCCTACCACGATGTCTCTCAGTCGGTGCTGGCTCGTCCTAGCGGCGATGGAGCCTATTGCTTCATGCAAAAAGGCCACAGCTGTCACTGTCAGGGAGAGAAGGAAGTCGTTTAAGAACAGCCTATTTGCTATAGTTTATGAACTGATCTGTTGTCATCATCCAGGTCAAAGGGAAAACCTTGAAATATAGTCAGCTCTTGTTAATTTGTCGATGGCAATGAATGTGCATGTTTCAGCACCACCTCATTGCAATAGCCTATTCTGAATCTGATCGGCTACAATTAATCAACACTCGCTACATTGTAGCCTATCAATATTCCCGATCCTACAGGGTGTTTATGGGATACAATGTTGCTCTCGCTGTAGCAGACGGCCGCTACTAAAGCACCTTGTGAGGCGATAAGCCATGCCCTCAGCTACTCGCTCACCTCCCCTTGATAAATACAGCTGATGAATTAAGCTGACAAACAGCGAAATGATAAATTGCTGCAAGACAGATCAGCTAAATAAAACGAGCTTGATTGCACTTTCCATCAGACGTTGAGAACCCCGTATTGCACATGTATCGATTTGAGATCTCTGTAACGGTAATAATGGAAGAGCTCGCTCAGAATACAACCGTAAATTCATTACCGGGGATTGCTGCCTGGATGATCGCTATAATGGCCGAATAAGCCGGATATTCAACGGTTTACCTGTCTTTGCAAAGCAGTATCGGATGATGTAGGAATTGTGTCGGCCTCTCGATCAAAACAGTCACTACCAAATAATCGATCGTTGCAATAACTTCAGATGGTCTATCGACGGTAAATCTACCGTGGATTTAGATCCGTTTCTTGGTCTGATCCCCGGTGCCGTCGATCTCTCGACCATAATGATAACGTTCTCTAGAACCGCTTCTAAACGAGCTCTCTGATTGGACGAGACACTGGGCGGGGCCTGAGAGAAAAGAACGTGAAGCGGAAGTGTCACTGCAATGACATTTTTTTTCTTTCTAATATTGTATTATTCTGCTACACTGTGACACTGACATGCTTTTACTGTACACGCTGTAACTGGGAGAAATGGTGCCCCTAGCTGAAAACCCCAATGATGAGCACACAATACTGCAGATATGCAAACCTATGGTCAGATTAAAGATTATGGAAATCAATATGTTTCTAAGCAAATTCATACTCTTGACATTAAAGCAAGTTGCAGAATTGGCAAGCTCATTTTAATAAAACATATTTTATTGCATATTTAACTGTTGGGATGTCAGTGTACACCATTCATTATCCATTCAAAACAATGCGCTTCTGTATAGGCTGCATTTTTGCTTATCTTTGCACATAAAAACCTTAGGCGACAGGACAAAACAAAAGCACCATAGCTTCCACCAGGATGCAAAACATTATCCTTCTGACCATGACAAATTCCCCCGACCATCCACGTCAGTTTGTAATGAGCACATCAAAGTCTGACAGCTCAGAATGAAATATAATTCTAATGCCGCGTAAAAAACAACTGGGTCTAGAAAGATTTATCCCAGTCGGAGCTCGTTTTTTCAGAGTTCCCAGTTGTTTTGAACGCACTTAGGTCGGAAGTCGGAGATTTCCGAGTTCGCAGTTCCGAGTTCCCAGTAGTTCTGAAGGCGGCATAATTCCACGGCCCTGAGTGATGACGGCATCTTATTATGGGACTGGTGTGTGCGTGGTGAATGATGACATCATTGCGTGATTTCATTCTGATGCGCAACACTCCGATCTGTGATGATTCAGTCACAGGAACCAAATAGAATACAAAAACAGAGACTTAATCGACTAGCTCAGGTTCTCCATTTCTCTCTCATTCATAGATCTGAACAGCACACAAGCTTTTTAATGACAACTGGCCATTATGCTATTGATAAAATGTAATTGGAGCAAATCCACCCCCTGGTGGTGAAATTGGAGAAGACACATTGACAGCAGAAAAGATTAGCCTACA